>NC_044038.1:219343687-219655812 GCF_901765095.1 Microcaecilia unicolor
AAGGGTGGGCCCAGGCCCACCCACTTTGGGCTTAGGTCCACCCAGTAGCAGCACACCTATGATGTGGCTGGCAGGGATCCCCAAGCCCCACGAACCAAAAACTCCCAACAACTGTCCCTCCTGCATACCACCTTCCCTCTGATGTATTCCCGCCTATGTAGAAACAGAAAGTTGCATCAGAGGGAAGGCTGTGGGGCCAACATGAGCAGTGTGTATTAGTTGCTGCTTGCTGCCAGTGAAAATCTGCTATTTAAAAGGTATGCAGGGGAGGGGGATGTCTGAGAGACAATATGGAATGTATGCGAGAAAGGGAGACCCCAAGTCACTTGTGGGACAGGGCGGAGTTCTTCTGCCCACACATCTTGGACCCAGGCCCACCCAAAACTGGATGTCTGGCTACGCCTCTGAATATCAAGGTCTAATTTGGCTGGTAGCAGTGAGCATTTTAAAAAACGCTCACCATTATCAGCTGAATATCAACTAGACAGTCTTTATCTGCTCTTTTCTCTGTTTCTATGTTATGGAGGTGGAAAGGTCAAGCCAGATGGAGACTGAAGCTTAGCTCTGACTCACACTAAACATCAGACAGGTACAGAAGAGGGAAATAGTCTTCAAGTCTCTCTGGTAAAGGAACAACATACTTCAAGTCTTCACACAATCACACAGCACAAATGAAAGAGAAAGAGAAGATATGTGTGCAGTGCAGTCTATATGATGCCACACACTGGTATCTAAAGAAGAGACAAGGGGCATATAGAGGGGACGAGGATAGGAAGAAGCAATGTAAGAGAAAGAGAGTAGGATGGTGGGGAAGGTGTGCAGAGCGTAGTAGTAAAGGAGATGAGGTGGATGGAGGGAGCTACAGACACTAGGATTGGAGGAGTGGCCTAGTGGTTAGAGCACTGGTCTTGACATTTTGAGATGCCAATTTCAAATCCCAGGGCCACCAAGGGGGGGGAGGGCAAAATTC
Organism: Microcaecilia unicolor; assembly: GCF_901765095.1. Classification (NCBI taxonomy): domain Eukaryota; kingdom Metazoa; phylum Chordata; class Amphibia; order Gymnophiona; family Siphonopidae; genus Microcaecilia; species Microcaecilia unicolor. Next base: position 219,344,658 of record NC_044038.1, read on the forward strand.
CCTGGGCTTGGGACTCCAAGGAGGGCCTGGTGCTGGGGTCTCTCACCCTCTCCTGCTCCCAGGTTGCAGTCCCCAGTCTCCATCTGCCTACCTTCAGCTCCCTTCTGTCTGCCACCCAGTCCCCTGCATTCAAAAAAAAATCTCAAAAACAGCTTCACAGTGCCTTCTGTGTGAAAGCAGCAGATTGCCTCAGGCAGGCCTTCCCTCACTGTGTCCTGCCCTCCTCTGATGTAACTTCCTATTTCCACATGGGTGGGACACAGTAAGGGAAGGCCCGCCTGAGGCGATCTGCTGCTTTCACACAGAAGGCACTGTGCTGCCGATTTCAAGATTATTTTTTTTTTTTAATGAAGGGGGTTGGATGGCAGACAGAAGGGAGCTGAAGGAAGGTAGGTGGAGACTGGGGGACTGCGGCGCCGGCGGCCTGGGAGCAGGAGAGGGAGGCAACAGCAGTGATTGGGGGGAGGTTAACTGTGTTCATAATCTTGTTTATTACGGATTTAGTACTACACCTCCTCTGTTTTTTACTACAAATTGAGCAATTTCACTCTGTAGGTTTTTCGGAAGAGGTTGTCGGCCCATGATAAAAGCCTTATCATGTGTGTCCACTGAGTTGGTACCCTTGGCTATTGAGGCCTCTTTGCTAAAATCATTTAATATGATATTAACACAGTTAACTCATATAGGTATTTAGAGCATATTATTTAGTTTCTTATTTATTCTTGCTCTATGCAGATTTGTTAATTTTTTGACACAGAATATAAATCACCCATAGCATAGCGTATTACAATAGGTGGTTATCAAGTCAATTAAACTTGAAACTTGAAACTCAGCTACCACTACCTGAAAATTCTCCCAGAAACCTGCGTCTTATCGGTCTTCATTGTATCAAGAGGCCTTTTACAATCTAGAATTACACAAAATTAATAACATCAATGGAGGCATTGTCCAAAATCTGCAATTCTTATCTGCAAGAACTCTGAATTTTAGTTACATCTTCAAAGCAATGGCACAATCCAGCGGAGATGGATTACCGGCCTAGTAACATCGTGTAAACCACAGTATGGACTGTTACACAATCTTTTGCTCACAGTAAAAGAAAGAATCACTGTTTTCTTAATGCAGCATTTTTACCCAGTGAACAGTAAGGTGGCTCCTCCCTTTGCCCAGATGGTATGATCTGTGTTTACCTTCCCAGTTTCAATTCTGGGCTCTTAAAAGTCATGAGTTCATTATGCAAAGTGCAACTTTGTTTCCCCACTTACAAGGGACTTTTTTTTTTTTACATATGACCTTTCAGTCACAGGCAGGCTACATCACATTTAGTGGGAGGCAGAAGGGAATCATGGCAGCATTAGTAGCCTTTACTTATTTATTTTTGTTACATTTGTACCCCACACTTTCCCACTCATGGCAGGCAATGGAGGGTTAAGTGACTTGCCCAGAGTCACAAGGAGCTGCCTGTGCCAGGAATCGAACTCAGTTCCTCAGGACCAAAGTCCACCACCCTAACCGCTAGGCCACTCCTCCACTGTTGCTACTATTGGAGATTCTACGTGGAATATTGCTATTCCACTAGCAACATTGCATGTAGAAGTCGGCCCTTGCAGATCACCAATGTGGCCGCGCAGGCTTCTGCTTCTGTGAGTCTGACATCCTGCAGGACATCAGACTCACAGAAGCAGAAGCCTGCGTAGCCTTCTACATGGAATGTTGCTAGTGGAATAGCAACATTCCATGTGGAATCTCCAATAGTATCTATTTTATTTTTGTTACATTTGTACCCTGCGCTTTCCCACTCATGGCAGGCTCAATGCGGCAGGCAATGGAGGGTTAAGTGACTTGCCCAGAGTCACAAGGAGCTGCCTGTGCCGGGAATCAAACTCAGTTCCTCAGGACCAAAGTCCACCACCCTAACCACTAGGCCACTCCTCCACTTCAGTTGTAGGTTATTTATATATTTATTTATTTGTTTGTTTGTTTATTTTTTGCATTTGTATCCCACATTTTCCCACCTATTCGCAGGCTCTCTGACTGTGGGTGTTCCTCATGCCTCTGCCCTTTGGTTTGCTCTTTTTTTCCCTGTGAGTTTACTCAGAAATTTTTACCTTGTATCTTGTCCTTAAGTTGTGGTCTAAAAGATGTAAATTTACCTATGTATAATTGATATTATTATTTTTTTTCTCTTCTTTTTCTGTAAATAATATTTTATGTTATCTTTGATGACTAAATGAAGAAAAAACCAAAAAAACAATACTAGTATATATGTGCACGAAGGTTTGCATTTATGTGCATATCAGGGGCATAGCTATGAGGGGCCACGGCCCCTGCAAATTTCATCCTGGCCCCTAGTTTGGCTGGCTGGGGTCCCCGACCCCCGCCAGCCAAAGCCTCTTCAGCGCGGTCTCCGGCGCAGCCACGTTCGCTGCCTGCTCTTCTTCTTGCTCCTTTTGTGTACGCTGGGACAAATTATTTTTTAATTTCCTACTGAGCACAGGATTTCTGACATTACAATACATCATAAATGGTGGAAATATATTAGAAAATAGACATTTAGTGTAACAGAAGAATCTTGGGTAACATGATAATGAAAAAGCATGATAGTAGTATAACAAGCAGATATTATAAAATAATTCTGAATATATGTGGAGGAGTGGTGTATGTTCGCATTTGTTGATCTGTGTGGTAAGCCTTATTAAAAAGATGGGTCTTCAGTAGTTTGCGGAAGTTGGTTAGTTCGTAAATCGTTTTTAAGTTGCGCGGCAATGCGTTCCATAACTGTGTGCTCAAGTAGGTAACGTTTGACGCATGCATTAGTTTGTATTTTAGACCTTTGCAGTTGGGGAAGTGCAGAATAAGGAATGTGCGGGATGATTTTTTAGCATTTCTGGGTGGTAGGTCTATCAGGTCTGACATGTAGGCTGGTGCGTCTCCAAATAGGGGCAGTAGGGATAGAAAAAAGTGGTCTATCTGAAATGAGTCAACGGTCTCCCACTGGCTCCCCTAGAAGTGTCCACATCATAGCACTTGTGAATTCTGCTAAAGAGAGAGAACTATACAGTGCAGGTGGACAGACAAAGGGCAATTACATCAACTAAGTTGACTGTTCCATAAACTAGGCATAATGTTTACAATACTAGTATATATGTGCACGAAGGTTTGCATTTATGTGCATATCAGGGGCATAGCTACGAGGGGCCACGGGGGCTGCAAATTTCATCCTGGCCCCTAGTTTGGCTGGCTGAGGTCCCCGACCCCCGCCAGCCGAAGCCTTCTTCAGCGCGGTCTCCAGCGCAGCCGCGTTCGCTGCCTGCTCTTCTTTCTTCTTGCTCCTTTTGTGCACGCTGGGACAAATTATTTTTTAATTTCCTACTGAGCACAGCATTTCTGACATTAATCGGCAGTTGGCGCACACCGACCAGTCACCACGCATGTAGTATCTGAGCCCTTACCGGTAGATCAATGGGTGGCATTAAGGGCTCAGGCTATAAATAGGCATGTGCTGGTTTTAATTTTACCACAGGACCTGTTCCGGGCCCATTGAAAAAAAGCTCTTTTTCCCCAGACATGGTAAAAACTGACCCAGCGATGCCAAAAACACACGCCCACACTACCGCAGGCCACTTTTTTCCATGGCTTAGTAAAAGGACCCCTTAGCCAGTTATACATTTTGTAAATTCCCCTCGTACCTAATACATGGTTTGACTATCCTACAATTCCTTATCAGCTAGATAAGCTCGGTGTGCATTAAGAGTTTACAATCCAGAAAACGTTTTTCTAAATGAACGGTAGCACCTGTAAATGTGATAAAGCTTTGTATTTATGCTTCAGAAGGGCCATATCACATTTATTATGCCAAAGTTCAGAAGCAGAGACTGTAATAATCAGTAGCTGGGTTCATACATCTGCATTCTTGCCACTGGTGTGACCTTAAATCAGCTTCTGAGGAAGCTTTACTCAAAGAATTTACAGTAAATCAAACAGATGAAGGTGGTCTATTTATTTTAATATTTATCAGGGATTATAGATAATTCAATATTCTCTTTTAACCTCCATGGAAGCGTTTTAAATCTTTTTATTCTTTCCATCCAAACTGAAAATTGGGAAGAATGCGTATATAATTGCTTGAAAATCTGCTGATCTGTTTGTGTGTAAAATATGTGTCTGAAAATGTGACCAACTTTTTTGTATCCATTTCTAAAGTTAATTATATTCCTAGGTTTAAACCAACCAAATTAAAGATCCAGAGAGAAGAGTAAAAACTGGAAGTAAAATTTTGTGCCTAAAGATTCGCGGGAGGTGACAGGCTCAACTACTCTAAGAAAATTCCTTTGCTCACATCATTACTGAATTGTAAAGAGAAGTCAAATTTATTTTTGGTCTCAGTTTCTGTCTTCTCCCTGCACAAGAAGCTTCAACGAAGGCCAAAATGTATAAATCATCCCCATTTCCTGGCTGCGATCCTCCACTAACAGTTTGATTTTGGAACTGATTTCATTAATTTGCTCTCTGGGCTACCACTGCTCAAAATGAATTTGCATTTTGGATCTGCTCTTCCCATTTGAGGATCATTGGTCTACCCAAAATGGCAACATTTACCTCCTGTATATTAAACCATTATTTTATTTATTTGTTGCATTTGTATCCCACATTTTCCCACCTATATGCAGGCTCAATGTGGCTTACATTATGCCGTAATGGCGATCGCCATTACCGGAATGAGAAATACAGAGTGGTATTGCGTTAAAGTTCAATGGTGACAGAGTAAGTTAAGCAATTAAGTATAAAGGGTTCGGTTTTGTCCAGTTCTAGTATAAGTATCGTTATGTGGTATTTAGGATAGATCATTGTGGTATGTCTTTTTGAACAGGTGGGTTTTTAGTGATTTTCGGAAGTTTGTTAGGTCGTGCATTGTTTTTATGACGTTTGGTAGTGCGTTCCATAGTTGCGTGCTTATGTAGGAGAAGCTGGATGCATATGTTGATTTATATTTTGGTCCTTTGCAGCTGGGGTAGTGGGGAGTCAGGAATGTGCTCACCTCTTCAATGCTGCTTTCAGCACCTAACCTTCCGTGAAATATAGCATGCCCTATTAGTCAGACTCTACACTTGTCTTTGACTGGACCCTTGTCTCTAGATTGTACACCTGTCTTTTAGATTGTAAGCTCCTTGAGCAGGGACTGTCCTTCTATGTTTGAATTGTACAGCGCTGCATAACCCTGGTAGCGCTTTAGAAATGTTAAATAGTAGTAGTAGTAGTACTGACCTTTTTGTGTTCCTGGTTGGTGTCTATGAGGCCTGTCATGTAGACCGGGGCCTGACTGTGAATAATTTTATGAACCAGGGTGCAAATTTTGAACGCAATACGTTCTTTAAGTGGGAGCCAGTGTAGTTTTTCTCTTAGGGGTTTGGCGCTTTCGTATATCGTTTTACCAAATGTGAGTCTGGCTGCGGTGTTTTGGGCAGTTTGGAGTTTCTTTAATGATTTGTTCTTTGCATCCGGCATATATTATGTAAGTATCCTAAAATTATACTTCACAATTCAAATGACAGGACCTTTAGAGTCCCCTATGCAATATAAGCTGTCAGCCTATGGAATGAACATTCAAGGCCGACAGTGATGATGTGTTAGGGGACCTCTATTGTGGAATCCACATAGAAACATGGGGGGGGGGGGGGGGGGGGGGGGGGAAACAAAGATAATGACAGCAGATACAGACCATATAGCCTTCCAGTCTGCACATTTACATAATCCACTGTATCTTCCTCTCCTTTAGATATCCTATACCATCCACTCTCCCTTAGAACTCCTATGTGTTTGTCGCATGCTTTCTGGAGTCCAGATACAGACTTCATGTCCACCACCTCCACTGGGAGGCTGTTCCACACAAGGAGGTTTGATGAACAGGAGATGGCAGGACCGTGCTTGGTCCATTATCTAAGCTGAAGCCAGTAGGTGGAGCTTGTTGACCTATCAATTACATTGTTTTGGGTGTACCAAGATGGAGGCAGTTGCATTGGGGAGAATGAAAACCTCCTTGGATGGACTGGCTTCAGTTTTGTGGCATCAAACCATCTCCTGTTCCTCAAACCTCCTTGGTTCCACACATTCACCATCCTTTCCACAAAGAATATCTGTCCTCACGTTGCTCCTGAGTTTTTCCTCTTTAATCTTCATCCTATGCCCCCTCATTCCTGAGATTCCTTTCAATTGAAAGAGACTTGGCTCCTATGCATTTATGCCATGGATATATTTTAAATGACTCTATCATATTTATGTGTTTATGCACATTTATACCCCACTTTTTCCACATGTATGCAGACTCAAAGTGGCTTACTATGTACTGATAAGGCTATAGCCAGACCAGTTGTTATACAATTACAATTACATGAAACAGGATAGAAGGAACAGTGTATGAAGAAATAGGGAAATGATAAGAGAGTCTAAAAAAGGTCTATGGGCATTTTATTAGGAAAGACTGGAATTTCTGGAGTTGGCTTTCAGAGATAGGCTGGTCTTAGGTAGATTCCAGATGCTGAGAAGGCAATCCATGATGGGTAGCAGGTGTAATACCCATCCAGACCAGGAGAAAAAAGCATACCACGATTAGAACCATTTAAGGCAAGAAGAGATGTGAAGTGGCCGGACTGGCCATGTCGAAATAGCATGTTGCATGTCTCCCCTCTCCTGCCTTTCTTCCAAAGTATACATATTCAGATCTTTATGTCTGTCCCCATATGCTTTATGATGAAGACCACTCACCATTTTAGTGGCCATCCTCTGGACGCACAGAGATATAACTGAAAACTCTCAGGTTATGAATTTGAATACGGCAGGATTCTTTGATTAATTCCTGACCCTTAAGGCTAAATTAAAATATCACTTCAGAAACAGTAACAAAATCCTAAAGCTCTGAACCAATGGCAGAGTAATAACCCCTTGGACCTTCTTGCAAATTGTCACTTTGGGTTTCCCCATTCATAATTACCACTCCCTCCCTCCCAACCAGTGGTGTAGTATCAGTGATTCTGCCCATCATGATCTCATCACTTCTCTTGCTTGCAGGACCACCGTGAGGGGAAACAGGATTCCCTTGGGCCTGGCCTCCAATGGGGGCCTGGCACCAGCAGCCAGGTGAGATCCAGCATCTTTCCCTCCTTTCCAACTCCTCCCCCTGGTCCTCTACTTGCCTGGAATCATTGAATGGAAGGCAGCAGTGATCAAGAGACCCTGCTCTGCCAACCATGAGTCCTTCTTCCTGCCACATCCTGCCAATGCGAAAACAGCAAGTTACTTCACAGGAGGTGGGACGCAGCAGGAAGAAGGACCCCTGGCTGGCAGATCAGTGTGGCTCAATCACTGCTGCTTGCCATTCAATGATTCCAGGTAAGTAGAGGACTGGGGAGGGGCAGGGGGGCATGGCAGCAGCGGGCTCCTTAACATTGTTTGCCCATCGGCAGCCCTGCTTGCTTGTGTAGTTCACAGTTCAAGACAAAGTGTGTTAAGCCATAAACCAAATGATATTTATTGCAAGGGTTATTATTGCCAAAATAAAGGCCTGCATTCACTGGATATCCTCAAATGTCTCTTGATGGCTGCCAGGTTTTATCTCATTTGTTTTCCCAATAAATCAGTGTATAATGGTAAACAGTGGTCACTCTTAACAATAGTTTTAAGCACTTTCTATGTGTTTTAGGATAAGAATCTATTCTAGAAGGGGAAAAATCAAGTTAAGGGGATATGTAGTGGAAGTGAGATAGTTCTAAACAAAAGGCACATTTGTCATTTGATGTCAAGTTAAGGAATGAAATTGCCAGCTTACTACAGTTAAGTTAGAAGTTGGAATTCTTGTCCGAGATTAATCATGTAATGGAGGCAGCTATAATGATATAAAAGGTACCCAGTGTAGCATTTGAAAGTATACAGTGTGATCCTTATCAATAAGGATTTAAAATGGGGCCTGGTTAACCACATTTCATTCTTTTCTCCTTCAGAGCAGCACTTCAGGAAAATAAGGGCTTAGTAGGCCTGACTACCCAGGGAACTGGCAGCGCTCATGGCAAGGAGGTATTTTTTCTGTCTTTTATTTTTAAAAGGATTTCCTTTCCCTTCATCTAGCCACACCACATTGGATAGTTGGGGCATGGGACAGCCATGCCATATTGGTCAGCCAGGACACAGGAAGAGCCACTTCGTACTGGCCCTCATATTTGTATTTATCATATTTTTCTGAGACACGCCATTTTTCAGGGGCTTAACATATACATTGCTTTCTTTAAACCATCTTCCTTGGCCACCAATTTCTGTGGCCCAAGCCTTTAATGAAGCTAAAACTTGTTGCCATCCCATGTGGTCCTGCTCTACAGGCATCCCCCATTTTGTGGTATTACTCAGTAGTGTGGGTGAATCTGTGGACTATGTAGTTAAGCAATGGAAAAGATTTAATTAAAAAGGAATTTTAAAAAAGAGGTATGTATATAGCAGATGTTCTCAACCCAGTCCTCGGGCCACACCCAGCCAATCAGGTTTTCAGGATACCCACCATGAATATGCATGCCCTACCTCCATTGTAATTGTAGCCCACCAAATGAAAAAATGTGGGGACTAACATTCAATACATACTAACAAAATGTCCCAAACATTTGAATTTGCACCACAGATTTTCTATAACTGCAATAACACCTCAGTTTATTCAATTTTTTTATGGGGATCATCAGATCTAATGCATCTCACACCATATGAACAGCCTTGTTCTTTCTTCACAGAAACAAAATGGTTGTGGTGTAAATCTTCATAAGATCACCCTTCTTTTCTAAATTTCTCTTTACTTTTGTTGTTATCTCCCTATATAAAAGGCAACCCCAACGTTCTGAAGCCTCCACGGAAGTTGAGGCGCCCGAGATATCCGGTGTGCCCTGGAGTGTCTGCACCGCCCTCGCGTCAAAACGTCATGACGTCGAGGGTGGAGCTATAACACTCGAGGCCCGAAACCGAAACGCCACAGGCACGGCCACGGAGGCGCAGCAAACAAAAAAAAAACCAAACCCTACCCACACACAGCGACGCAAACACCGAACAAGGCAAGTAGCTCGGAGGGAGGGGGCCCCTTGCTAGCGCCCGTTTCATTGCCCTCAGAAACGGGCATTTATTCCTAGTTTTACATATTTTAGTATGCCATGACTGTGCAGTATAACAGCATTGTTTTGCTATAACAAAAGTGCATTTTAGCACAAACTTATCTTTGAAAAACGGCAGCTTTCAAGCGCAGGAGAACCTCCACCGACGTGGCCAGGTTTCGCTATACGCTTTCTCAGCTTCAGATACTCCTGCAAAAAGAAAATGGCCGCCACAACCATTTTGTTTCTGTGAAGAAAGAACATGATTGTTCATATGGTGTGAGATGCATTAGATCTGATGATCCCCATAAAAAATTGAATAAACTGAGGTGTTATTGCAGTTATAGAAAATCGGTGGTGCAAATTCAAATGTTTGGGACATTTTGTTAGTATCTACCTCCATTGTATGCAGATGCGTCTTCTGCATATTCATTATGGGTATCCTGAAGACCTGACTGGCTAGGCATGCTCCGAAGACTGATTTGAGAACCTCTGATATATAGAAAAAAAAAAAAAAGAAAGAAAGAGGGAGAGAGAGAATTTCTGCAAGGACAAGGCGTTGAAAAGCAGCTTCTTTCTTTGAGTTGTTGATTTATTTTTATTTATTTTAACACATTTATACCCCACATTTTCCCACTAGTTGCAGGCTCAATGTGACTTACACAATAACAAGGGTATGTTACAATATCAATACACAAAGTCATAATAAACAATGTCGTAGTAAAAATTGTGATCGTAAACTTATCGTCTAAAACAACAAGATAATAAAATACAAAAGAAAATGATTAAAGTCCATATATTTGCTGTAACAGATATTAAGTCAACTAAGTAATGTCTGGAAGGTAGGCCTTCTTGAACAGGGTGGTCTTCCGTAATTTCCTGAAGTCTAGATGATTCTGAGTTGATTTTAAGGATTTAGGCAGTGCGTTCCATAGCTGTGTTCCCAAGAAGGAGAAACTGGACGCTTGGTAACTGTGTATTAAGAAAGAACCTGGGGCTGCCATTCAGCAATAACTGTGCATATGTGTTTGTTTTCTGCCTGAGTGACACCACTGCTGTCTGAAGCAAAAGCAATGAAAAAATGTGAGAAATCAGCCTTTTCTCTCAGTTTACATTGTTATTTTCAAGGTTTAATACCTAACAGTTGTTTAATTAAAAAAAACATGTACAAGACAATTTGTTAACATTGTATAGTTATGGAGAGTTCCTGTCTATTACCCTAAAACAGTGGTTCTAAATCCAGTCCACAGGACACACCTACCAATCAGGTTTTCAAGATACCCAGAATGAATATGCATGAGACAAATTTGCATACAATGGGTATCCTGAAAACCTGACCAGCTTGGTGTGTTATGAGAACTGGGTTGAGAACCCCTGCACTAAACCAAGGCATTCTCCAGTCCACAAGAGCTTCTGCCAGGTCTGGTTTTCAGAGTAACCAACATATATAAATGAACCAGGTTTTTGGGTAGTATAAGCAAACATTTCTAGTGTAGCTAGCTGTGTGCACCCAGGGCACCAAAATTATGCCCTGTTCATTGGCTTTGTGATGCCATGCAAGTGGGTGGGGTAGAAGCATGATAGAAGCCCTTGGAGGCACGTCACATAAGGTGCATTTGTGGCTTGCAATGCGTCTGCTAATAAATATTCATCTTGGGCATATAAAAACCTAGACTAGTTGGGCGTGCTTCCAAGACTGAGTTTCAGTGCGGATGTTACCAATTCCAGGAAGGAGATTTTATGGCCAGTCAAGATTTTGAATCTTCATCCCAAAATACAATGTGCTTTTTTTTTTTTGTAGTCCTTGATTGTTCATGTTGAAATCAATGCTGCAGGTCCCATAATGCATCAGGGTAGGTTTGCCTGAAATCCAGGCCCAGCCTAAAATTTCCCTCTTGGCAGTGGCAGGGTTGGGAAACAGTGAGCTGAACTCAGACACAAAAGTCTCACTTGGCAGAGCAGGCAGTTGACTAGGGGCACCAGGATGAAGGAGGCACCTCTTCCTACATGCCAGTGGTCATTTCCTGTGTAGGTAGCATTCCATAAGACAGTGCTTCTCAACCCAGTCCTTGGGACACACCAGGGGTGTAGCCAGACACCCAATTTTGGGTGTGCCTGGGCCCAAGATGGGTGGGCAGAAGAACTCCGCCCTGTCCCACAAGTGATTTGGTCTCTCCCTCTCTCGCCTGCATGCCATATGGTCTCTCAAACATCCCCTTCCCCCCATACCTTTTAAATAGCAGATTTTCACTGGCAGCAAGCAGCAAATAATACACACTGCTCATGTTGGTTCCACAGCCTTCCCTCTAATGCAACTTCCTGTTTTCACATAGGCGGGAATACATCAGAGAGAATGCTGGTATGCAGGAAGGACAGGAATTTTTGGCTGGTGGGGCTTAGGAATCCCTGCCAGACACTTCATAGGTGTGCTGCTACTGGGTGGGACTGAGCCCAAAGTAGGTGGGCCTGGGCCCACCCAGGCCCACCCTTGGCTACACCACTGGGACACACCAAGCCAGTCAGGTTTTCAGGGCATCTACAATGAATATGCATGAGATAGATTTGCATGCATTGCCTTCTTGGTTTGCAAATTGTTCTCATGTGTATTCCTTGTGGACATGCTGAAAACCTGAGTAACATAAACATAGTAAATGACGGCAGAAAAAGACCTGCATGGTCCATCCAGTCTGCCCAACAAGATAAACTCATATTTTTTTTTTTGTTACATTTGTACCCCGCACTTTCCCACTCATGGCAGGCTCAATGCGGCTTACATGGGGCAATGGAGGGTTAAGTGACTTGCCCAGAGTCACAAGAAGCTGCCTGTGCCGGGAATCAAACTCAGTTCCCCAGGACCAAAGTCCACCACCCTAACCACTAGGCCACTCCTCTCACTCATGTGCTACTTTTTGTGTATACCCTACTTTGATTTGTACCTGTGCTCTTCAGGGCACAGACCGTATAAGTCTGCCCAGCACTATCCCCGCCTCCCAACCACCAGCCCCGCCTCCCACCACCGGCTCTGGCACAGACCGTATAAGTCTGCCCTGCACTATCCCCGCCTCCCGCCACCAGCTCTGCCACCCAATCTCAGCTAAGCTCCTTAGGATCCATTCCTTCTGAACAGGATTCCGGATGTGTCCCAAGGGCTGGGTTTGAGAGCCAGTGCATAATACCCACCCCATTAAAGGCACAGGCAGAGCTTCCAAGTTACTCAGTTCCAGAAGGGAAATTTTCAGCCAGTCCTAGATTTCTGACAATCCTATCCTGATGCATTATGGAGCCTACAACACTGACTTCCATCCGTAGAATCAGACTGTACAAATACCGTCCACAGTATTCTGAGATCTAAAAAAAAAAAATTCTCCTTCCTAGAACTGGAGCTGTGTGGAGGCAGGAGGGGAGTCACACAGGATGGTTGCATTAGGATGTTAAATAGATCTGCTGCTCCTGCCCCCCCCCCCCTCCCTCCCCTTCCCTTGTTAAGGACACTGTTGCTTAGGGAAGTGCTGCCAGAAAAGAGTAGAAGGTAACAGTACCCTTTCCCCAATGATTGGTGAACCTGAAATATAAACATGTAGGCTGACCCAGACTGTGGTTCAATGCTATACGTGGCCCACATAAGAAAAGATGTGACATGAAACTGGGAAATCAGACCATAAGACACAAGCTTCCACTGTGAGCTGCATTTCATAGGCAAACCTGTGCATTCAGAAGCAGGACAAGAGGTGGTCTTACATTTTATTAATCTAACTAGTAAAAAAGGCCCGTTTCTGACACAAATGAAACGGGCGCTAGCAAGGTTTTCCTCGGAGTGTGTATGTTTGGGAGAGTGTATGTGAGAGTGACTGTTTGAGAGTCAGAGTGAAAGTGTGAGTGTGTGAGAGAGAGAGTGAGTCTGGGTGTGAGTGTGTTTGTGAGAGAGTGTGTGTGTGAGAATGAGAGTGTGTGCAAGTGTGTATGTGAGACACAGTGTGAGAGAGAGTGTGTGTGTGTGGGCGAGAGAGAGAGTGTGTGTGAGACACAGATTCTCTGTGAGAGTGAGTGTATGAGACCAAGTGAGTGTGTGAGTGACTGTGTGGCACATAGAGAGTGAATGTGATACATTGTGAGACAGAGTGTGTGAGAGTGAGAGTCAGAAAGACATTGTATATGAGAGAGAGAGTGTGAGCCTTGCCCTCCCAATCCATGCCCATCTGTCCCCTGCCCCCTCCATTCATCCTTTTCCAGCAATTCCCCTCTCTCCCTGAGCCCTGCCATCTCAATCCATGCCCATCCATGCTTCTCTGTCCCCTGCCCCCTCCATTCATCCTTTTTACAGCAATTCCCCTCTCACCCTGAGCCCTGCCATCTCAATCCATGCCCATCCATGCTTCTCTGTCCCCTGCCCCCTCCATTCATCCTTTTCCAGCAATTCCCCTCTCTCCCTTCCATGACCCCCCTCGCATCCATGCTCTTCTGTCTCCCATGTCCCAGCATGTCCCGCCCCCTTCTTCCCCCCCCCTTCGCATCCTTGCTGTCGTTTCTCCTCTGCCCTCCCGCTCCCATTGTTCAACTGCCCACCCTCTTCTCTTCCCCCTACATCCCTTTTTTTTTTTTTTATTTACCTCCGTGGCGGCGGTTCCGGCAGCGCAGCGTCAGGGAAGGAGGCAGCGCTCCCGACGTCTAGCCTTCCCTTCGTTGTGTTCCGCCTTCTTCTGACGTCATCCTTGACGTCAGAAGAAGGCGGAACACAGCGAAGGGAAGGCTAGAGACGTCGGGAGCGCCGCCTCCTTCCCTGACGCTGCGTTTTGTTTTTTTTGCGCCGTCGACGTCATGACGTTTGCCCTGGACGTCATGACGTTTGACGCGAGGGCGGGGCAGAGACGGCTGGCAGCCTGGCTGGCTTCACACCACGAATCCACGAACCCTAAGAAATGTTTGAGTGACTTCAGAACGTTGTCCTCATTAGAACGTTCACGGTGCGTTTTATTATATTAGATTAGTTTTCCCACCTTGAGTCTATTAGAGCTACGGAACGTAAGAACATAAGAGTAGCCATACTGGGTCCGACCATTGGTCCATCTAGCCCAGTTTCCTGTTTTCCAAACAGTGGCCAAGCCAGGTCATAAGTACCTGGCAGAACCCAAAGAGTAGCAACATTCTATTCAGAATCCCAAAGAGTAGCAACATTCCATTCAGAATCTCAAATAGTAGCAACATTTCATGTAGAACCCCAAATTGTGGCAACACTCCATACTACAAATCCCAGGGCAAGCGGTTGCTTCCCATGTCTGTCTCAATAGCAGACTATGGACTTTTCCTCCAGGAATTTGTCCAAACCTTTTTTAAACCCAGATACTACATCCTCCAGCAAAGAGTTCCAGAGCTGAACTATTCTTTGAGGGAAAAAATATTTCCTCCTCTTTGTTTTAAACGTATTTCCATATAATTTCATTGAGTGTGCCCTGGTCTTTGTACTTTTTGAAAAATATTTCCATGAAACTTCCTCAAGTCTTTGTACTTTTGGAACAAGTAAAAAATCGATGTTCTACAACACTCAGGATTTTGTACACCTCAATCATATCTCCCCTCATCCATCTCTTTTCCAAGCTGAAGAGCCCCAGCCTCCTTAGCCTTTCCTCAAGCAAGAGGAGTTCCATCCCCTTTATCATTTTGGTCGCTCTTCTTTGAGCCTTTTCAAATTCTACTACATCATTTTTGAGATACGGTGACTAGGACTGAATGCAATACTCAAGGTGCAGATGCACCATGGAGCGATAGAAAGGCATTATAGTATTTTCGGTCTTATTCACCATCCCTTTCCTAATAATTCCTAGCATCCTGTTTGCAATTTTTGGCCGCTGCTGCACACTGAGCAGAAGATTTCAGCGTATTATCTATTTTTCACAAACACTCTCTGAACTTGGAATCTTCCCCAAAAGAACCAGCTGGTGGGTTTGCCAGGTAAGATAGAGCTAAAATGGGTAAAGATTTTTTTTTAATTGATATTGCTTCAGTTTTACTAGCTTCTAACTTTAAAAACAGACCTAGCAACCCCATTTTTGTTTGCTGTCTTGTCTAGTGGTGGCTGCCTTCGGTTTTGATGTGAGTAGGAGGAATTACCGCCTTAGCTATCAAAGTTTCAGAGCCTTGACAGCACTCAGAGATAATTCCTGTTTTATTTTTTTTTAGTGAGATATTGTGTCTGAAAGAGAACAAGTTTTTGCACTGCTGAAGTTCTTTTCTTCTTTCAAAGAGGACTTGTGGCTAATTTCAAAAAAAATTTGGAAAGCAGACCCATCAGTCTCTTCCAATCCGTTTTCAAAAAGTATAACGGCAAAATTTGAAAACAATATAGCCACTTGGGAAAGAGGACCATATTAAATAAGGAGATGCGTCCTAACAATGATATTGGCAGATTGGACCATCGTTCTAAATGGCACTTTGTATACTCAAATAATTTAGTTATATTCATCTTATAGATCCTTGAAGGATCTCCAGGTAATTGTATCCCCAGATAGGTGAACGAGTTATCTGTGCGTTTTAGGGGGCAGCTCAATTGAGACCATTCTTCATCCGTCATATGCAGAGGCTGAATTGCTGATTTATCTAAATTAAGACCAAAGCCTGAGAAATCTCCAAACTCCTTAATGGTTTCCAGGATCACTGGCAGCGATATATCTGGCTGCCTAAGGAGGACCAATAGGTCGTCCGCAAAAGCGGATATCTTAAAATGTTCGGAACCCAAATGTAACCCCAGTATTTCCGGCGAGCCCGTTATATCACGAATTAAGGGATCTATCACCAGCACAAACAAGAGGGGTGACAGAGGACATCCCTGCCTGGTGCCTCTTGCTATCTCAAAACGTCGGGATGTCACTCCATTTACCACCACCTCCGCCATGGGACTTCGGTATTTATTTCCGATGCTAAAGTGACTTGACAAGCATGAGGGAGAAGCTCAGACTAATTTTTAAAAAGCGTGTATATATGTCCGTTAAAGATTCTTCTAGTGTGTGAGGCTGTTTATTACAGATTCACCCTGCTCTGCTACAGCACTTCAGATCCATTACAATTTTATTTTTAACCTCATATATGAAAAGGTCATTTCTTAAAGATTTCATACTTGGCAAGGACTTGGTGGCAGGTGGCCCCAAGAAGTGCAGGTGGAGCTGTGGGGTGCAGTGGCGGGGGGGGGGGGGGAGAGCAGGAAGCGCCCTTCCAGGTGGAAGAGAGGCCTGAAGGCAATGAGGCAACAAACCAGTGCCCCCACCAGGCAGGAGGAAGGTCCAGCAGCTGGTGAGACAGTTCAGCCACATATCAGGAGAGGTGGAGCTTTAAAGAGACTGTGCTGGGGTCCAGTGAATACAACAGCAAAGACAGGCCAGGTCAGGTACCACAGACCCCACTGGCACGTCCAGCACCTATCCATTCAATTGTATAAATTCAATAAAAATTTTAAATATTTTAGCCAGCCTTGTTCACAGTCGCACTGGTTTGGGATTTTTCCTTGGGGAACGGAGGGAAATCCCACCCACTAACACCTTTCTTTTTTCATGAAATTTTATTGGTCTGTTAGGCTGGCCCTGGACCCAGGGGTGACCACAAGGAGGCATTGCTTTTATTATTATTATTATTATTATTAATGACTGTGCCGCTTCTTCACACTATCACAATAGTGGTGAGATCTACCTCTGATGTCATCCCATGTTCTTTGCACAGACTGGTAAAAGCATATCTTAATTTGTAAATATGTAAAAGTGCTCCTGTGGTAATTTTTAAAAATGGCCACCCATGAATGGTAAAAATAGACCACAGAAAGGGAAAAGAACATAAAGATCCCACGGGAAATGCAAAGTAAAAAAACAAGAAATGGGAACTGGATCAGATTCTTCAAATAAAACAACAACTCAGGACTCCAAAGTAAAGTTATAAGTGTTTATTTAAGCTGACTAGACATGGTATCATGTTTCAGCACATATGTGCCTGCCTCAGGAGTCTTGATGTGTATACTTGACAATCACATTTGTCCTTGGCAGTACGTCTGGTAAAGTGAGCGTAATCTGGTCTTTAAAAAGACCGTCGATGAAACAGAAAATGTGATTAGCTTATGAAATGCCGCTGTAGTGCTAAAAAAAAGTATCGCCAAGTATATACATCAAGACTCCTGAGGCAGGCGCATATGTGCCGAAACCTGGTACTGTGTCGAGTCAGCTTAAATAAACACCTATAACTTTACTTTGGAGCCCTGAGTCTGTTTCTGAAGAGCCTGGTCCGGTTCCCACTCCTCACCCATTAATGGTAACATTAGCACATAAATGAATTAAATAGAAAATAGGATTTTTTTAACGGCTGTAGTAAAAATGGCCCGAGCGCGTGGGAAAGACCCACACAAGAGCATACTAAGGCCAATTCTTACCACGGCGTAGTAAAAGGACCCTTTGAGGGTCTGTTACTAAGGAGCGCTCACGTTTTTGGCGCATGCTAAAATTGTTGGGCGCTCTAAACATTAGAGATGCCAATGCATGCCTATGGGCGTCTTTAACTTTTAGCGTGCCCACAATTTTAGCGCGCGCTAAAAACGTGAGCACACCTTAGAAAACAAAGACGCCCTTTGTTTGTAATTCAGTCTAAAGGACATGCTTCATAGAGAAAAGCCCATGCTTATTTTTAGCCACTCTGAGGGAACAGTGTTCAACCAGAGGAACCATCTCTCCCCCCCCCCCCCCCCCCCCCAGGTAAATGACTTACAAGCCATTGCTTATCAGTAGTTGCCATGTTTTGCTTCAATTCCTGTTCTTTACTCTCAGTCACATTTAATGCTGATGACCTTTCAAAATAAATCTAATAATTCTGAAATAGCTAATTTTCAATTGTCCTCATCGGGATAGTTCTACTTTCACAGGACTCAGATTAACCCTCAGTAGCCAGCCTCTGATTAAAGGCACTGTTAGCTTCCTCTCCCTGGGACCATTCTTTGATTCAGCAGCCTGGTCTGTTCCTCTGATTATGTTTCCAAGGCTCCAAATTTCCTGTTTGGTTGGGGATGCCTGCCACTTCTGTCTTGTTACTGCCTTCTGCCCTCTCCTGCAGCTGCCCAGCTCGCCTGCTTCTCTTTATAGAACGGATTTCTTGTTTTACCTACCATAGCGTGGCTTCCGACCGTGCTTTGGATGAAAGACTGAAGATGTTTACCTTCAAGGACTGATTAAAGATGCTTAACTTTTCTATTGGAACTGTGCTTTTGGCTATCTGTATCCCAGCCAAACGTAACAAATGCATAACAAAGTTCAGATTGAGACATTGAAGGTGACTAATGGCATGTGTATGAGACATGAAAATCTAAACTAGAAGCACATTAATTAAAGGAAATTATTTAAGACACATCTTCAGTTAATATTCAGATGATCCATAATAGTAACATAGAAAGTGACAGCAGATAAAGACCTGAACGGTCTATCCATTCTGCCCAGCAGTCTCATTCATTCTCAATTCCAGATTGAATCAGTGGCGTAGCTATGTGGGGCCATGGGGGCCTGGGCCCCCGTAGATTTGGCCCTGGACCCCCCTGCTGATGACCCTCTTGACCCCCCTCCCGCCGTCAACCCGCCGTCGCCTACCTTTGCTGGCGGTGGACCCCAACCCCTGCCAGCCGAGGTCCTCTTCTTCCGGCGCAAGGCTTCATTCAGTTTCTGAGTCTGACGTCCTGCACATTGTACTTGCAGGACGTCAGACTCACAGAAACAGAGCAAAGCCTTGCAGCAAAGGTAGGCGACAGCAGTGATGGGGGGGGGGGGGGTCGGCGGCACCAGGGGTGGGCGGCTAAAATGTGCTCTCGGGCTCTGGACCCCCCTCCCGCTGAAGTCTGGCTACGCCCCTGGATTGAATCAACAATGAACCTAATATATACTTGATCATGGTCTTTCCTTATTGTTTCAGGGACATAGACCATAGAAGTCTGCCCGGCTCTATGTTTACGTTCCAACTACAGGAGTTGCCGTCAAAGCCTATTCGAATCCATCCTGTCATTTGTGGGACACAGACTGTAAAAATCTGTCCAGCACTGCCCTCATGTTCCAAATTACTGGAGATTCTGTCGAAGCTCTCTCCAGCCCATCCTAAGCCGGATTGCTATATGTGGGACTTAGACCATACAAGCCAGCTCAGCACCGGCCTCAGTTGATAAAGCCAGAGTTGCCATCTAAGCACCACTTGACATGCACCTACTCTGGCTACATGGCAGTCTGAGGGTGGGGGTGGCAGTGGCGGTCCTGGGGGGCGCCTGGCAGTGGTGGCCCTGTCCCGGGTCTGGCTCAGTCTCTCAGCGGCCCTGTGAATCAATGGCCAGTGTTGGGAACAGGGTTCTCATTTCACTGCACAGATTTGCACAAACAGGTACAAATGTATACAGGGAAGGTATGTGTGGGACTTTCCTCTCCTGATCTCCCTCTGTTCCACCGTCACCCCATTTTGCCAACTGGTAAAAGTGCCCACATTGTGATGAACAAGGGTACTTTCCTGCAGAGGGAAGTAGATAAAATTCAATAGGGATTTTACTGGTATGAAAAGCTTTGAAAATTGTCCTCCAACTAAATAAGGTACCCTATCACTCAAGCTTAGTGCGTTAACAAACATTAACATGTACTAAATGCTGTGCATCCTATTTTATACCTATGTGTCGTGTGGCACTTAGGTCATTCTAATGTCCATTAGTGCATGCTGAGCTTTAGTAAAAGTGCCCCTAAGAGTTGGGAATAAGATTTAAAGTTGCTGAACCTCCACTACCCCAGCTGTAAAGGACTTAAATATAAATCCACATATGCATCCAGCTTCTCCTACATATGCACGCAACTATGGAACGCACTACTGAAAGCCATAAAAACAATGCACGATCTAACAATCTTCCGAAAATTACTGAAAACTGACCTATTTAAGAAGGCATACCACAACGTTCCAGCCTAATTACTAGACAACAAGACTTTACGAGAACTAGACAAAAACTAACCCTACACTTGACTGATAACCATGTTGATACCAACGAAAATTGCGCAATACACACTATCTCTTTTCTTCTCATGTCGGAAACGAACTTTTTATAGTTGATTATCTACCTATATTACAGGGGCGTAGCCAGACAGCAGATTTTGGGTGGGCCTAGGCAAGAAGTGGGTGGGCACCAAATGTTCTCTCCCCCACCCCCACATCAAAAAAATATCTCAGCTGGTGGGAAAAAGCTTCTCTCCAGTCTCCACCTTGGTAGTCTGCAGCAGGCATGCGCTGAAAACTGAGCATGTGAAGGTGCCAGTATTGTGGAGAGCAGCATTTTCATGTGGTACTGTTGGATGGGCCTGAGCCCTAAGTGGGTGGGCCCCTGCCCACCCAGGCCCACCTCTGGCTACGCCACTGCTATATTATAACCTATTCTATCACCCAGGAACCTCTATGTAAGACCATATTGTATTATACTACCATGTATGCACTTTAATGTAAAACCATTTGTAATTCTCTACCCGATAATGGCGATCACCATTACGGCATCATGTAAGCCACATTGAGCCTGCAAATTGGTGGGAAAATGTGGGATACAAATGCTACAAATAAAAAATTACCTGTTTGGTAATCATAGCATGGAACTGCTCTTGGCCCTTGCTGTCAGAGGATCTCAGAGCTCCAGTTGCATGTTCTGTTGCTTAGGTGACAGAGATAAAAGAAGTGGGAAAAGTAAACCAGGCTTATCCAAAGAACTGGGACCAAAGAAATAATTAATAATACAATCAACAGTTTATTAACGTTTCCTTAGAAATGACTCGACACAACGTTGTGTTTTGGCCTGGCGGCCTGCATCAGGAGTCTTACGTCTTAAGGAAAGACTGATGGTCTAATTTTACATTTAGGTTGAAAAACAGAAGGCTTGAAATAGCAGCATAAAGTTGGTCTTAAAAAAGACTATTGCATCAATGCTTACTCCAGTGCCTTACGGTTTGACACAACGGTCTTTTTTAAGACCAACTTTATGTTGCTATTTCAAGCCTTCTGTTTTTCAACCTAAATGTAAAATTAGACCATCAGTCTTTCCTTAAGACATAAGACTCCTGATGCAGGCTGCCAGGCCAAAACACAACGTTGTGTCGAGTCATTTCTAAGGAAACGTTAATAAACTGTGTTGATTGTATTATTAATTATTTCTTTGGTCCCAGTTCTTTGGATAAGCCTGGCTTACTTTTCCCACTTCTTTTATCTCTGTTTGCTGCCCTGTGGGATCTATTCAGTTCTCCACGTACGTGGATCCTCTTTAGCTGTTGCTTAGATGTGCATTAGATGTGGCTTACACATTGTTCACTTATTGTGATACTACTTGAGTTTGATGTAGACTTGTACAGAGTTTGGTGTCCGCACTATTTCAATATCATCCTTAGACCTTTTGACTCCTGAAGCAGGCATTGTTTTTTTTTTTCTTCTTTTTAATGTAATCTTTATTTGTCAATTGCAAAATCATACAAAAACAAGAAATAAACCGGCCCACATCAATGGAAAGCAAAGAGAACTATCAAAAGAAATAGTTCAATAAGAAAAGGATATAACATCTAAAACATAGGTACATTAATCTTTGGCCTTAACAGCCACCTTTTTCTCTCTTAACAACAGAAAAGATTCCAACTGAGAAGGGTCATAATAGACATTTCTCTTGGCTGGATAGGTTATAAAACATGGACAAGGATAACGAAGAAGAAAAGATGCTCCCAAAGCCAAATCTTGATCCTTAAGAGCTAAAAACTGCTTCCTACATCAGGAAAACCTTGAATAGGTTGGCCACAAAAAGAAACATCTTTTCACTTTTTCTTGCTTTGTATTGAAGGTCACCAGTAGGGTCGCCCTTGTTTGAATAATGTCCTGAGAAGTTTCAAGAAACTGTATTGGGCTTTTTTTTCTTAATTTTTGTATGTTTCCTTATGGCCTTCTTAGATTGTGTGGATAATACAGGATATAAAACTGATAAATAAATAAAAATTAGTATCAGATTACGGATCAAAAATTATCATAGTGCTGCCTGGCTACTTGAGCATAAATTATATGTTGCTATTGTGAACAGTTGGGTTTACTCTTCATCCAAAGAATTGGGCTGTCCATTTTAATCAAGTATCCAGTAATCCCAATTAGATCATATAAATGATTTTACCTAGAGACTAGGAGAGCAGGAAGAAAAGCAATTAACAGTGCTAATGTCATTCAATTTGACAGTCTTCTACTAGGAATGGAATCGTTCTCCCTTACAGGATAAAGTCCCTTGGACATTTTAACTGTACAAAGCAAATCAGTCTCAGTAATTATCTAAGCCCATAGTTACCTCATTTCAGTTTTAAAAATTTCCCTTACAAAAGCGTATTTAAAAATAGAGGAAGTGTTACAACTGCTCCTCAAAATCTTTTCCCATGATGAAGTGCGAATTCACAAGCTTTGTGTTATTTCTGTAAGGTGACTGCAGTTTCAGCAGTGATTCTCCATAAGAGAACCATTTTTTTGCCACTGTCAGATCCATAAAACTATTGGGATCAATATTCATCTGGGGTGATTAATGTAAGTATCTTGATTTTCCAATATTTAGCTGCCCTGTCCATTTAGAGAAATTAATACTGGCTACACTAAATAGATAGGGCAGCTAAATATTTAGATCAACCACCCCAGATATTTAGATGAATCACCCCAGATGAATATTGATCCCAATAGTTTTGGGGTGCTTAGGGCAAAAGGATATGGTTTGGGCAGAACTAGGACATGCCTAACAATACATATGTATTCCCCATTTCAAAGGAGATTGATATCTATGATCACCAGTATCAATGATGGGATTTACAACTGTTTCCGATGACATACAGTATAGGTTTTGTAAAAGTGCTTGTTTTGGACAGCACTGTACAGAAGGGAATGGAGAAGGTCACCCCCTTAATTCCCCAGGGTTTTCTCCCTCCCCAAAAACAATAGCACCAGATGATTGCGGGCTCTGAACCTAATTGGGAGAATTTAGGCATGTAGGTTTACAAAATGGCATACCTACACATCTTTATGTTGGCACTTACATCTGGGGAAACATATATGCATATATGGATGGGACAATTTTTATACTGCCTATGGTGCTTGCATGCCCACAGGCACATACCCATGGGTGTGCAAGCCCCTTTTCAAAAGGAAATTGAGGGTGTGGTTTTTACATGCACTACTTGCTAAGCATCTTCTATAAAGCAGTCCATGTCAAGTCTACCACAAAGATCTCAAAAGTGGGCATGGTCATGGGAGAAACATGGGCAAGTCACGGGTGTTTCTAAAATTTACACACAGAGGGGCATAATCGAACGGGGCGCCCACGTTTTTCTGAGGGCATCCTCGCAGGACGTCCTCGTGAAGGGGCGGGAAAACCCGTATTATCGAAACAAGATGGGTGTCCATCTTTTGTTTTGATAATACGGTCGTGGACGCCCAAATCTCAACATTTAGGTCGACCTTAGAGATGGCCATCCTTAGAGATGGTCGTCCCCAGTTTTCAGCGATAATGGAAACTGAGGACGCACATCAAAGAAATGAACAAATCCAAGCCATTTGGTCATGGGAGGAGCCAGCATTTGTAGTGCACTGGACCCCCTCACATGCCAGGACACCAACCGGGCACCCTAGGAGGCACTGCAGTGGACTTCAGAAATTGCTCCCAGGTGCATAGCTCCCTTACCTTGGGTGCTGAGTCCCCAAACACCCACTCCCCACAACTGTAGAACACTACCATAGCCCTAAGGGGTGAAGGGGGGCACCTACATGTGGGTACAGTGGGTTTGTGGTGGGTTTTGAAGGGCTCACATTTACCACCACAAGTGTAACAGGTGGGGGGGATGGGCCTGGGTCCGCCTGCCTGAAGTGCACTGCACCCACTAAAACTGCTCCAGGGACCTACATACTGCTGTCATGGAGCTGGGTATGACATTTGAGGCTGGCATAGAGGCTGGCAAAAAATATTGTTAAAGTTTTTTTTGGGGGGGTGGGAAGGGGTTAGTGACTACTGGGAGAGTAAGGGGAGGTCATCCCCGATTCCCTCCAGTGGTTATCTAGTTAGTTCGGGCACCTTTTTGAGGCTTGGTTGCAAGAAAAAATGGACCAAGTAAAGTCGGCCAAGTGCTCGTCAGGGACACCCTTCTTTTTTCCATTATCGGCAGAGGACACCCATGTGTTAAGCACGCCCCAGTCCCGCCTTCGCTATGCTTCAGACATGCCCCCAGGAACTTTGGTCATCCCCGCGACAGAAAGCAGTTGAGGACGCCCAAAATCGGCTTTCGATTATGCCGATTTGGGCGACCCTGGGAGAAGAACACCCATCTCCCGATTTGTGTCGAAAGATGGGCACCCTTCTCTTTCGAAAATAAGCCTGATAGTGTTATAGAATAACCTGTTCCACGCCTAAAGTTAGGCATGGCCACTTACACCAGCTTTTCATTGGTATAAATGGCTGTGCCTAAATTTTAGTCACATGGATGGCGCTATGTGTATTCTGTAAACCACGCCTAACTTTAGGTGCAGTTTATAGAATACGCGTAGGCGTGTTTTCCTTGTGCACTGATTTTTTTTTGGTGACAAATACAGAATCAGGACTAATTTGTGCACTCAGATTATAGAACAGAAGCATTTTATGCACAAATGTTACATATTCACACATACATGCTAGTTGGGTGCTATGCAGTATTCTATAATTTGAATGTGCAACTTGATTGGCGTGCAGTTGCAAGGGGTATTCACATGGGTGTCTCCCACAATTAAAGGCACATGTAATAGAATAGTGTAATTTTCTTGCCAAATTGCAGCATTTAGATGCCTGCTATAGACGTGGTGTAAGTTGGCTTTCCTGTTGGTGAATAAATGGTGAATACACTGGTAGCTGAAGGTGAATTACATTCAGGTACAGTGGGTTTTTCTCCGTCCACAATCTAATTTTGTACCTGAGACAATGGGTTAAGTGATCACAAGGAGCAGCAGTGAGTTTATAAGATCCTGAATTCAGTCTATGCCTTGAACGTAGTTTGACTTTATAAAAACTGGATTCATTACAGACAGAAATACCTTTTATTGGTCTAACATAAAAATTATCTAGCGATATTGTACTTGATCTTTCAAGGCTATAGGGGTTCCTCCTTGAAATGTACCACCAGGGGCGTAGCCAGACAACAGATTTTGGGTGGGCGTAGGCAAGAGGTGGGTGGGCACAAAGTGTTCTCCCTCCCCCCCACCAAAAAAATATCTCAGTTGGCAGAAAAATGCTTCTTTCCAACTTGGCAGTCTGCAGCATGCATGCACTGAAAACTGAGCATGCATAGATGCCGGTATTAGGGAGAGTAGTGTTTTCGTTAGTATCAGGGGGATGTCTTCAGCTGGTGGAACTAAGGATCCCCACAAGCTACCACTAAACGGTGGGCCTGTGCCCTAAGTGCCTGGGCCTGTTGAGTGGGCCTGTGCCCTAAGTGGGTGGGCCCTGGCCCACCCAGGCCCACCTGTGGCTACGCCACTGTGTACCACTCTCTGGTAGTACCTATATTAAAAGAAATAAAACTATAACCCAGTTCTTAAAGTAGGCTTTCGTTTTGTTTCAAATATTGAAATATTTACAGCATTACTCAAAACAAAGCATTTCTTTTTCTCCCTTTCCAAACAGATTGGTCAAAGTGGAGTCCAGCAGCGACAATCTAATCTATGTTATTAAAATCAACAAACCCCCTAAAAAGAATGGAATTGATTTTGGAAGAGTTGAGCTTCATTTATATGTGTTGAAAGATAACGGTTTCCCTCCGTGGCAGAGAGCTTTTTCATGTTCACAATCTGGAATAATTGTAGACCGCACCAAAGATGATATTCCAAGCTAGGTCTGAATTAATTTACACAGGAAATCAATTTACATAATGCATCCACAGGCACAAATAAGTTAGCTCAGTTCTCACTTAGCTGTGTTGAGCATCTGGGTTTAAGATTCACAGAGGCCATTGAGAGCTCTCTAGGTCTACTGAATACATCACCAAATCTCTTCTCGTAGAAATGACACACAGATCTTAGAGGTGTACAGCTTATTCACGACCTTCTTTACGAGCACATTCCTGTCATCATACATTCTTCTATATGTGCAGGGTAATTTATAAGTGGCATTTTACACACGTATGCAAACATATATGTGCGAGAATACCTTCCAAACCGTCAACCGATCTTCTCACTCTAGAGCAGAGGTTCTATCCATTGTGGTTTCAGGATACCCACAATGAAAATGCATGAGATATTCAGGGTTTCGGGGATACCCATAATGAATATGCATGAGATAGATTTGCATAGAATGGAGGCAGTGCATGCAAATCTATCTCATATACATTCACTGTGGATATCCTGAAAACCTGACTGGCTATGTGTGTACCAAGGATCTCTGCATTGAAGAGAGCTTGCTCAAATTATTTCTTGTGGCACTGCCACTAATGGCTTGAAGCATAGAGGTCCACAGTTCATTGGGCCATACTATCCAGCTTATTTTCGAAGGAGAAGGGCGCCCATCTTTTGACACAAATCGGGAAATGGGCGCCCTTCTCGCAAGGCCGCCCAAATCGGCATAATCGAAAGCTGATTTTTTTACACCCTCGACGACTTTCCATCACGGGGATGACCAAAGTTTACGGGGGGGTGTCGGCAGGGTAGCAAAGGCGGGACTGGGGCGTGATTAGGAGATGGGCGTCCTCAGCCGATAATGGAAAAAAGAAGGGCGGCCCTGACAAGCACTTAGCCAACTTTACTTGGTCCATTTTTTTTCATGACCAAGCCTCAAAAAGGTGCCCCAACTGACCAGATGACCACTGGAGGGAATCGGGGATGACCTCCCCTTACTCCCCCAGTGGTCACTAACCCCACCATAAAAAACAAGTTTAAAAATACTTTTTGCCAGCCTCTATGCCAGCCTCAAATGCCATACTCAGGTCCATCGCAGCAGTATATAGGTCCCTGGAGCAGTTGTACTGGGTGCAGTGTACTTCAGGCAGGCAGACCTGGGGGGGGGGGGGTTGGGGGGCTCAGCACCCAAGGTAAGGGAGCTATGCACCTCGGAGCAATTTGTGAAATCCACTGCAGTGCCCCCTAGGGTGCCCGGTTGGTGTCCTGGCATATGAGAGGGACCAGTGCACTACAAATGCTGGCTCCTCCCACGACCAAATGGCTTGGATTTGGCCGTTTTTGAGATGAACGTCCTTAATTTCCATTATCGGTGAAAACCGAGATCGGCCATCTCTAAAGTCGGCCATCTCTAAGGTCGACCCAAATGTTGAGATTTGGCCGTCCCCGACCATATTATCGAAACGAAAGATGGGCGCCCATCTTGTTTCGATAATATGGTCAGGGACGCCCCTTTACGGGGCCGTCCTTAGAGATGGGCGCCCCCGTTCGATTATGCCCCTCCAAGTGGCCCAGGGGTTACAATTAATGCAGAGAAGCAACAGTACCAAAACATATAAGAACATACAGCCTTAGAGCATTTCAGGGACTAGATAAAGATGTCACTGTGACCAAAGATACTTCAGAGCCAGAAATTGTTTAACATTCACTGCAGGCTGGGCCTCCAGCATTTTGTATGATCCAGTGGCATAGCCACAGGTGGGCCTGGGTGGCCCTGGGCCCACCCACTTTGGACTCAAGCTCACCCAAAATTGTGGCACTCTTGCTGTGGCTGGTGAGGATATCCAAACCTTGCCAGTTGAAGATCTCCTTGGGAAGCCAGCACTCTTCCAAATGTCAGTCAGCAGCTCCTCCTTGAGCTGACGCTGAGACCGGCCCTTCTGCACGTGCTCAGTTTTCACACATGCAAAAGCAAAAGCACTGACCATGCACGGCCTGCTGGCAGCAGAATCACTTTGAGGCAAGTGGTGCCGGCTGCTGTTTGGAAGAGTGCTGGCTGCTTGAAGGGGAGGAGGAAATCTTCAGCTGGCAGGGTTTGGGAATCCCCACCAGTTCAAGTATTTAATATTTGGGGTTTGTGGGCAGGGAGGAGTGGAGAGAGGAGCAAACCGGAGGGAGGCCATGGAGGGGTGAATTCCATGCCCGCCTACCTTGGACTCAGGCCCACCCAAATATTGGCCATCTGGCTACGCCCCTGATGATCTATGTGTAACATTTCTGCCATTTCACTTATAATATGTTAACTCTTTCACTCCTACAAGCTACTTTGTACTTTGATACTTTGTACCATACTTGTATTATCTCCTTGTAACTTTGTACCATACTTTGTATTATCTCTATGATACTAGCCTGCTTATAATCGAACGAGAAAAACGCTCAAGTTCCGACCTAAATCGGGAGATGGGCGTTTATCTCACAAAAACGAATAACGCGGTATAATCAAAAGCCGAATTTGGACGCTTTCAACTGCACTCTGTCGCGGATGCGGACAAAGTTGATGGGGGCGTGTCGAAGGCGTGTCGAAGGCGTGTCGAAGGCGGAACTGGGGCGTGGTTATCGGGCAAACAGAGATGGGCGCTCTTTCGCCGATAATGGAAGAAAAATATGCGATTTCAGCGAGAATTTAGGGCACTTTTCCTGGACCCTGTTTTTCCACGAATAAGGCCCCAAAAAGTGCCCTAAATGACCAGATGACCACTGGAGGGAATCGGGGATGACCTCCCCTGACTTCCCCAGTGGTCACAAACCCCCTCCCAGCACAAAATATGACGTTTCACAACTTTTTATTTTCACCCTCAAATGTCATACCCACCTCCCTGGCAGCAGTATGCAGGTTACTGGAGCACTTATTAGGGGGTGCAGTGGACTTCAGGCAGGTGGACCCAGGCCCATCCCCCCCCTACCTGTTACAATTGTGCTGCTTAATGCGTTAGTCGTCCAACCCCCCCAAACCCACTGTACCCACATGTAGGTGCCCCCCTTCACCCCTTAGGGCTATAGTAATGGTGTAGACTTGTGGGCAGTGGGTTTTGAGGGGGATTTGGGAGGCTCAACACACAAGGGAAGGGTGCTATGCACCTGGGAGCTCTTTTACCTTTTTTTTTGTTTTGTAAAAGTGCCCCCTAGGGTGCCCGGTTGGTGTTCTGGCATGTGAGGGGGACTAGTGCACTACGAATCATGGCCCCTCCCACGAACAAATGCCTTGGATGTATTCGTTTTTGAGCTGGGCGCTTTCATTTTCCATTATCACTGAATAACAAAAACGCCCAGCTCACAAATTAGCGAATAACATATGGGCGTCTATTTTTTTCAAAAATACGGTTGGGTCCGCCCCTTCACGGACCCGTTCTCGGAGATAAACGCCCATGGAGATAGGCGTTTTCGTTCAATTATGCCCCTCCATGTACCATACTCTGTAAGCCGCACTGAACCTGCTATTGAGCAGGGTATAAATGCCACAAATAAATAAATAAATAAATTATGTGCCTGTGTTTCTGTAAGCAGGGCTATCAAAAAAGACAGGCAAGATGTAAGCCCACCAGGGTCAGGCCGGGGGTACAAAGTGTGCCATGATGCTGCCAGCAATGCAGTAGTGGAAATAAGCTCCCATGTAGTTGCGTCATTATAAGAAGACCTCCTTTCATTCTCTAGTTCCCTGCTGCTCAGTCCTGCCTCAAATATAATATCTTTCTGGTTGGTCCTTTAAGGAAGATTAAACTTCCAAAGACTCCAGTTTTCTCCAGTATGGCTACTAGAAGCTTACACTAAGCTTAGGGGATAAAAATGTATGAGTAACAAAACAGAGTGTACGTACTGGATCTATTTCCATCAGAGCACAAGAATATCTATCATCTTACCAAGGAGGGTTTGATGGAAGCAAGAAAAGATCTTGTCCACTCGTCCTTAACACGTTTGTTTTTCTATTACCAGAATAATGGTATTCATGGATTTCACTCAGTTTTTGCATCAACAACAGAAGGGATCGCACCCAGAACTTAATCTAAACCTGACACATTTTCTCCCTTTCTTTGCACCCCCTTTTGTGCTTTTCAAAGATTGGCTCTCTTTCAGGGAAACATGATGTGATAACATCTTTCATGTCACACTTGTTGCATTTGTAAAGACAGCCCCCACCCCCCACCCCCACCCCCCATTAAGGTTGATTCTGAAGCTTCCTCCGCTTACTCTAAAGCAGGAGTGTTATTCCTATCTGTAAAGTTCATCACATTTTTCATGTCTTCAGCTCTAAGCCAATTCATAATTTATGGCAACAATTATACAGGGATGGGAGAAGGGTATCAATCTGTAACCTTACTGAAAGCAATGACATTGTTATGATAGGGTAGAAACCAAACTGTGTGCTTGAGCATATGTGCTTCCTGGTGTCTGCTATGTGTAATTAACATATCAAGATGTGTACACAGAGACTCTGGTGGCAAATTAACCAACCTAGTACTGGAGGGAATAATAGAGGGCAAGGGAGAGGAAAATTAACTTGCAGAGCTATTATTAGTAATATATGTAATTTATCTTTAAAATTAAGCGTGGTACCAGAAGATTGGAGGGAGGCCAAAGTAACACCGATTTTTATTCTGGAGGTGACCCCGGAAATTATAAACCTAGTGAGCCTGACGTCAATGCAGGGCAAAATGGTAGGGACTATTATAAAGAAGAAAATTACTGAGCATATGCATAAGCATGGATTAATGAAACAAAGCCAACATGGATCTGGTGAAAAGAAATCTTGCCTCACCAATCTGCTACATGTCTTTTGAAGGGGTGAATAAACATCTGGATAAAGATGAGCCGGCTGATATTGTGTGTCCGGATTTTCAGAAGGCATTTGACAAAAGTGTCTCATGAACAACTTCTGAGGAGCTTAAAAAGTCATGGGGTAGACTGAGAACTGGTTAAAAGAGAGAAAGCAGAGCGTAGGGTTAAATAGTCTGAATTCAGAAGGGTAAATAGACGGGTTCCTCAGGAAACTGTGCTGGGACCATTATTTTTTTAACACATTTATAAATGATCTGGAAACAGGTATAATGAGTGAGATGATTAGATTTGCTGATGGTACAAAGTTATTTCAAAGTTGTTAAATCACAAGAGGCTTGTGTAAAATAGCAAGAGGACCTTACAAGACTGAGCATCCAAATGGAAGATGACATTTAGGACCAAATTCTATAAATAGCACAAAAAATTGGCACTGAAAAAATAACACACTAAGCTCTATTCTAGAAACAGAGCTGAAAGTTAAGTGCCATTTATAGAATATACTTAGCACCGGGATCTGCACCTAACTTTAGACATGAGGACAGGGGCGGCCCGAACATTAGGCCATCTCAGGCGGGGGCCTCAGGCGGCACTCATCAGGACTGGCACCTTGGAGGGGTGGCATCTCCCTCTTTACGGCGTTTTACCTCACGGTGACATTCCAAATCCGACAGCTGCCCTGCTGCCACCAGCACCCGCTTCTTCCCTTTACTGCGGCCACCTCTCTGATGTAACTTCCTGTTTCATCAGAGACTCAGGCAGCTACAGTAAAGAGAAGAGGTGGGTGCCAGCGACGGCAGGGCAGTGGATGGGAATCACTGCCGCTTCCTGGTTTGGAACGTCACCGTGAGGTTAAACCCCCATGAAGGGTGGGCGACATCTCGGCCCGGGAGGGGGGGAGTGGCATATCAGCTCCGCCTCAGACGGCATATTGCCTTGGGCCGGCCCTGTATGAGGATTTACACTAAGTAAACCCTCACATCTAAATTTTCACATCTAAATTAGGTGCAGATCCCTTTTATTTTATTTAGATTGCACATTCACGGCTATTTTTTATTTTTTGCATTCATTTCACGGTAGAGTGAGGAATCTATTGCGAATCATTGAGCATGGACCTCTTTATGGGGAGCAAGGTAATCGGGCACCAGTCTGAATATCGGCCAGTGCCTGATTACCTTCTGGGTGGCGCCTCTGGCTTCCTCCATGTCCTGATTTCCCCTCCTTCCACCCCTCCTGGAGCGGAGCAAAACTGATGACCTTCGTGGGCTGAATATCGACTGAATAGGATCCTAAAACTTCCACTTAGTGATACCACCAATTATAGAATACATTCATAAGAAGACTTTTAAAATAGTTTTATATTGGAATGGTCAATACTGAGATATTTTCACAATACTGGGAAAAAAGGTCTTGTTTCATATCCTGCCAGCACAGTTTAACATAGGGTTTTCCAGTTCAGGGTACATGACTTGACCCAGTGTCCTTAATGAGGTCATCCACGGTGTGCTGTTCATCTAAGAACCAAATTTTGTTTCATTGTTCGTTTGTCTTTTTCATTTCATAATGAGATACAAATGCGTGCTATGGTTTTTCTTTTTACAATGATAGTAATTTCTACGGTGTGCGTTGATTTTTGAATAGAGTGAGTGAAAAGGCTTTATATATTAGCTAGAACATTTTCATGTGTGCTAAATTGACATGCCTCACATAAGCGATATTTTGTTAGCATTGTGTGCCACTTCAGATGGAAAAACAACAGAAAATTATACGAGTATTGTTCAATGATTCCATGTTATTTTAAACTTACAGTACATCCTTAGGAAACAGCAGACCAACAGAGCCACAAAACACGAGGTGTCGTCACTTCTTTGGAGAATTGTATTTCTGAACAGCAGTGCTTTTTTGAAAATGTGTTCCGTTATCCATCTCAACTACAGTCTAGAAGATAAGCACGCTAGTTATGTGCTCTCTGAGAAGCTAAAATCTATTTAAATATGGGAAAGAAAAAACTCGGGGGATGTTTTTAAGCCAATTTATGTACTGATTTCTGGAAATGATGGTCTAATTAGCACATTCATTGAAAGAAATGGCTACAATTTAAAAAAGCTACGATGATTCCAATCAAAAACGCAGGCCTGCTATTATCCTATTGGGATTCTTTCATCTCATATCCTGTAGTCATTCTCACAAATGGCATCTCAGAGAATTGTGGCAGACACAGTCTGATTTTGAACAGGTTTGCAACTTGGAAGAAGTAGCACCTATCATCAAGGCATCAGTCAGTCCTACCAGACTGTGGTAAAAGTACTGTAAATCAAATATTTCTTTTTTCTTTTTTTTAACCCGTCAGCTGCTTCTGTTAACTCCTCTCTTGCAGTCTAGTTGCCCCATTTCTCCGTGTAGACCAACCACAAGAGTGGGGATCAGCGGCGCTGGGGGGGGGCTAAAATGTGCCCCCTCACCTCGACTCCCCCTCCCGCCGAAGTCTGGCTACGCCCCTGGTCTAAGTGTATTCATGTGCAACTGCAAAGGGAGCATTCCCATGAGAGGGGCATGGGAGGGTCACAGGCATTTGCACACAGTATTGTAGAACACCAGAGATGTGTGTCCAATTTGCACGCCAGGATTTACACCTGGTTTCAGTTGGTGTAAGTTCTTGCAACCTGGGTGTCGATTTTTTTCAGTGCCCGTTTTTGCGTTCCATTTATTGAATCTAGCCCCAAGTGTGAGCTGCGGATTGGGGGAGATTCTATATATGGCACCTAAAAAATACGCACGGAAAACATTGCCACCTAAGCGTATTCTATAAGCGGCGCCTAGATTTAGGTGCGGTATATAGGAGGAGGAGCCAGCGTTTTTAGTACACTGGTCCCCCTGACATCCCAGGCAAGCAATAGGGCACCCTAGGGGGCACTACAGTGGACTTCATAAAATACTCCCAGGTACACATCTGACCATTGCTCCCTTACCTTATCTGCTGAGCTCCCCCCCAACCCCCCCCCCCCCCCACTCTTTCCAACTGTACACCACTACCATAGCCCTTACAGGTGAAGGGGGCACCTATATGTAGGTACAGTGGATTTGTGGTAAGTTTTGGAGGGCTCACAGTTTCCTCCACAGGTGTAACAGGTAGGGGGAGGTCGAAGCCTGGATCCACCGGTCTGCAGTGCACTGCACCCACCCCTAGACTACTCCAGGGACCTGCAGGTTATTCTAATGGACCTGAGTGTAACATCTGAGGCTGGCACAGAGGCTGGCAAGTAGTGTTTTTCATCACATTTTTTGGGGGGTGGGAGGAGGTTAGTGATCACTGGGGTAATAAGGGGAGGTCATCCCTGATTCCCTCCAGTGGTCATCTGGTTATTTAGGGCAGCTTTTTGTGCCTTATTCGTTATAAAAACAGGTCTAGCTCAAAACATCTTAGCTTTCCTCCTGGACATTTTGGTTTTCTTCCATTATGGCTGAAAAACATCTAAGTCTCAGGAACGCCCAAGTCCCTCCCCGAACACGTCCCTGATACGCCCCCTTGAGATTTGGATGCACTTCCGACGGACTTCAAAGAAAAACATCTAAAAGTAGGTTTTGAAAATACTGATTTGGACGTTTTAGTGAGAAAAACGCCCAAATGCTACTTTATGCCGCTTTTTAGACGTTTTTCTGTTTTGAAAATAACATAGTAACATAGTAGATGACGGCAGAAAAAGACCTGCACGGTCCATCCAGTCTGCCCAACAAGACAACTCATATGTGCTACTTTTTGTGTATACCCTACTTTGATTTGTACCTGTGCTCTTCAGGGCACAGACCGTATAAGTCTGCCCAGCACTGTCCCTGCCTCCCACCACCGGCTCTGGCACAGACCGTATAAGTCTGCCCAGCACTATCCCTGCCTCCCAACCACCAGTCCCGCCTCCCACCACCGGCTCTGGCACAGACCGTATAAGTCTGCCCAGCACTATCCCCGCCTCCCAACCACCAGCCCCGCCTCCCAACCACCGGCTCTGGCACAGACCGTATAAGTCTGCCCAGCACTATCCCCGCCTCCCAACCACCAGCCCCACCTCCCACCACTGGCTCTGGCACAGACCGTATAAGTCTGCCCAGCACTATCCCTGCCTCCCACCACCATCTCTGGCACAGACCGTATAAGTCTGCCCAGCACTATCCCCGCCTACCAACCACGCCTCCCGATCTCGACTAAGCTCCTGAGGATCCATTCCTTCTGCACAGGATTCCTTTATGCTTATCCCACGCATGTTTGAATTCCGTTACCATTTTCATTTCCACCACCTCCCGCGGGAGGGCATTCCAAGCATCCACTACTCTCTCCGTGAAAAAATACTTCCTGACATTTTTCTTGAGTCTGCCCCCCTTCATTCTCATTTCATGTCCTCTCGTTCTACCGCCTTCGCATCTCCGTCTTTACTTGCCTTCATTTTCTCCGTTTCTTGTTCTCCTCCAGGATGACAAAACGCTATGAATCATATTGCCTGTTATTTCTGCAACTTTCCTCTCACCTTGCCATAATGTTCTATCTATTTACCAGTCAACCAATGCAAAAAAGACTGACCAGGTCAAAAGTTTCTCCTTGTCTAAGAGCAGCAGGCTTCTTGACTATGCCATTCTTCAAATTGCAAGGCATACGGTGTGATTTAATCAGGGGAAAATTTAATAAGGTGAAAAAGAGCAGATGCTAATAAGATACATGGAAAACGATGCTGCCTCAAGAAAAGCTGTCATTTCATTGCAGTCAATGCTTGACAACGTACAAAGAAGCAACATGTCAGCACTGCAAATACAGAGATTCAAAAATCACCTTCTTTTACAATTGTGGCTGATTTTATCCATGTGTGAAGGTTGATTGAGATTAATTTGTTAAAGCATACGAGGTGATTAAATGTTAATTTTCTTGTTTTTTTTTTCACTTCCACCCAATCAGGAAAATTGTCATTACTACATAAACTACATAACGATTACTGTCTGAACAGATTCAAGGCACTTATGCAGGAGTTAGTTTAGTTATAGTTCAGAAAGACTGATGCATCCAGAAAGTGTTCCCACTTTGTAGCAGTACAGAAAACCTGTCTATCTAGCTATCTACTTATCATTTCTATAGCGCTACAAGGCATATGCAGCGCTGTACACCATACACAGAAAACAGTCCCTGCTCAATCTAAATATGGAATGTTGCTAGTGGAATAGCAACATTCCATGTAGAATCTCAAATAGTAGCAACATTCCAGAATCTCAAATAGTAACAACATCCCATGTTCCACTGCACTAACCACTAGGCTACTCCTCCACTAGCAACATTCCAAGTAGAAGCCTGTCCTTGCAGATCAGCAATGCGGCCGCGCAGGCTTCTGTTTCTGTGAGTCTGACTCACAGAAACAGAAGCCTGCGCGGCCGCGTTGCTGATCTGCAAGGGCAGGTTGCTACATTACTACTACTACTACTACTACTACTTATCACTTCTATAGTGCTACAAGGCATACGCAGCGCTGTACACCATACACAAAAGATAGTCCCTGCTCAAAGAGCTTACAATCTAGATAAGACAGGTAAACAGACAAAACGATTAAGGGTAAGGGAATACAGACAGAACAATTAAGGGTAAGGGAATAAAGAGGTGAGGACAAAGGACAGGGTAAGTGAGTTAGGAGTCAAAAGCAGCGGTAAAGAGGTGGGTTTTGAGTTTGGACTTGGAAACGGCTAAAGACGGGGCTAGACGTACAGGCTCGGGATGTCCATTCCAGGCATGAGGTGCAGTGAGATAAAAGGAACAGAGCCTTAAATTAGCAGTAGAGGAGAAAGGGATGGACAAGAGAGATTTATCAACAGAACGGAGCACTCGAGGGGGAACGTAGGGGAAGACAAGAGTGGAGAGGTACTGGGGAGCGGCAGAGTGAATGCATTTATAGGTCAATAGGAGAAGTTTGAATAGAATACGGAAATGGATAGGGAGCCAGTGAAGTGACTTAAGGAGAGGGCTAATGTGGGCATAGCGACCTTGGCGGAAAATGAGTCGCGCAGCAGAGTTTTGGATTGATTGAAGAGGAGCGAGATGGCTAAGAGGGAGGCCGGTGAGTCGTAGGTTACAATAATCAAGACGGGAGGTGATAAGAGTGTGGATAAGGGTTTTGGTACAGTGCTCAGAGATGAAGGGACGGATTTTGCTGATGTTATAGAGAAAGAAACGACAGATTTTGGCAGTCTGCTGAATGTGAGCAGAGAAGGAGAGAGAGGAGTCGAAGATGACCCCAAGGTTAGGGACTGATGAGACTGGAAGATTGAGAGTGCCATTCACTGAAATAGAGAAAGGGGGGAGAGGAG
This sequence comes from Microcaecilia unicolor, assembly GCF_901765095.1. Lineage (NCBI taxonomy): Eukaryota > Metazoa > Chordata > Amphibia > Gymnophiona > Siphonopidae > Microcaecilia > Microcaecilia unicolor. The sequence goes on from NC_044038.1 coordinate 219,381,809, forward strand.
AGGTAGGTTTAGGGGGAAAGATGAGGAGCTCGGTTTTGGCCATGTTAAGTTTCAGGTGTCGTTGAGACATCCAGGCAAGCTGAGACATTGGTCTGGATGCTGGTTGAGATTTCGGGGGTAGAGAGGTAGATTTGGGAGTCATCAGCATAGAGATGGTATTGAAAGCCATGGGAAGATATCAGAGAGCCAAGGGAAGAAGTATAGATGGAGAACAGGAACCCTGTATAAATTAGGGCCTCGCCTACCAGTGATGGATTATTTCATCAAGCTATACAATAAGGGGGTAACTTTCTACAGGTTGCCTAAATTTAGACGCTGGGATGATGCAAGCTAAATGCAACTTCTATAAAAGGGGCCCTTTTACTAAGCCACGTAAGCGTCTACACGCGCCCAACACATGCCGAAATGGAGTTACTGCACGGCTACCGTGTGGCTCTTGTGGTAATTTCAGTTTTGGCATGTATCCAATACACGGGGCTGAAAAATAATTTTTATTTTTTGCTGCGTGTATCGGACGCACTCCAAGTGGCATTCGGCGCACATAGGTCATTACCGCCCGGTTACCGCGTGAGTCTTTACCACTAGGTCAATGGCTGGCAGTAAAGTCTCAGACCCCAAATGGACGCACAGCAATTTTCATTTTGCCGCATGTCCATTTTCAGCAGAAATTTTAAAAAGGCCTTTTTTACAGGCGCACTGAAAAATAATTCTGCGCGTGCCCAAAACCCATGCCTACACTACTGCAGGCCATTTTTCAGCACACCTTATTTATTTATTTTTTGTTACATTTGTACCCCGCGCTTTCCCACTCATGACAGGCTCAATGCGGCTTACATATACAGGTACTTATTTGTACCTGGGGCAATGGAGGGTTAAGTGACTTGCCCAGAGTCACAAGGAGCTGCCTGTGCCTGAAGTGGGAATCAAACTCAGCTCCTCAGGACCAAAGTCCACCACCCTAACCACTAGGCCACTCCTCCTCCACTGTTGCTACTATTTGAGATTAGAAGTCGGCCCTTGCAGATCACCAATGTGGCCGCGCAGGCTTCTGCTTCTGTGAGTCTGACGTCCTGCACGTACGTGCAGGACGTCAGACTCACAGAAACGGAAGCCTGCGCAGCCTTCTACATGGAATGTTGCTAGTGGAATAGCAACATTCCATATAGAATCTCCAATAGTAGCAACATTCCATGTAGAATCTCCAATAGTATCTATTTTATTTTTGCTACATTTGTACCCTGCGCTTTCCCACTCATGGCAGGCTCAATGCGGCTTACATGGGGCAATGGAGGGTTAAGTGACTTGCCCAGAGTCACAAGGAGCTGCCTGTGCCTGAAGTGGGAATCAAACTCAGCTCCTCAGTTCCCCAGGACCAAAGTCCACCACCCTAACCACTAGGCCACTCCTCCGCTCCTTAGTAAAAGGACCCTCAAATGAGAAAGCTCTCAAGCTGTATTTAATTGGACCTCTTCACTGAGGAAGTAACAAAACTTGGCCATGTCAGTGGAGGTTCTCACTGTGTTGGAAACTGTTGCTGCAAGGTAAGAGGTGCTAGTCATAAAAAGTTTTATACCTTTTTACTGCTTAAAAAAAAGTCCTAAAAAATGTTAAGATACTGGATCAATAAAGATTTGCACAATATTGCCTAAAATGTTTCGATAGCAATGCTGTTGCTCTGAACTCTGATGATCCTACTCAGGGCTTCTTTTGAGGGGGTGCTTGGGGGTACTGAGTACCGGCACCTTTTCCATTATCTGCTAAAATTGACCCATGGTCCCCAAGTTTAATGAAAGAGCTCAGGCTCTACACAGCAATTCTGCTTGTCATAGATTCTGTGACTGGTTGCGGGGGGGGGGGGGGGGGGTCCTGGCTATTGTGGGGTGGGTCCCTCAGTGATCACTCCATCCCTGAAGGGTGGCCCAACATTTGAGTACCGGCACCTTTTTCACTAGAAAAAATGCACTGATCCTACTATAAAAGTCAATGAGAGTATGAGAGTTTTTTGAAGTGAAGAGATACTGCTGTCTGAGTTATGTTTAAGCAGAAGTTGCTGGGAAGTCATCATTGCACCAACCTGTAGGCAGTTAGGTGCGTAAGTGTTGGTATTCTATAACCCGCCTGCATAAGTGCTAGGCATGCCCCTGGCCCATGACTATGTCTCTCCCAAGACCATGCCCCCCCTAGCAGTTGTATGCAATGGATTTCGTATGCACAGTGGTGGGATTCTATATATGACACCTAAAAAACATCATCACCTAAGCGGCACCTAGATTTAGGCGCGGTATATAGAATACACTTAGTTGATATCCCAGCATCTAAAACTACATGCGTCCATTTACACCAATGAAAACATGGCACAGAGGGCCATATTCTATAACCACGTGCTTAAATTTCAGAACGCACATGAAATGCCCATTTCCCCTCCCGTAACCCTTTTTGTTGCACACGTTAGAAGTTAGGTGCAGTGTGTTACAGAATACATTTAGCGAGTTGTGCATGTAAATTCTAATTATTGCCAATTAGTGCTCATTATTGCTTGTTAAGCACTGTTAACACTGATTAGCTTGCTAAGCCAATTAAGTTACGCATGTTGTTATAGAATCCACCTTGATTTCAGCTTGAATCACTAGTACAGGCTTATTTTCGAAAGAGAAGGGCGCACATCTTTCGACACAAATCGGGAAATGGGCGTCCTTCTCTCAGGGTCATCCAAATCGGCATAATCGAAAGCTGATTTTGGGCGTCCCCAACTGCTGCCCGTCGTGGGGATGACCAAAGTTCCTGGAGGTGTGTCGGAGGCATAGCGAAGGCGGGACTGGGGTGTGCCTATCACATGGGCGTCCTTGACCCATAATGGAAAAAAGAAGGGCATCCCTGACGAGCACTTGGCCGACTTTACTTGATCCATTTTTTGTTACGACTAAGCCTCCAAAAGCTCTCTAGTTGCTGATGCTGTGTTGGCAAAATATTGGTTGATCCATGGTCCCGGTGGCTAAGCCCGTTCTGCTGCTATACAAAGCAGTGTAGTATTTGAACCCATCGAAACTGGGGTTGTGGGTGTTGTATGCATGCACATAATAATATTGGCTTTGCTTAGAAACTCATTCCAGTCTCAGATGTACTGCAGTTATGGTACAGAATCAGGGCCACTCAGGTATAATTGATATTCTTTGCTATTTTACCTAGAGCTGTAGACTAGACAATTTTCAAATCATGCTTGTCATTCAGCTGCTTATGGCTTTCCCTGCTTTTGCTGCTTCTTTGAAATAAGCTTACGTAAGTACATAAGTATTGCCACACTGGGACAGACTGAAGGTCCATCAAGCCCAGCATCCTGTTTCCACCAGTGGCCAATCCAGGTCACAAATATCTGGCAAGATCCCAAAAAAGTTCAATACATTTTCTGCTGCTTATCTCAGAAATAAACAGTGGATTTTTCCCAAGTCATTTTAATAATGGTCTATGGACTTTTCCTTTAGGAAGCCATCCAAACCTTTTTTTAAACCCAGCTAAGTTAACCACCTTTACCACATTCTCTGGCAGCAAATTCTGATTCATTTTAAATTTACTACTTTGTAGCTTCATCGCATGCCCCCTAGCCCTAGTATTTTTGGAAAAAGTAAACAAACGATTCACATCTACCTGATCCACTCCACTCTATCATATCTCCCCTCAGCCGTCTTTTCTGCAAGCAAAAGAGCCCTAGCCATGCTCTGGGCAGTGTTTCAAACGTTCACGTGGCAATTACTAGCACTCCGTCATGTCTACATTGTGCTTTTTTTTTTCCTCAGAACAATTAACAGCCAGGCAGCTACCCTGAAGGACCAGAGACACCTTAGCAAGACTGTGATGATGTCACTTGTGATGCTGCGCACAGACTTGCTAATTGTAAATTGGCTCCCTGCTTGGGGAATCAAAAAACCTTTCTTACCAAAACAGTTCTCACTAAATGACAATAATTATAAAAGTCCTAAAGCCAATTAAAACCTCCAAAGTCGAGCAGGGGGCCACTTTACCATCTGACATGCGAAGTCCCTCTGCGGCATATGTCACAAACACTGACATCACATTCTTGGCAAGAGGGTTACCCCTGGGGATGAAATGGAAATTTTAAAGAGTAGTGGCTGGTGAGGAAGGTATTGTTGTACCTTAGCAGCTTCTCAAACTGTGTACCAATACCTCTGAAATCATAGTTTATGCATGAATATTCTCTCCCTTCTAAAGCTTTTTATCTCATGTTGATGTCTGAGCAATGGTCTGTAAAGCAGGGAATTATTTTCTGCTCAGGATAGAAACAATAAGGGGACAATTTACAAGCCCCCCCACAGAGCTATATTATGACTGGATAGATTGAAGCAGATATTCAGCTGCAATTTAGACCAGGCTGCAGCTGAAAATCCTCTTGGCGATTTTATAGGCAGCTGGATTGCACCTGTTATCCTGGCAAGCCGATAGTTACAGGACTTAGCTGGCTAGTGTTGAAACGTTAATGTTAGCTGGCTAAATTCCCCTCATTTTTCTCCCTCCCCCACCCCCTTATCCCTGTCCAACATTGGGTAGCTAAATATAGCCATGGGCTCAGTGGTGGAAATTTTTCTAGCAAAGGATCTAGCCGCTTAACTCCATAGTTAGAAGGCCAGATCTCTGTCAAAAATCGCCCAATAAATCAAAGCCTTGTTAAGATTTGCCGTTTGCAGATCCAGATTCTATAGCACATCATGTGGCTCATGTCAGCATGTACAGGGGTATGTTTACTAAAGTGCGTTAGCATTTTTAATGCTACTACTACTACTACTTATCATTTCTATAGTGCTACAAGGCATACGCAGCGCTGTACACCACACACAAAAAGACAGTCCCTGCTCAAAGAGCTTACAATCTAGATAAGACAGGTAAACAGGCAGAACAATTAAGGGTAAGGGAATAAAGAGGTGAGAATAAAAGGACAGGGCAAGTGAGGGTTAGGAGTCAAAAGCAGTGGTAAAGAGGTGAGCTTTAAGTTTGGACTTGAAAACAGCTAAAGACTGAGCTAGACGTACAGGCTCAGGAAGTCTATAAATTGAAGACGCGGTTAACGCTAATGCGCCTAAACATTTCTATGAGCGTGTCAGTGTTTAACACACGTAAACCATTTATGCGCGTTAAAAATGCTAACGCGCCAATAGCGCCGCTTAGTAAACATAGGCGATAGCAAGTTACTAGTTCCCCTTAACATCACTCCCTCACATAGCCACATTAAATCCTACAGAAGAGAGCAGATAGGGTGTGGCTCAGTCAAGGCAGAGCAGGGATGGCAGGGTTCAGGCAGCCAGATAAAAACTCTTGAGCACAATCAGTACAGAGAGACCCAGGGAGTCAAGAGCAGCCCTTCAGCATTTGCCTTCACCACAGATGTGCAAGAAGCAGAAGCTTCATGCTGGTACATCAAGTTTTACCTTGGACCTTTGTGTAGGCCTAATTCTTGAGGCTAGACCAGAGCCAGGTTTGGTTTTAGATAACCTTGAAAGACAAAAACTAGAGCGCACTGAGACTGTGAGACCCTGTCAGAGACAGGGCTGCAGGAAGACTATATCTGAATTCCAAGAGATTTTATTTCTTAAATTAGTGAAGCCTGTGAAGGGAATAGGATTTAACATTCTTCTGAATACAAGTAAAGGGGCCCTTTTACTAAGCAGTGCTAAAAAAATGGCCAGCTCTATCCCCAGTGACAGTCTTTCCAACGCGCTAAGGCCATTTTTAGTGTAGCAGCAAAATGGTCCCATTTTCTTTTTTCCATTAATGGCCATGCGCTAATTTTATTTATTTATTTACAAAAATTTATATTTCACTCATCCAAAAATCTTGGGCGGAGTACAATAAAACAAATATAATCAGATCACATAAAACACCATCAATACTCTCAATAATGTTTATATTATTAGTCTTTTTACCACCTCCCCAAATTAGTACTCACCAACCACCCGCAATTTAGAGAGAGAAAAGACTAGGAAGGCCACGCGTATGAGAAAGGCAATTCTTTAATTACTTACCAAGAGAAAGTCACAATTACAAATGCTAGTTTCTCATGTGGAGAGCAGGGGACACAAACACATGGAGGGGCATAATCGAACAGAAACGCCTATCTCCATGGGCGTTAATCTCCGAGAACGGGTCCGTGAAGGGGCGGAGTGAACCGTATGTTCCAAAACAAAATAGACGCCCATGGTTTATTCGCCAAGGTGTGAGCTGGGCGTTTTTGCTTTTCACCGATAATGGAAAATGAAATCGCCCAGCTCAAAAACGAATACATCCAAGGCATTTGTTCATGGGAGGGGCCAGGATTCATAGTGCACTGGTCCCCCTCACATGCCAGGACACCAACCGGGCACCCTAGGGGGCACTTTTACAAAAACAAAAAAAAAGGTAAAAGAGCTCCCAGGTGCACAGCACCCTTCCCTTGGGTGTTGAGCCCCCCAAATCCCCCTCAAAACCCACTGCCCACAAGTCTACACCAGTACTATAGCCCTAAGCGGTGAAGGGGGGCACCTACATGTGGGTACAGGGGGTTTGGGGGGGTTGGACGACTAGTAGCATTAAGCAGCACAATTGTAACAGGTAGGGGGGGGATGGGCCTGGGTCCACCTGCCTGACGTCCACTGCACCCCCTAACAACTGCTCCAGGGACCTGCATACTGCTGCTTGGGAGGAGGGTATGACATTTGAGGGTGAAAGTAAAAAGTTGTGAAACATCATTTGTTGTGGTGGGAGGGGGTTAGTGACCACTGGGGGAGTCAGGGGAGGTCATCCCCGACTCCCTCTGGGGGTCATCTGGTCATTTAGGGCACTTTTTGGGGCCTTATTCGTCAAAAAACAGGGTCCAGGAAAAGTGCCCTAAATTCTAGCTACAAACGCATCCATTATCGGCGAAGGGCGCCCATCTCTGTTCGGGTGATAACCACGCCCCAGTTCCGCCTTCACCACGCCTCCGACACTCCCCCGTCAACTTTGTCCGCATCCGCGACGGAGTGCAGTTGAAAGCGTCCAAAGTTCGGCTTTCGATTATGCCGCTTTATTTGTTTTTGTGAGAAGAACGCCCATCTCCCGATTTAGGTCGGAACTTGGGCGTTTTTCTCGTTCGATTATAAGCAGGATGGTCTGCCACTGCCTCTCCGTAATGCTCTGGTTAAATTGTTTATATACCTTTTGTGTTAAGCTGTGCTTCACATTACTTCAGCACTTATCTTCCTCAGAGATCATTGTGTTCTCTGTTCTCACCATCTATTTTCCCTTAAGTTGCTAAATCGCATGCTTCTGTCCATCCATAACTGCACCTTTCCCATGCCAGCTTGCCCATAAGGGTATCATAATAGATCATAAATTCCTGAGTTTACACAGGCTCATATTCTTTAATAAATTACAGGCTTCTCAATCTCTGATAGATTCCAGAGTCGCACCGGCTTGTCAGCCTCTGCCCTTTTTGACCTGTGCTGGGGTGCTGACCTGTGCTCATGATTCTACATCTTCCCCCCTTGAAGGCCTTGGAAAGGGCTTCACTTATGTTGAACCTTCGTATCTGGCTCCCTCAAGGTTCTGTTAGTGCCCCGGCCACAGGCTGTCTTAGGTTGCAGGCTGTCCTATCTACAATAAGCATAAACAGAGCCTCAGTCTTGATCTAGGAGCCCAACCCCCCTACCAACTATGCTTCGGAGAAAGCTCTCTGAAACAGCAAAGCCTTTATCTGTTTCTTAAATAGCACCAAAGAAGTCAATTGCCAAACAGAAAGAGGCAAAGCATCCCACAACTGCGGTATGACATTTCCCCATTAGTGTGTGAGCATTTACCGACTCCTATTTTCTAGGCAGTAAGGGTTCACTTGCTAATTCTGCACTAATCAGTTAGCATGTGGTGATATAGCTGTGCAAACCAATTAGCAGAGAACATGCCTACTTTCTTCCCCCCCCCCCCCCCCAAACGTGCCACAGCGCTAAATAATAAATGTTATTTGAAGTGCATGCTGAGCCCAAACTAACAGGGAACACCCGAGCATTCCCCAAAGTAGTGTTTTTTTACCCTGCAGGGCCCCAGGGTCGCCGAGAGAGTGAGCCGGACCTGGGGCAGGGCCGCCGCCCCCCCCCCCCCTAGAATTGTCATCGCTACCCCCCCTCGGAATCATCATTGCCACCGTTGCCTGAACGAACGAACAAAGTACCTTGGCTGGCTCTGCCAGCTGCAGGCAGCTTGGCTCCTTCCTTTGCCCAACATTGCCTGCCCCTGTGGCTGCTTTCCTCAGGTCGCACATGCTCGGTCTCAAAACTGAGCATGCACGGCCTGAGGACGTAGGCAATGCAAAGGGGGGCCCGGCGCCAGAGTTTTCTGTCTCCTGCTTCTGTGCGGGCGTGATCACTCGGGTCCCGTCAGCAGCAGAATAGAGAGAGAGAGACCCCAGCGCCATGCTCCCCTTAGAGGCCCGTGGAATTTTGTCCCCCCCCCGCCCCTCCCTCTCAGCGGCCCTGCAGGGCCCCAAAGTATTTTAGTTACTTTCACCCTTTGAGTTGTGGTGTCTATTGAGGCTCTGTACCATGACTTCGCTCCTACTGCTACACAGCATATCACTCTAAACTGTGCTCAAGTGAAAGCAACGTACACAAAAGGTGAGGACATTTAAATGAACACTCAAACGTGCTCTGAAGAGTTATTCACAAGCATTAGAGAAACTATTCCCACACCTAGTAGTCGGGCCAGATTTCCCATTAGCCCCTTGATTCTATACAGCACACCTAGAGTTACGCGAGGTTCTGTGCATAAATCTAGGTGTATTCTATAAGTAGATATGTAGATTGTTTCAACAAGCTGTTAAGCATTGTTAACAGCTCTTAACAAGCAATAATGAGCACTAATTGCCAAAAGTTAGAATTTACGCGTATACATTGCTAAGAGTATTCTGTAATGCGCGTAAATTCTAATGCACGCAGGCAAAATGGGGCATGGTTAGGGGCATGGAAATGGGCATTTTGTGGGCATTCCAAAATCTACTTGCGTTATTATAAAATATGGGCCAGCGCGTGTAGCGTGTGTTAATTTTAGGCGCACTTGATGTGGTAGGTATATGCTTAGAAGTACTGCCACAATGCTTCTTGACATCCAGTTTATATCCTATTACCTCACTCTTTCACTTAGTAAGGCTCAAATACTGCCCGTTCAATTTATTATTCAGTAAAACATCAGTTCAACAATCATTCCATTAACCCTTTATTCAAGTGACCTCAGTGATGTTCACCATCCACCACCCTCACAGGATTTACATGGAGGTTTCTAGAACATCTACCTCTTCATTGGTCAACTTTTTAGAAACGTTAACTTTGTATAGATAGATAGATAGATAGATATAAACTCTTTTCCCATCAATTTTACTTGATGGGAAAAGAGTATGTATATATATATATATATATATATATATATATATATATATATTGTAAACGCTCCCGGCCGCTGGGTGATGCAGAAATGCAGCCCTCTGCTGGCCGGGGTCTCGCTTACTAGTCTCTTCGGAGTTCCCTTGTCCCCCAAGCCAAGCTATGTATTGCAATTGGCCAGGCAAACTGCTCAGTCACCAACTTCCAATCAAAGCAGTTCACTTGGTGGTAAATCCCTAGTAACTCCAGCAAAAACAGCACAGAAGCAAACAGTTCAAACCAGGGGGTTTCCTTTATCTTCCCCCATCCTTCAGAATAAGTCCAGCAAGCACAGCACCGAAACAAACAGTTCAAAACACAAGGGGTTCCTTTATCTTCCCCACCTCCGCATATTCTTCAACTAAGCTCTCTTCAGGCTCCCTGGTACTTGACTTCAGGGCAATCTGTAAAAGCCTTGTGCTCTTCCTGCTCTCTACCCAGCCTCATTGGCCCGGGCTCCTGAGCAGGACTTTGGCTGGTCTGCTCCTAGTCACTTGCAAGCACCCACCTCTATATCTGGGGCTTCTGCCTTAGTCAGGGTGACTGCTCAGGCATGTCTTCCTTCGGCTGGGAATCCTCCCCTGTCCCGTTCAGTGTGCCCCGGTCACCCCTCTGATTCACGGGCTATGACCCCTCGCACTCTCCGGGAACTTCAACTAGGATTCTCCAGCCTTCACATACATGCAAATGAGATAGTCATCAAAATGCAAATTCAATTTATTGAACTATACGGCAGTCTTGTGGAACTCACTTCTTTCCAGCCGTTAGTCATCTTAGTACAAATTCTCTCACTGAGCCCATCTACTGTGGGAGACCTGGGTCTCAGTGTAAAACAGCCACCACCCCTGGATAGGACTTTCTTCACTCACATTGACTGTACAGTCCTATCCTCCACCCCACGGCTGTTTGTTCTTTTAAACACTTCAGTAGCAATCACAATATTTTGGGGACTTCTAACCCTAGGCTTCTGCAGCCTGCTTTACCTTGCCCGTACTAGGGACACACAGTCCCTTGAACACACAGTTCATCTTCTCTGCACCGGGATCATACAGTCCAGGCTTCTGGCCTCCAGGCTCCCATCTTCTCTCCCTTGGGCAAAACTTCTCTCTTTCGGGCAAATTCCCTCCTCTACTGAGAAGAAGCTATTTATGAGGTGTCCACTTAACCTCCCCACCTCTTGAGACCTCGCCCCTCTGGTTCCAGAAAGATCTGGCCTAGAAGACTCTTCTCACTCCCCCAGCTATCTCTCTGGAGCTCCCTCTACTGGCCCATATATGCCAATACTCATCTCGATCCCTGGAGCTCCCTCTAGTGACCAGAATGGGCATTTTCCCGATTTCAGTGGGAGAGCGCCCTGGCGGCCTCCTCCTGTAAGGGCAGACACTGTGTTTATCACAATATATATATATATATATATATATATATAGTTAACGTTTCTAAAAGTTGACCAATGAAGAGGTAGATGTTCTAGAGACCTCCATGTAAATCCTGTGAGGGTGGTGGATGGCGAACATCACTGAGGTCACTTGAATAAAGGGTTAATGGAATGATTGTTGAACTGATGATTTACTGAATAATAAATTGAACGGGCAGTATTTGAGCCTTACTAAGTGAAAGAGTGAGGTAATAGGATATAAACTGGATGTCAAGAAGCATTGTGGTTATACTATAGAATCCAGTATAAAGAACAGATTGTGTGCCAATAATTGAGTTGTATGCTAGAAGAACTGCCAGCCATGATCAAGATTCACCTGCTCAGTCTGATAGAACCCTAGCACTCATTTGAGTGCATGGCTTGGAGAGAGAACCATCGAGATGGAGGCGGCATCCTTTCGAATGCGGCACAGAAAGACAAAGAAATAGAGCAGTGAGATTTAGAAAGGCAAGAAAAATGTAATTTGTTTTTATTTTTGTAATAATGTTTCTCAATTTTCAGGTAGAGGGATTTTTTTTAGTGCACAGTAGATTGATTTAACACACACTAACTGATGAAGTGAAGCACTAGCGCTTAGCACTGGGACCAGTACCTAACTTTAGAGGTGAGGGTTTTCACCAAGTAAACCCTGGTGTAAATTCTTGGGCCTAAATTATGCACAGATCTCCCATGTTCTATAACAGTATGCATAAATTGTAGGAATTTATTTATTTAGATTTTGTTCACACCCTTTTCAGTAGTAGCTCAAGGTGAGTTACATTCAGGTACTGTGGATATTTCTCTGTCCCAGGAGGGCTCACAATCTAAGTTTGTACGTGAGGCAATGGAGGGTTAAGTGACTTGCCCAAGATCACAAGGAGCAGCAGTGGGATTTGAACTGGCCACCTCTGGATGGCAAGACTGGTGCTCTAACCACTAGGCCACTCCTCCACTCTGGGTGGGTTGTGGACAGATCTGAAGGAATGCTTCAGATCTGCCCATGACCCACCCATGGTTGCGCCTCCCTTTTGGAGCCATGTGTAAAATTTATGCGCAGATCCTCGTCACTAAAAATGTGCACATAAATGTTCACTGATGCCAATTAATGCCAATAATTGATCATTAGCAACAATTATCAGTGATAACTGGTCGTTATTCAATTAAATTATGTGCACAAATTGGGCACACGCTCAAACTGTGCACGCAATTTTAAGCACCATTTATAGAATTTGTGGATTTCAGGCTAACGTCTATGTGTGACCTTTTGCACCAGCCACAAGGCTGCATAAGTGATCATACCTTAAATTTAGATGCATTTCTGCCACTTGCGGAAGTATTCTATAAAGAAAAGTAGGTGTCTATTTTTCTTTATGGAATAGGCTTGAAACAGGCACCTGCCTATGTAATGGTATCAGTTTATTACTGAAATATGTAGCATATTTGCTGGATTATATATACACCAATATATTTGTGTATCTTTTAAAAATATCTATTTGACACTGCAGAAGAGAGAATAGTTTCATTTCAAGCCTCTCTCTCTCCATTCCTTTTTCTGGGCACTTCTGAGAGCAGGGATAGTTAATTACAAACACTTAACAAACACAAAAGAGCTTCCTCTGCCCTCCCACCTAACAAAGGCATGACTAAGGTGGGCACCTGAATAACTCAGGGAAACCATAAACAGGACATTTGTTTGTCAAAGGTATACCTGCCCCTCCCATCAGCTTCCAGACATGTGCATTTTCCGCAAAATAAATCATTTCTTGTAACACCTACACTCATATCTTATTAAAAGGACCAACTCAATGTTGGAAGAAGTATTACAGCAACGTGTTTCGGACCCCTTCCCTGATGAAGTTATCAAAACCTGGCCATGTTGGCAGAGGTTCTGAGATTGGCATTTTGAAAGCTAAGTAGCATATTACACATATAAGGGGATATTCTATATATGGCATCTAAAACAAATCTGTGCGGAAATCATTGCTGACTAAGCGTATTCTATAAGTGGTGCCTAGATTTAGGTGCGGTATATAGAATAAGCTTAGGTGATATCTCAGCACCTAAAACTATGCACCTTCATTTACACCAGTGAAAATGTGGCATAAATCCCGGGGTGTAGATTTAGGTGCACCGGGCCATATTCTGTAACTATGCCCAATTTATAGCAGCTGGTTGTGCAAATGATAATATTCGATAACATCGCACCTAACTTCTGGAAATGTCCCTTGATCCACCCATGCCCCTCCCATAGCCACATCCCTTTGTAGTTGTACGCTATGAAATTTAGGAGCATATGTTATAGAATAGGGTGCATGCTTAAATCCTAATTAATAACAATTAATGCCAATGATTGAATTAGTTTAGATGCGGATCTAGCTTCTGTGACCAAAATTGTGCACTCAACTTTGGGTGACCTATATAGAATCTGGGGGGGGGGTTATAGGCATAATATTTCCCCCAGAAAACTTATACTTGTAAGTTGGAGGTTTAGGGGCCCTTTTACTAAAGCCGCGTAGACGCCTCCGCATGCCCAACATGTGCCAATTCAGAACTACAACCTGGCTACTGCGTGGTCTGGGCAGTAATTTCATTTTTTTACAAGTGCCCACTACACGCGCTGGAAAATTTCCAGCACGCGGCACTAACCGGGTGGTAATTGGCATTGTACGTGCGCTGATGATTACCGCCCGGTTAACACGTGAGACCTTACCGCTAAGTGAATGGGTGGCGGTAAGGTCTCAGGTCACATCCATGTTCGGCCTAACAAAAAAGGCCTTTTTTTGCAGGTGCGCTGAAAAATGGATCTGCGCACGCCCAATACATGCGTCTAAACCAGCGCAGGCCACTTTTCAGCGCACCTTAGTAAAAGGACCCCTTAGATAGAATTAGCATTGTCCTTTCTCTTTTGTGATTGGCGGCAAGGGAGATGGGCAGGTATTCACTATCATAAAGCAACCATCATGCCTGCTGCTGCATCCATATTATCTCGTGGAAAAAAATTATGGATAACACTGTGACTGAAAGGGTTAAAAGAGAGAAAGCACTGCCTTCAATACCATATAAGACACACACACACCTCCCTCTCACAAAATGAACCATCCATTCATCTTGCCTGTTCGTGACACACAGACATACAATTATGCAGTATTACTCTCATTACCAACTTGTATTTCCTCATACCGGAAATGGCGATCGCCATTACGGAATAATGTAAGCCACATTGAGCCTGCAAATAGGTGGGAAAATGTGGGATATAAATGCAACAAATAAATAAATAAAATATTCAAACATACACACACCACAACAAAAAAAGGTACAAATCCATATTGAAACTGTATGCTCAGTATTAAAAACTCCATTGCGATGCTTTTCACTGCAGCAACTGATAAGGCAGTGTAGTACACTCCAAGCTACTCTCACTTTGAGTTGCTTGACCATTTTTCTGTCTTTAAGTATTTATTTCTATTTAACCAATGTTAATGTTTTTGGGGACAACCAATAAAAAGTTAATGAGAGACACTGCTGTAGAGTGTAAGCCGTTCATTCACTCCTGGGAGGTCCTTGACACACAGAGGTTGACATTTCTTCTTTGGCCACCACTGACGTCTTCCAAGCATCACCTCATCATGTCGTCATCCTCCTCTTTGGCCTTCTGCTGTGATTTGATTGACCTCCCAGGCTGCAACAGACTGCACTGAACGTTCAACGGACTGCAATTACAGGGGGTTTGTAAGCGCAATATTGTTCAGGGTCTTGAGTCCGTTCCAAGAAGTTCGTTTTTCTCAAAGAAAACAAATGAGCGACATGGTTTGCCTCCAAACAGCACAGCAGGCCAGTGTGCAAATGTGTTCCCTTCCTGCCAAAAATGATTTTCTAGACAGTCTGCCATGCTGTTGAACTGCAGAAATGTGGTACAATGGAGTCCTATGATAATGAATGTCTTTACCTACAGCTGTGGTTTTCTTCCTAATACCAGTTTCAACCTATTCAAAGGACCAAAAATACTAGTTGGACGTGTTAAATGAGTTTTGATTCAAAGTGATAATATAAGTTATCTTAAAGGAAACACGACTTTTAAATGAGTTTCCATATCTAATCTGAAGTATATTTGAAGTAAAGGAGTCGAGATGTATAAATCGCTAAACACCGAGGTGGTGATACACGAAAATGTGGGAAAACTCCATAAACAGTGCTTTCTGAGCTAAATCCCCAAAATGTATGCATGACCACACTTGTGTAGTTTTACACATTCACATGTAATAACATTTTGCCTGTAATTTCTTACGCTTAATATTTTATTCAAATTCCTAGTAATTATTCTAAGGCGATGCAAATTCATGCAGAACAACTTATTAACTATCTTCACAGACCAGTTTTCACACAACAAAAAGGTGGGAGAGACCACAAAACACCCATCTATGGCAGCCTGACCCCTAGCAGTAGAACTGCGAGACTCCCATCAGGGTTTGTGGGTGATATTTTAAACCCAGTGCCAACAGGAACAACAGTAACTGGGAATTGCTCCTACACTGGAACTCTTGTGCCACCAATATTTACTTCAAATATTACAGTTTGACGTCTTCCCGTACCTACCTTGATCTACACCTCCCCAACTGCAAAGGTATTAAGTACAAATCCTTCTACGCGTCTAATTTTTCCTTTTCAGGTAGCCAGCTTTGGAATGCTCTACCAAGACCCATCTGTGCCATTAACGGCCTTTTGCCCTTCAGAAAAGCACTGAAGACCCATCTCTTCAAGACAGCCTACCCTAACGATTCAACCTAACCAAAGCTCACCCACATAATTCTTATTGACGATTGCTATACATTGACCATGTTTCCCATTATCCTTATTGCTACCCCACATCCATTCCTCTCCATTTTCCTACGCCTACCTCCCAACGCTCATTTCCTTCTGCACCCAGTTCCTCCCATGTTCAATTTACTTATCCGTTAACCCCATTAATATTGCGTTTACCACAAATTGTATATTCTTGTTACGACTTTGTAATTCTTTATATTATTATTATGTAAGCCACATTGAGCCTGCCATGTGTGGGAAAGTGCAGGGTACAAATGTAATAAATAAATAAATAAATAGTCCTAGGGAGGAGATTACAGTGTGTTAGGGGTCTTTAAAAGGGGCCCTGGGAGGGTCAATGGGGAATGGGGATGATGTTTGACACCTTCAATATTAAGGAGTCTTTGGGGGGTTCGAGGTATCTTTTCAGAGGAGACCACCAGACCATATCATGCCAGCCCCTTTAAGGTTATGCCAAGGAGCATCAGGTTGTGTGTTGGCAGCCTGATGCTTCGGAGCAAGAACAATAATGTCAACATTTTTCCTAGAACAATGCAGTTTTGTAAAGTTCAGCATGAACTGCGTTATTCCGTTGCATAATAATGAGATGTTTTGCATGCATTTGCATGCTTTGTGTCTCATGGTACCTCCTAATCTCCAAAATATGGGGCAAATAACTTCTTTTCTCAATGGGTGGTATAGATTGGCATAGTGCTGCAAACCTATAGTAAAAAATAAAACCATGGAGGGGCAACTGGCTATAATTTGATAAAGTATTGGTTCTATAGTTTGCAGGTTGCTGGGTATTTTTTTGAGGGGGGGGTTGTTTTTCTTTTGTTTTTTACAACTATGAATCCTTCTGAAAACTCAAATTCTTTGGGGAGGAATGAATGACTTAATAGATCAGCTCAGTGTGCAGAGCAGAAATTTTGAGATCGGGAGGGGGGTGGGGAAGAGGGGACACGACAGTGCTCATTCAATTTAGTAAAAGAATGCTGTGCTTTTGAGGGATGTAGCACACAAAGCTTTCAAATTTATCTCTGTCAGTCTCTTGGCTCACGACACTGGCAAGTACCAGTGGCAGCCAAGGCTACCATTTATCCAGATACAGCTCTGACAGAGACATTTCCGAAGGAACAATTAAGGAAAATGGATGGGTGCGCCAGTCTGTAGAGCAAAGGAGAAAGATTGAAACTGACCCTGTGAATATAAACGATTTTCTTTGAGGAATATTGCACAAGTTATATATCTACATCTATAAGCCAGCTTCTCCCAGAAAGAGTAAACATAATATTACCACGTTGGTAATGGAGGTCTTTCGCCTTATGATTTTATTCCTATAACATAATGTGTCAGAACTTAAAGAAAAGCCAGCCATTTGTGGAGTTTTTTCAAAATTACTCTTTCAAATGAAAGCAAGCAACGATGATCAAAGATAGAACTGGCCATCACTTCAGCTCATTGGTGAAATCTATGATTTCACCTTCTAGAATTTACATAAAACAAAAGTGAGCAGCTGCCTTTAGTTTCGTGCATGCTTCTTCCTCAGGGAGGTGAGGGTAACCTATTAATCTTTGCACGAGATGCAACCTGCCATTCTCTTGTAGCAAGAGTATCAAATGAAGCCAACAGCTCCGCCTGAAAGGTTTCTATCAGCTTATAAACTGCTGACCACCACAGGCAGAATAGCAAGCAGAAAGATTTTATTTATTTAATACATTTATATCCTGGAAATACATTTTAAAAAGCCATTCATGAATCAAATGAATTACAAATGATATGATTTTCTAAGCATTATCCAGATCAAAACAATCCAAAAAATAGCCTAGCAAAAAGACAAACCCAATATTAAGAATTTCCTCTCCCCAACTAACCTCAAGAACCTAGCCAGAATTCAGCTGGACCCTTATATATTCTCATTCTAAAGCAATCTAGTATGAAAAACTCACCTGAAGAATAAACTGTAAAATCTAATGAACAAAAATCTATAAAGTTACATTTTTACCCATTTTTTTTTCCTGTATGCCAAGGACCCTATTTACTAAGCATGCTAGAGGCATGTTAGCATTTTTTAGCGCATGTTAATCATGTAACATAGTAGTAACATACTAGATGATGGCAGAAAAAGACCTGCACGGTCCATCCAGTCTGCCCAACAAGATAAACTCATATGTGTTACTTTTTTGTGTTACCTGACCTTGATTTGTATCTGCCACTTTCAGGGCACAGACTGTAGAAGTCTTGCCCAGCACTAGCCTCACCTCCCAACCACCAGCCCCGCCTCCTCCCACCAGCTCTGCCACCCAATCTCGGCTAAGCTTCTGAGAATCCATTCTTTCTTAACATGATTCCTTTATGTTTATCCCACGCATGTTTGAATTCCGCTACCGTTTTCCTCTCCACCACCTCCTACGGGAGGGCATTCCAAGTATCTACCACTCTCTCCGTGAAAAAATACTTCCTGACATTTTTCTTGAGTCTGCCCCCCTTCACTCTCATTTCATGTCCTCTAGTTCTACCGCCTTCCCATCTCCGGAAAAGGTTCGTTAGCGGATTAATACCTTTCAAATATTTGAACGTCTGTATCATATCACCCCTGTTTCTCCTTTCCTCCAGGGTATACATGTTCAGGTCAGCAAGTCTCTCCTCATATGTCTTGTAATGCAAATCCCATATCATTCTCGTAGCTTTTCTTTGCACCGCCGCAATTCTTTTTACATCCTTAGCAAGATACGGCCTCCAAAACTGAACACAATACTCCAGGTGGGGCCTCACCAATGACTTGTAGATGCCCAAATATTCCTATGGGCATCTACATGGTTAGGTCACGCTAATTTTTAGCAGGCACTAAAAATGCTAGTGCACCCTAGTAAACAAGGCCTTAAGGGGCCCTTTTAGGAAGCGGCAGTAAGCCCAGCGTGGGCTTACCGCTCACTAAAAGGGAAGTACAGCCAGGCGACTGCAGCAGCCCAGTGATAGTTCCCTCCCCCAGCTCTCAATTTTTGTAGCACTGGTGTGTACCCGGCGGTAATCAGGCAGTGCCGCCCGCTGCCCGGTTACTGCCGGGTTATCGCAGGAGCCCTTACCACCACTTCAATGAGTGGCAGTAAGTGCCCCCCCCCCCCCCCGAAATGGCCACGCAGCAAATAGAAGCCTATCAGTTGGTCGTTGATAGCGACCTGGGGAGAGTGAAGTGACAAGTCACCATAACTTTGTTTCAGATAAGTTCACGTTTTGATTTAATTTTCGAATAGAACGCTAAGGTGATAGGCAATAGCACATACAGAAAATTAAGAGAGGCCCGATGAAAGAAGTGCTATACCACTTGGCAAAGAAATGGATTGCCCCCAAAAAAGTGGTTTTTGCTGAGGGCTCTCTTTATTAAAAATAGAATAAAAGAAAAAAGTATTAAGTAATTAGTAGATAAGTGTTTGATTCTATCTTTCTGTATATAAGAAGAGACATTTGGATCTGTAGTGTGATTAGCCAGGCTTATGAAGCAGCAACTAGTCAGTGGCGTACCAAGGGCGGGGCGGTGGAGGCTATCCGCCCCGGGTGTCGTGGGGGGGTTCTCTGCTTGCGAGTCCACCCGGCAACTGTGTGGTGTGGCGCCTCGCGCGACTCTGCACTACTGTAAAATAAGAAAATCGCATCGTCGGCCCTTCCCTCACTGTGTCCCGCCCTCGAGGAAATAGGACGTTACATCAGAGGGGGGAGGGGTACACAGTGAGGGAAGGGCCGATGAAGTGATTTTCTTCTTTTACAGCAGTGCAGAGTCGCGCGAGGCGCCGGGTGGACAGAGCTGGTAGACAGGTGGGGACTGGGTCGGGGGGTGGGGTGCCGTGTTACCCAGGAGTGGGGTGCCGTGTTATGCTGGGGGGGGGGTGCGGGCAGCAGCGATCCACCCTGGGTGGCAGTGAACCACAGAACGCCACTGCAACGAGTCTTGGTTTTTGTTTATTAGTTCACTTGCCACATGGCCATTTCTTGAAAAAACACGAAGACCTGCCTTTTACCCGCTGTGGTAAAAGGGAGACTCGGCACACATCAAAAACACGTGCTGAAACCAGCACAGGCCCCCCTTTTGCCGCAGCTTTGTAAAAGGACCCCTAAGTAAGTTATTTTCCTCGGTTACATTGCCAGCGAATAATTAGGGGTAAATGAAAGTCTTTTCAAAATAATTTTTTGTGGAAATGCAAATTTCAGAACCGTAAAGTGCCACATCCTGACATAGCAGAGCTATGAATTGAAATGTGATCACATTGTCCTTTTGCTTGGCAGTTAGCCTGGTGCTCGGTGCCTTTTTCCAAGGACCAGTAATTGCCAGATAAGTTATTCATAATTTTGATTATGTTTTCAACACAGTTCTTGAAGAGATTTTTTTTTTACACATTTGTTCATTAAGGTACTGGGACTTATGATTACAACATTGCAAGGCTATTAGTGAAATGTGTGCATTTAGCAGGCAAGATCCACTGCCTTGGGTATGATGGTCCCACAACATAAATTATTTTTTAAGAAATTATTTTCCAGCATATCTCCTGGTAAACTATTCCATAGAGAGAGAACAATTGTTGAAAAAGATTCTAGACCTACTATGAACATTTGAAAATCTCAAGCAGGAGGTATTAATTTGCAGGTATGCTTCTTGAGTAAGTCATGACCTTGAAGAACATGACAAACATTTAAACTTGACTCTTCTGGATACCAGTAACCAATAAAGTTGGTGCAAAGGTAGACTGGCGTCAGATTGCCCAGCATTTCTGGTGGTAAGCCTTGCCATTAAATTCTGAAGTACCTGGAGTTATGTGGAGGGGCATAATCGTAAGGGGTGCCCAAGTTTTCCTGAGGACGTCCTCGCAGGACGTCCCGGCGAAGGGGCGGGGAAACCCGTATTATCGAAACAAGATTTGAGGAAAAAAAGATCACGATTGAGTATGATACATATATTTTACTATATAGAAGTGGAGTTTTTTAAGACCGAGGATTATAACAGAGTCCGAGGAACGCTGGCGTTTGAGCACATTGAGCACAGTATTGCCATGCAGGGACTGCTGAGGTCTTTTTCTCCACTTTGAATTAATTAAGGTGAAAATAAGAAAGAAAAGAAAAGAAAAAGATAAAAAGAATAGATACCGCATTGTATATTGATTAAGTGTTGAAGAGAGTTCAGCTCATCATTGACGTTATAGTGCAGATTTTTGCTGAAATTGTGTCCAGTACTTTTTGTCGTCTCTGATTTTCGGCCATAATGGAAACTGAGGATGCCCATCTCAGAAATGACCAAATCCAAGCCATTTGGTCATGGGAGGAGCCAGCATTCGTAGTGCACTTGTCCCCCTGACATACCAGGACACCAACCGGGCATCCTAGGGGGCATTGCAGTGGACTTCAGAAATTGCTCCCAGGTGCATAGCTCCCTTACATTGGGTGCTGAGCCCCCAAAACACACTCCCCACAACTGTACAACACTGCCATAGCCCTAAAGGGTGAAGGGGGCACCTACATGTGGGTACAGTGGGTTTCTGGTGGGTTTTGGAGGGCTCATATTTACCACCACAAATGTAACAGGTAGGGGGGGGTGGGCCTGGGTCCGCCTGCCTGAAGTGCACTGCACCCACTAAAACTGCTCCAGGGACCTGCATACTGCTGTCAGGGAGCTGGGTATGACATTTGAGGCTGGCGTACAGGCTGGCAAAAAATATTTTTAAAGTTTTTTTGAGGGTGGGAGGGGGTTAGTGACCACTGGGGGAGTAAGAGGAGGTCATCCCCCATTCCCTCCGGTGGTTTTCTGGTCAGTTTGGGCACCTTTTTGAGGCTTGGTCGCAAGAAAAAATGGACCAAGTAAAGTCGGCCAAGTGCTCGTCAAGGACGCCCTTCTTTTTTTCCATTATCGGTCGAGGACGCTCATGTGTTAGGCACACCCCAGTCCCGCCTTCACTACGCTTCCGATATGTCCCCGTGAACGTTGGTCGTCCCCGCGACGGAAAGCAGTTGAGGACGCCAAAATCGGCTTTCGATTACGCCGATTTAGCGACCCTGGGGGGACGCCCATCTCCCGATTTGTGTTGAAAGATGGGCGCCCTTCTCTTTCATAAATAAGCCTGATAGTGACTTAGCCAGGAGGAGCACATAAGGAGCATTGCAGTAATCTAAAAGATGAGCCAGTAGTTTCAAGTCTTTGATATTCAAAAATAAATATAATCACCGCACAAGATGTAAATGTTGATTCTTCTTTGCAATTCAAGGGTTTTTTTTTATTTATCAAAAAATTATTAGAGTAAGACTTGACACAGATCTATATTTCAGTGCACAAGCACCTGCTTAAGGAGTCAGCAATATAGTTTTGCAGTAAAACATATTATATACCGAATTCTACATAGCACCCTAGAAATCCATGCCGAAATCCAAGCATATTCTGTCACAGCATGTGTAAGTTAATTAGCTTAACAAGCAAATCAGCATTGTTAACAGCACTTAACAAGCAATAATGAGCACTAATTGGCAACAATTAGAATTTACGTGCAGAACTCCCTAAGCATATTCTATATTGCACTGCATCTAAATTCTAATGCGCGTAGGCGAAAGGGGGCGTGGTTGTGGGCGGGGAAATGGGTGTTCTATGGGCATTCCAAAATTTACAAGCATAGATATAGAACCCTGATGGCGAACCTATGACACGCGTGTCAGTACTGTCACGCGTAGCCATTTTCGGTGACACGCGGCCGCATGTGGCCGCATACAGAGAAGCAGTGGCGTTCCCTGGGGCGGATCGCCAATGCGCCCCCCCCAGGTGCAGCGCGACCTCCCCCCCTGGCGAAATCACCCCCCCCCCCGGTGCATGTTTACCCGCTGGGGGGGTGCCGTGTGCGCTCCTATTGGCTCCCTCCGAGTCCTCCGCTTGTTCCCTCCCTGCTGCTCCCTCTGCCCCGGCTCCTGCACGGCTGTTAGGGGATCTTTGACCTCACTTCTGGCCGGCGAAGCAGAGAGCAGCGGAATGCCGTGGGGGACGCATCTCTGGGGGCCCTGTGATTGCCATTACCACATAACCACAGCAACCATCATCCAATCTACTGTTCTGGGGTGTCGTGGATTTCTAATTGACCATCATTACTGAGATAGGTGAGGGGGAGGCTGGGAGAGGCGAGGGCATGTGCTATGGGTGCCGTTTCCCGCCATTAGAAATAGCGGCAGCCATCTTAATTTACATAAGGTGGTCAGTTAGGCTAGTTAACCCCTAGTTGCCTGCAGGGCTAACAGGCTATCTATAATTCTATCTTCTGTCACTGCCCCCCTGATGGAGAACCCAAAAAATAAAAAACCAAGGTTAAGTAAAGGAAGTGGTAGTAGCAGTAGCCGACCCTTTCAAGAGACATGGACCGAGATGTATGGCATTATAGAAAAAAATGGCAGATCATTTTGCGTTCTATGTACTGAAACGGTAGTAAGTAGAACGTGGAATATAAATAGATATTTTGAAACTAATCATTCCAAGCTCTTGAAAAAAAGTGAGGATGAAAGGAAGGAATACATTTCCAGGCAGCTACACTTTTATAAGAGCCAATCTAATTCCATCCTTAAATTTGTAAAAGGTTCTACAAATTTAACATCTGCAAGTTTAAGCATTGCTCACTCCATAGCTCAGCATGGAAAAGCACTCAGTGAGGGAGAATTTATTAAAGAAACTCTCCTAAGATGTGCACCAGTTCTATTTCACGATATGCAGAATAAAGATGCAATTATTAAGAGAATATCTGAGTTACCACTCAGTAGAAATATCAATTGAAGATTTAGCCAATGAAATTCAGCAACAAAAAAGTCACTAATAGGCAGATTAGTTAAAGAATTCCCCCTCCCCCTCACTTATCTTAGTTCACGGCACCCCACACAAGTTAAATAATATCAAGACCAACAAAAGAAACCGACTGACAGATGAACAAAGAAGTCACTAAGCAGGTAAGTAAAATAATTAGTTTTTGGTTTATTAAATACAGTTATATATTACAATTATACATTTTTGTTATTTAAACTATAAATATTGCGAAATTATGGTTTTTTTCTTGAAGTGACACACCACCCGAGTTATGCTCGGTTTTTTGGCGAATTTTGACACACCAAGCTCAAAAGGTTGCCCATCACTGATATAGAATATGGCCCAGTGTGCATAAATCTACGCACCAGGATTTACGCCACATTTTCTTTGGTGTAAATGGAGGAGTGTCGTATTAGGCACTGTAATATCAACTAAGCATATTCCATATGCCACGCTTAAATCTAGGTACCGCTTGTAGAATACGCTTATTCGGCACTGTTTTCACGCTGATATTTTAGGTGCCATATAATAGAAACTCCACCTTCACGCTTAGCTGTGGGCACGAGCAATTTTGCCTGCTACAGGCCAGTGTAAATGCTGGGACCCAACTAACGACAGGTGCGCAAATGTCAGTATTCTATAATACCTAATTTCTGGAATTCCCCCGACGGGGTCCTTTTACTAAAGGGTTGGTGTGTGGCAATGTGTTTCCAATGCACCAATCCGGAACTACAGCCGGGCTAGTGCAGTAGCCCAGCGGTAGTTCCCACCCCCAGTGCGCGGTATTTCTGGCGCTACAAAAATATTTTTGATTTTTGTAGCACTGGTACTTACCTGGTGGTAATCAGGCAGCACTGCGCCCTGCCTGGTTTTTGCAAATTGTTTTTTTCAAAGGAGCAGCTAACATAGGAGTTTACCATGGCTATCCTTTTCGACAGGATCGCTTGGCTCAGACGTTTTTACCAATCCATTCTCAGAGGCATTGGACATTTATACATTTTGTATCATTTACAACCAAACTCTGACCCCTGAGGCAGGCGTTACTTAACGCCGAAACACGGCCCATGTCGGGTCATTTTTCAATAAAACACTCCTGTTGTCCCAGCCTTGAAGGCCCAGTGTTGCTTTTTTTTTGATGTATATTTTCTATGTATGCTGTATACCCTCTCTGTTTGTTTTGTACTGCCAGGTTAGCACAGGAGCCCTTACTACCACCTCAATGGGTGGCAGTAAGTCTCCCCCCTCCCCCAAATTGGCTATGCAGTATCTGGTTCACTTACCATACAGCAGGGGTGCAGCTACGTGGGGCCACGGGGACATGGGCCCCTGTAGATTTGGCCCTGCCCCCATCCCCGCCGCCAACCCCTTCGACCACCCCTTCCCACCGCCAACCCTCCCCTGCCACCGCCACCATCGGGTACCTTTGCTGGCAGGGTCGCCAACCCCCCCCCCCCCCCCAGCCGAAGTTCTCCTCTCCGGCACGGCTGCGTTGCTGATCTGCAAGAGTAGGCTTCTGCTTCTGTGAGTCTGACACAGTGGCGTACCAAGAGGGGGGCGGTGGGGGCGGTCCGCCCCGGGTGCACGCCGCTGGGGGGGTGCCGCGGCATGCGCCTGTCAGCTGAGTTCGCTGACTTCGCTAACTTCGCTGCAGCTTCCTGTTCCGGCCGGGGCAGAGGGAGCTGGTGCGAAGTTAGCGAAGTCAGCGAACTCAGCTGACAGGCGCACGCCGCGGCACCCCCCTCTCCAGCGGTGTGCACCTGGGGGGGTGTCATTTCGCCGGGGGGGGGGCCGTGCTGCACCCGGGAGGGCGCATCAGCGCTCCGCACCGGGTGTCATGCCAGCTAGGATCGCCACTGGTCTGACGTCCTGCAAAGGTACCCAACGACGGCGATGGGGGAGGGTTGGCGGCAGCGGGAAGAGGGGTCGAAAGGGTTGGCGCCGGGGGGGTCAAAGGTGGTGGTGGCGGCGGGAGGGGACAAAAATGGCTGGGGATAGGATTAAAAATGGCAGGGGGTCAGAAGCGCCGGGGGGGGGGGCTAAAATGTGCCCCCTCACCTTGGACTCTGGAGCCCCTTCTCGCCGAAATCTGGCTACGCCCCTGCCATACAGCCATTTCTTTTTTAAAAAAAGAGCCTTTTACCCACTGCAGTAAAAGGGGGCCTCAGCGCACTTAAAAAACACAAGCTGATGCTAGCGCAGGCCCCCTTTTACTGCAGCTTAGTAAAAGGACCCCCATGAAATTTAGGTGTGCATGTTATAGAGTAGAACATAGGGCAGATGCAGGCATAACTCCTAATTATTGACAATTAAAAGTGCATATTAACTCCAATAATTGATTGCTAGCACCTAATTGGCTAATTAGTTTATGCACAGATATGGGATCCTTGCCCAAATCTGTGCGATCTATACAAAATCCAGGAGGTAGCATGTAAATGCAAGGGTGGGGCATGGGTGTGTCAAACATTTACACATATATGTTTAAAGCATGCTGTTTATTTAAGCATTTAAGTATTTTTTCACGGAGAAAGTGGTGGATGCTTGGAATGCCCTCCCGCAGGAGGTGGTGGAGATGAAAACGGTAACGGAATTCAAAAATGCGTGGGATAAACATAAAGGAATCCTGTTCGGAAGGAATGGATCCTCAGAAGCTTAGCCGAGATTGGGTGGCAGAGCCGGTGGGGGGAGGCGGGGCTAGTGGTTGGGAGGCGGGGCTAGTGCTGGGCAGACTTCTACGGTCTGTGCCCTGAAAATGGCAGAAACAAATCAAGGTCAGGTCTACACATAAAGTAGCACATATGAGTTTAAATTGTTGGGCAGACTAGATGGACCGTGCAGGTCTTTTTCTGCCGTCATCTACTATGTTGCTATGTATGTTACTCTAGTAACATAGTAAATGTCGGCAGATAAAGACCCACATAGTCCATCCAATCGTAGTTAGAGAGACCAAAACTCAGCCTTATAGCCGTATTTTGTACTCTCTGGAGTCTCTTTAATAGCCCCTTTGTACAACCCACACAGGTTATGAGGAGAGATTGAGAGCATTGAAAGGTGTGAAGGTGCAGTAGTCTAAACAGAATCTGTTGTTTTTATAATGTTGCATTCATGTGAACCATGAACTATTTGTATAAACCAAAAGCTATGTATATTATATCCTTTGGCAGAAAAGTTGTCTCCATTTCTCTTAATGCAACCCAAGCATGGGAGTCACTCTCGGCTGTCACTATATTTAATCATTATCCTCTTCCAGCTCATCAGATCATCCAGCGGTCTATTCCCCAATGCTCTCAGCATGCCTGCGTTGCTACATTTCAGAACAAAAAAATCAATCAAGTAGGTGCCCTCACAGCTTGGCCCATAAAGTCACAGAGTTTTACCAAATGACTTCATAGTCAATTTCACAGAGGTCCTTGATGCCATATTTCCTTTGGTCAGAGATTGAAAAATTGGAGTAGCTACTGTTTCCCCTTTTTAATACCCTGGAAGGAGCATGAATGCGATCTCCTATGCTGCTAAGAGAGATCACGTCTCACGTTGTCATGGTACCCCAACTCCTTCGATTTGCTTTCTACCTTTCTCCCTGTGAGTATGCACAAAGCATCATCCCTCATCAACATTCAAATCTGTTTCAGTGTCCCTATAAAATACAATTAAAAAAGGAGATCTCTATGCATCCAAAACCACAAACCGATAAGCATCCTTTATTTCTTTATAGAGGTCAGTTTATAATATATTAAAAGATACGATGCAGTCAATACACCGTGCTCGAAACCTGGAATCGTACTGTCAGAGACATGACGCTGGGCTCAATGTGACCCAGTGTGGTATTTCTTATGTTCTAATGCATGTAAGAGTCAGTTTTTGCAAGCAGTGGAGGTTGAAAGTATACTCGTGAATGTGTGTTTGCAAGTATATTCCAACCCTATATTGTGGAATTCATTAAAGTGCTTCTGACTCAACACCATAAAATATATACAATAACGTGGAGGAAAAGACCTCAAAGCAACCTGGAGTACTGAGTGATAGCATCAGTACTAATCAGAATAGTTGCATCCTCACTGGCCAAAAACCTCCAGCAAACCAGACTTCTTTGAAATGGAGGGCAGAGATAAGATCATCGAGGTTTTCAGCTGCGGATTAGGTTACAGGTAAGCTGTTTCGCTGAAAAGTGTCTGTATACTTATATAACTTACACACACTAATTTGCACACTAGGGCATACATTCAGGTGCTCAAGTGTATAGTCTCTGGGGGTTAATGGACACCATCACTGCTGTGCACTGTCGCCCCCAGCCTAAGGAATTCTAAAGCTCTCCTCTATCAAAAAGCCTTCCCAATTTTGTGCCTGTATTTTTGCCATAATGCAAACAAGAAGTGTGTTTATTTCCTGCAGAATGCTGACAATTGTCATCTGTCAGACGACCAGTGTGTTTTCCATTTCTTGCACCTGTACTTGGGCAAGTGTCATTCGCACAGTGCACAGCAGCTGAAAACACTCTGTCAGCTTTGAAAAGTGCAAAGCTTTTAAACTCTATGGGATGTGAGAGGGCTGCAGAAGGTTTCAGCCCCATCCAAATTCTGAATTTAGCTTCATTTCTGGTTCAGTTTAGTAGTACGTTTTGAGTTAAATGTGGGTATGTGCAGTCAGTTTTCCGCTATAAATAATAGCTCTTATCTTGTTTATCCATACAGACTCTACAATAGGTAAAACTATAATCACAGCTCAAAAGTTTTTACATACTTTTAAGAACTATTGTACAAGGCCTAGGCTGAAGCCAATTTCTAGTGCAAGCATACATAATACAGAACTTCATATCCCAGAATGCATAGAGGTTTGGCAGGGGTTATCAAAAGAACTGGTCCTAGTAATTTGGACTAAAGAATAAAGTGACTGTGTCTCTAGAAAATATTCATGTACAGTAATCTCTTATTTATATTCCAATATCATGATTGAGATTGAGGAGAGATGTGAATAATCGTGCATGGGGTTAATTTTAAATACTGTATGCATACTTTTCCTTATGTGGGCTTTGGAGAATTTGCAAAACAAAAGCATGAGTATACTCCTTTTTAGAAAATACCCTAGGGAATTTATGCTATGACTACTGGTTGCCTAATCTGTATGGCAAACATAAGTTACAGCAATTTTCAAAGGGGAGGTATGTGTATATTCTTCCAAAAAATATACCCGAATCTTATCTCTCACCTGACTACACGATACACTACCAAGTCACCAGACCCATTTATTTGTGTATCCTCTGAATCCATGAGACTTTCACTTAGTCATTCAGAACATCTCTTTAACAATGAACTGAGGCTCAGATAGCCATGCCACCTACTTCTCTTATTTTTTTAAATCTTTCAGCTCAGACATTGGCTCAATCTATGCATGTTACCAGCATATATAATGTTCTCGGGGATCAGAAGTGGTGCCTGTCGCCGGACAGCATGTGTACACATGTGTACAGCAGTGTGTATACACACCTCACCAGCAAGGAGATACACATGGCTGCTGGAGTTGATGTACCACCTGGACAGCGGGAACCTAGAAGGAAAGGGGAGGGGGAGAGAAAGTGATGGGAGTGGGGAAGAAAAAAAGAGATAAAGAGCCTTAGGGGGTCTTTTACTAAAGCCACAGTAGCATTTTTAACTCATGGTAGAAATCAGCCGGCGGTAAACGCCAAGGAGCTCATAGAAATATAATGGGCGCCTCAGCATTAACCGCCAACTGATTTCTAATGTGAATTAAAAATGCTACCGTGGCTTACATAAGAGCATAAGAGTAGCCATACCGGGTCAGACCAATGGTCCATCTAGCCCAGTATCCTGTTTTCCAAACAGTGGCCAAGCCAGGTCACAAGTACCTGACAGAAACCCAAATTGTGGCAACATTCCATGTAGAACCCCAAAAAGCAGCAACATTCCATTAAGAATCTCAAATAGTAGCAGCATTCCATGTTGAACATTCCATTCAGAATCTCAAATAGTAGCAACATTCCATGTAGAACCCCAAATTGTGGCAACACTCCATACTACAAATCCCAGGGCAAGCAGTTGCTTCCCATGTCTGTCTCAATAGCAGACAGACATGGAAAGCAACTGCTTGCACTGGGATTTCTGTTTAGTAAATGACCCTTTTAGGAAAGGGTGAAGAAAGTGAGAGAAACAGATACTGCCTTAGGTGAAGAAGGGAGAGAAAGAATGCCTAGGGGTGGAAGGGAAAAGAGAGAGAATGCCTGGAAGGAGGAGGCAAGAGAAAAAGAGAAAGGGAGAGAGAGAAAGTTTTTATGGAGGGAGGGAAGAGAGAGTGTGAAGGGAGAGAGAGAGTGCTGGAGGGGGAAAGAAGGAAGAAAGGGAGAGATAGGGAGGGAAGACAGAGAGCAAAAAAAAGAGTGTTGGGTGGGATGAAGGAGAAAGGTACAGAGTCTAACGGGCCCTTTTTCAAAGCGGTGGTAGGGCTGTCCCGCGTGTAGCCTGCGCCAAATCAACACTACTGCCTGGGTAGAGCGCCTGCCTGGCGGTAATTTTGAAGTTAGCAGAGACTGTTTCCCTTTGGTAGAAAATATTTTTCTAATTTTTTTTACCAAGGGGGGCATTCCTGGCTGTCATTGGCAGTGCGCCCACATTAGCGCACGCTGCTTGAGTACCACGCATGTAGCATGTGAGCCCTCATTGCTAGGTCAATGGGTGGAGGTAAAGGCATAGCAGTAAATAGCCATGTGCTATTTTTAATTTTAGCGCACAGCCATTTACTGCTCCATTAAGAAAAGTCTTTTTTTCCCAGCTGCGGTAAAAAAAATGGCCCAGCACACGCCAAAAACATGCACTTGCACTACCACAGGCCACTTTTTACCATGGCTTAGTTAAAGGACCCCTAAGTGAGGAAAAGGGGGAAAGAGAACGCCTGGGTCAGGTTGGAGCAGTGGGGCTGATGTTGAGGTTTCTGTTAATAATGTTAATAATTTTATGGTGCAGAATACCTTAAAGATATATATGTGAGTCTCCAGCCATTGAGTATCATCTGTTTGGGTCTTGAACTTTCAGCTACTCTGCAAATTAATAGAACGGCATTTTCTTAGATCACTTAGATCAACTACTCAAGAAATTACAAACGGCCCAAAATAATGAGCAAAACTGATTTTTGGGAAATCTAAATTCAAATCTGCAAAACCACTCAGAGAAATTCTGCATTGGCTCCCTATAAAGAACAAATAGCCTTTAAAATTTATTTTTGCTTTCCCACTCATGGCAGGCTCAATGTGGCTTACGTAGGGCAATGGAGGGTTAAGTGACTTGCCCAGAGTCACAAGGAGCTGCCTGTGCCTGAAGCAGGAATTGAACTCAGTTCCTCAGGACCAAAGTCCACCACCCTAACCACTAGGCCACTCCTCCACTGTTCCTACTATTTGAGATTCTACATGGAATGTTGCTATTCCATAGTGCTATTCCATAGCAACATTCCACGTAGAGGTCAGCCATTGCAGATCACCAATGTGGCCGTGCAGGCTTCTGCTTCTGTGAGTCTGATGTCCTGCACCTACGTGCAGGATGTCAGACTCACAGAAACAGAAGCCTGTGCAGCCTTCCTTCTACATGGAATGTTGCTAGTGGAATAGCAACATTCCATGTAGAATCTCCAATAATAGCAACAGAATCTCAAATAGTAGCAACATTCCATGTAGAATCTCCAGTAGTCGCAACAGAATTTCAAATAGTAACAACATTCCATCTAGAATCTTCAATAGTAGCAACATTCCATGTAGAATCTCAAATAGTATCTATTTTATTTTTGTTACATTTGTGCCCTGCGCTTTCCCACTCATGGCAGGCTCAATGCAGCTTACATAGGGCAATGGAGGGTTAAGTGACTTGCCCAGAGTCACAAGGAGCTGCCTGTGCCTGAAGTGGGAATCGACCTCAGTTCCTCAGGACCAAAGTCCACCACCCCAACCACTAGGCCACTCCATGTACATTAATCCACAGAATAATGTATGATGAGGTACCAGAATACATGCTTGAATTGGTTGATTTACCACCCAGAAACAGAACCAGTTCCTCACGATCATAGCTGAACCTACACTACCCAGACTGTAATGGCTTAAAATATAAATCAATTTACGCCTCAAACTTCACTTCCATTGGCACTCAACTGTGGGACGCCTTACCCAAATTAGCAAAAACTACCCAGAACTACCTAAACTTTAGGAAATCATTGAAAACAGTATTGTTCAAGAAGGCTTATTCCTCAGGTTCAACATAATCAGAATTATTCCCTTACTATTATAAGATCCAATGGACTCTAATTACACCTTATTATCTTCTTATTTACTACTGATTAATTGTTAATTATATCTTACTTCAATACCTATCGCTGTTAGCTGTTATTTCTATCCTGCTCTCAATTTGCAAAAATTGTACATCTTGCATTGTAACTTTACTACAGTATTATTGTAAGCCACTTTGAGCCCGCAATCAGTGGGAAAAGGTGGGGTACAAATGTGATAAATAAATATATATATTCTGGACATAGAGGACCGCTGCTTTTTAATATATTTATAAATGATTTAGAGATGGGAGTAACTAGCGAGGTAATTACATTTGCTGATGACACAAAGTTATTCAAAGTCGTTAAATCATGACAGGATTGTGAAAAATTACAAGAGGACCTTACGAGACTGGGAGACTGG
The DNA here is from genome assembly GCF_901765095.1 of Microcaecilia unicolor. NCBI lineage: Eukaryota > Metazoa > Chordata > Amphibia > Gymnophiona > Siphonopidae > Microcaecilia > Microcaecilia unicolor. Next base: position 219,413,950 of record NC_044038.1, read on the forward strand.
GCGGCTAAATGGCAGATGATGTTTAATGTGAGCAAGTGCAAGGTGATGCATGTGGGGAAAAAAGAACCCGAATTATAGCTACGTCATGCAAGGTTCCACGTTAGGAGTTACGGACCAAGAAAGGGATCTGGGTGTCGTCGTCGATAACACACTGAAACCTTCTGCTCAATGTGCTGCTGCGACTAAGAAAGCGAACAGAATGTTGGGTATTATCAGGAAAGGTATGGAAAACAGGTGTGAGGATGTTATAATGCCATTGTATCGCTCCATGGTGCGACCGCACCTTGAGTATTGTGTTCAATTCTGGTCGCCGCATCTCAAGAAAGATATAGTAGAATTGGAAAAGGTGCAGCGAAGGGCGACTAAAATGATAGCGGGGATGGGACGACTTCCCTATGAAGAAAGACTAAGGAGGCTAGGGCTATACAGCTTGGAGAAGAGACGGCTGAGGGGAGACATGATAGAGGTATATAAAATAATGAGTGGAGTGGAACAGGTGGATGTGAAGCGTCTGTTCACGCTTTCCAAAAATACTAGGACTAGGGGGCATGCGATGAAACTACAGTGTAGTAAATTTAAAACAAATTGGAGAAAATTTTTCTTCACCCAACGTGTAATTAAACTCTGGAATTCGTTGCCGGAGAAAGTGGTGAAGGCGGTTAGCTTAGCAGAGTTTAAAAAGGGGTTGGACGGTTTCCTAAAGGACAAGTCCATAAACCGCTACTAAACAGGCTTGGAAAACTCCAAAATTCCAGGAATAACATGTATAGAATGTTTGTACATTTGGGAAGCTCACCAGGTGCCCTTGGCCTGGATTGGCCGCTGTCGTGGACAGGATGCTGGGCTCGATGGACTCTTGGTCTTTTCCCAGTGTGGCATTACTTGTGTACTTATGTCCTCTACTTGGCTCACTTTTATTACATAGAGCAGTGATTTAACCTATTGTGATGTCATAGTGGCTCATTCCACCAATAAGAGCCAACCTCATTAGTGATGTCACAATGGCTTGATTGTATAGAATGTTTGTACGTTTGGGAAGCTCGCCAGGTGCCCTTGGCCTGGATTGGCCGCTGTTGTGGACAGGATGCTGGGCTCGATGGACCCTTGGTCTTTTCCCAGTATGGCATTACTTATGTACTTATATTGTTTATGCTTTTGCATCTGATGTCGTTTGTTCATTATAGTGTTTCATTATATATGACAATTACTGTAAATATTCATTGTTCTTTGTGTAGAATTAAAGAGAGAGACAGGTTATAAATAAATTACATGAAATAATGGCAGGGAACGCTCGGAGTCTGACTGGGTTATCAGGCAATCTCCTCATTCCCCCGTCTGCAAGTAGCAAAAAAATGTCTAAATGTAGCTGCTGAGAACTTTGAATAACAAACTAATCCTCAGAGCATTCTCAGTAATCAATGGAAAAATTGCCTGAGGCTCGCTCTAAAACTGAGCAACAAGGAAAGCAAATGGCTTTAATATTTATTTAATACATGTTTTATGGAGGCTCATTTCAGAGTTAGGTACTGGGAGTTATAAATAAAGATGAGGTCTTTGAGTCATTAAAATGTGTTACTTTTTGAGAATCTTAAAGATTTGATAAGATTTGAGCAATTGCGCAAGCAAAATTGGCACTCTAACTTCAACCCACAATTGTCTTGATGGAGAATTGAGTTTGCTGATTAGTTTTGCTTTGAAAAATTCTGATGTGTCACTGTGTGATATCTCTGATTAGCTGTTTGTTTTGAAAAGAAAACAGTTTTTCAGCTGTCATGTTTTTCAGAAACAGTTTTCTGTACTTACTGTGGTCACCCAGCAATAACCAAAAACTCTCGCTAGAATGGAGTGGAGGAATGGCCTAATGGTTAGCTTCCTGGACCCCAGAGGTGCCAGGTTCAAATCCACCTGCTGCTCCTTGTATCTTGGGCAAGTCACTTAAGTTTCCCCTACCTCAGGTACAAAGCTTAGGGCCCCTTTTACTAAGCCGCATAAGCGTCTACGCACGGCAAAATGGAGTTTGCGCACGGCTCTTGCAGTAATTTCATTTTGGGTGCATGTCTGAAAAATATTTTTTATTTTCGGGTGCACATAACGGACGCGCACCAAGTGGCATTTGGCGCACATAGGTCATTCCTGCCCGGTCTTTACCGCTAGGTCAATGGCTGGTGGTAAGGTCTCAGAGCCAAAATGGACGCTCGACAATTTTCATTTTGCCGCACATCCATTTTTGGCAAAAATGTCAAAAAGGCCTTTTTTCACAGGCGTGCTAAAAAATGGATTGGCGTGCGCCCAAAGCCCGCGCCTACACTACCACAAGCCATTTTTCATCGCACCTTTGTTAAAGGACCCCTTAGATTGTGAGCCCTCAAGGTACGGGAAAAAATACCTACCGTATCTGAATGAAACTCATCTTGAGCTACTACTGAAAAGGTGTCAGCAAAATCCAAATAACAAATAAATACAACATTGTCCTTTGCATCCCTAGGTATTAGAAAGTTGCTTTCACATGAGTGTGGCCACATATGTGTACATAAGTAATGCCACACTGGGAAAAGACCAAGGGGCCATCGAGCCCAGCATCCTGTCCACGACAGCGGCCAATCCAGGCCAAGGGCACCTGGCGAGCTTCCCAAATGGACAAACATTCTATACATGTTATTCCTGGAATTGTGGATTTTTCCCAAGTCCATTTAGTAGTGGTTTATGGACTTATCCTTTAGGAAACCGTCTAACCCCTTTTTAAACTCTGCCAAGCTAACCGCCTTCACCACGTTCTCCAGCAACCTCTTCTAAGATTCCAACCAGCATAGACATCCACATGATAGTATGCATTTTTCCAGTAGGCATGAACAGTTTGGGTGGGCGTGCAAGGAGTTTGCCTGTAAGCACCAGCCCCCCAGTTCTAAAAAGGGCACCTTAAGTTGTGCACATGAATTTGGATGCATAGCCAAAATTCTGTGCACAACTTAATTGATTAACAAGCCTGTCAGCGCGATAATAAGTACATAACAATCAATTAACAGCACTAATTGGCTTTAATTAGAATTTATGTGCACAACTTCCTAGGCGTATTCTACAGCGTGTTGTGTGTAAATTCTAATGCACGTATCCAAAAAGGAGGTGTGGCCATGGGTGTGGAATAGGCGGGTTGTGGGCATTTCAAAGAACTATGCACATTATTATGGAATACACCCGATTTGCGCCTAAGTTAGGCGCAGGTATTTGGGCCTGGCAAATGGGTGCACCTAAATTTTAGTTGCAACAATGGCATGTGAGCATATTCTATAAACTAGGCCATACATGTCTTACATGTGCGCACCAGAGCGTTCCAAGTTCAAACTTCTGTTCCTTACTTGCCTGCAGTGCTGCAGCTCAAAACCAAAGGGAGATAGAGAGCCAACTGGAATTTTTTTTAGGTACCATTAAATTCATGTGGGGTTGAATTCCTGCGGGGATGGGTGGGAACGGGTTGAATTCTTGCGGAGATGGGTGGGGACAGGTAAGATTCTTATGGAGACGGGTGGGAACAGGTTGAATTATTGTCAGGACGGGTGGGGACGGGTAAGATTCTTATAGAGACAGGTGGGAACAGGTAAGATTCTTACGGAGACAGGTGGGAACGGGTTGAATTCTTGTCAGGACGGGTGGGGACGGGTAAGATTCTTGCAGGAACGGGTGGGAACGGCTTGAATTCTTACGGAGATGGGTGAGGACGAGTAAGATTCCAACGGGGATGGGTTAGATTCCACCGAGGACATGTGAGGACGGGTTAAAGTTCTGTCCCTGTGCAACTGTCTACTGAAGACTTACACCAGTATTCTATAACATCAATTACACACATACAGGTAATCGTGATTATAGAATTTGCACTTAGCACCATACATTTAGGTGCCTAATTTTAGGTGACCTTTGAGAAATACTCCCGTAAGGCAGAGTAGAAACCGTCCAATGTGCATTGTATAACTAATGGCAATAGTATTATTCAAAAATACTGATGTATATACCTTTTTTAGAGAACTTGATATAGGCGTCTTCGGGTCACATCTAAAGACAGGAGCTATGGGGTTTCAAAAACTCAAAGATGTCAACATTAATTTTTCATTTCGTCCTGTAAAAATGTCTCACAGCATGGACAGGATCCAGCAAGGCCGTGCTAGAGGCTACTGATACATCAGAACATAATGAAAGCCGCCCCTGATCCGTTAATTCTCCTCACTAATTTCAGGTGTTATTTCTGAGCATATTATAGTTCAAATTATAGACTTCAATAATCATAAGAAAGAGCAAGGAGCTTTGCTAAGGATAAGTGAGGAGTTAAATATAACCGTTATAGGGTTTAATTTTTGAGTTCCTTTTCCTATCTCAGTACGAGCTGATCTCAGCGTTTAGACTGCAGTTTTTGATGAGTTAACGTGATGGGTATCTTTGCCTTTAAAGCTGCGCCATTGTATTTCATGGCAGTAAAGCTGTCTATGCATTTGACGGCTGGACAGCTAATTAAGAAATGCTTGAGCGGTCAGTCACAGGCCATTTCAAGGACCTCACATTTTGCACTGCTGCGCTTGGGAAACAAGGAGATCTGTGTAAAACTGATTTCTCCTAAGTGTAACAAAACCTTAATTCAATGATTCTGTAATAAGAGATGACTTCTAAAGTCGGCAGAATTGGAATAAGTACAGAAAAGAGCAACAGAAATGATAAAGGGGATAGAATAGCTCCCTTTGGAGAAAGGCTGAACAGAATAGTCTTCTCCAGCTTAGAAAAGAGAAGCCTGAGAAAGGGGCATTATAGAGATTCATAAAATCACAAGATAAGTGGAATAGGTAAATGGGGACTGCCTGGCTTTTAAACTGATGTATTGGTACTGTCCCCAGTGTTTAATATTATTATTGAAAGTTACCTTAATATTCCTTTATCTCTTGTTTGTCCTGTTTGTCTGTCCTAATTAGATTGTAAGCTCTGTCGAGCAGGGACTGTCTCTTCAAGTTCAAGTGTACAGCACTGCATACATCTAGTAGCGCTATAGAAATGATAAGTAGTAGTAGTAGTCTTTGGGATTCCGGAATCTTGCTATTATTTGGGTTCCGGAATCTTGCTACTCATTGGGACTCTGCACAGAAGCTTGCTACTCTTTGGGATTCCGGAATCTTGCTACCCTTTGTCCTTATCCCTTGTTTGTCCTGTTTGTCTGTCATAATTAGATTGTAAGCTCTGTCGAGCAGGGACTGTCTCTTCATGTTCAAGAGTACAGCGCTGCATACGTCTAGTAGCGCTATAGAAATGATAAGTAGTAGTAGTAGTAAGTTAGTCCTAATCTAGGGCCCCTATTAGTAGCAGCGTTAAGCTTGCTAAACAGGAAGTACCCCCGGGCTACTGCAGCAGCCCGGCGGTACTTCCTGCTCCTAGTGAGCCGTCATATCCAGTGCTACAAAGATATATTTATTTTTGTGGTGCCGGAGTGTACCCGGCAGTAATTTGGCAGTGCCGCGTGCTACCCGGTTACTGCCGGGTTAGCGCGGGAACCCTTACTGCCACCTCAATGGGTGGCTGTAGGGGCTCCCCCCAAATTGGCCGTGCGGCAAGTGCTTTACTTGCCACTTGGCCATTTCCTGCAGGAAAGAGAGACTTCCCTTTTACCCGCTGCGGTAAAAGGGGGCCTCGGCGTGCGTGAAAAATATGTGCCGATGCCAGAGCAGGCCCCCTTTTGCCGCAGCTTGGTAATAGGGGCCCTTAGGGAGCAGCAGTGGGATTTGAACATGGTACCAAGTGCAGTGCTCTAGCCACTAAGCTACTCCTCCACTCTGCTCTAGGATAGGTTGGTGCCATCCTAGAATATTAGCATAGTGCCCAGTTTTTTTGAGCGTCATTTTAGGCATCATTTATAGATCCCCCCCCCCCCCCCATTAAACGTTTAATTATGAATGTATTATCCATGCTTTGATGTGACATAATATGTGATGTAGAATTCCAGAGTCTAAATTCATTCAACGTGTAATTAAACTCTGGAATTCACTGCCAGAGAATGTGGTAAAAGCACTTAGCTTAGCGGGATTTAAAAAAGGTTTGGCTACTTTCCTAAAAGAAAAGTCCATAAGCCGTTATTAAGATGGACTTGGGAAAATCCACTGCTTGATTCTAGGATAAACAGCATAAAATCCCATCAGTGGGATCTTGCCAGGTGCTTGTGACCTGGATTGGCCACTGTTGGAAACAGGATACTGTCTTCAATGGACTTCAGTCTGTCTGGCAACACTTATGTTCTTATGTTGAAGTGTGATAATGGAAATATCATGGCATGTACTTGTACACCAGTTGGTATTTTATAAGAGGTCTTTTACATACGGTATGCTGCCATATGCACACAGAAATGATTTTATAAAATTACATCCTTAAGGGTTACTATTTTTATTTTACTATTTACCCCAATTATTAGTAACTAAGTCTCGTAGCATAAAATAGATCTGTGGTTAAATAGGACGAGCTTTTACCACACCTTGATTTACATGGGAGTCAGTAACCTGCGGTATAACAGTCTTGCAGATTACTGACTACTGTGAGAAATAAACAGCTCTGCTTGTGATTGTTATTCCAGTAGTCGGGAAGCATTGGAACTCAAAGCCAAGGCCCAATGCTCCTGCACTGGAGCCCAAAGGGGCTAGTGCCATTCCTTCCCCTTCCCCCCATCACAACCCCCTGATCACAATCTGCCCCAATCACATTACCTACCCCCAATCAGACAACCCCATCACACCCATCACATCCTCCCAAACCCCTGATCAACCCCCCCCCACCCCCACCCATCACATTTTTCCAATCCCTCTGTTGCCAAATGGCTGTGACATGGCAGAGGGAAAGTTCCCATGTTGGCCAGGGGCAACCTGGTTTCATCACTACCATGAAAGGCATGTAAATAAGTAAAGGGGAGAGGGAGATGCCAGATCCAGGGGAGAAAAAGAGAAGGGAGATGCCAGGCCCATGAAGAGGGGGAGATGCTGGATTTGCAGGGAGGAAGAGGAACGGGGGGGAAGGGGAAGGAGATGCCAGACCCATGGGAGAGGAGGGGAAAAGCAGAGAGATGCTGGACCTGCGGGGGAGGAGGGGCCAAGGGAAGGAGAGAGAGAGAGATGTGTAGAGCCCACTCAAGTTGCCTGTGGACCCACACGAAATGTTAGGTCTGTCTATGTTGATGAGTTTGTGTAAACAAATCAAATTTGAATTGTTTAAAAATGGAATTGCTATGGGTAAGAAAGTCTCAGATATTCTTTCCTTGACCTAAAACTCAATTGGGTAGGGTGGCTGTCACCTAAAAATAAACTAAAGTTGTTGAGGGTCTGGCTAGATGCAGAGCTAACAATGTAGAAGTAAATAGAGGCCATAGTAACATAGTAGATGACGGCAGAAAAAGACCTGCACGGTCCATCCAGTCTGCTGAGGAGGAAGGAGGTGTTTTAGAGAGCTCTGCTGACTTCCAGTGGAAAGGGAGTGAGACCTAGCTCCCTCCCCAAAGATGAGGAGGGTCCCTGGGGAGAAGGCCTCAGGAAAGTCCCAGGCTGTGGGGCCTCCTGGGGCCCGGGACCAGAAGGCCGAAAGGAGTGGCTCTCTCTCTGGTTTGACTACCGGGAGAAGGGAAAGGAGTCCAGTGGACCGAAGGGAGAAGCAGCCCGGTGGAGGCCACAAGAGCATTTCCCCCTCCATGGCCCAGCTTGCGGAAGGTAAGCGAGAAGACAGTGGAGGGGGGAGGAAAATAGTACAGGCCCCAGAAGGGCACTTCCAAGGAAGGGAGAAGGAAGAGGCGATGGAAGTTTGCCAGAAGCCTATGCTGGAGGCAGATGAGAGTGAGAGTGAGGAGAGTGGATCGTCAGATGAGGAGTTCCTTGAAGTGAGCTATGACCCTGATGATCCAGCAAGTAGTGTGGTAAATATTGTAAGACGAATTAAGCTGGTGGAAAAAGAAGTAGTGGAGCTAGGAAAACGTCTGAAAATGGCAAGAACTATGTGTAAATTTGCCCCAGCGGAGCACAGACAAATGTATGTTAAAGAGGAAGCCCGGATATCGAAGTTGTTGGGGAAAAAAGAACACTTGTTGAACTGTTTAAAAAAGGGCTCTGTGAATCCTTTGAGGGAGCTCTATGTTAACCGAGAAAGGATGGCTTCTATACCACAGTCTGGGGGTTCAGGAACACTACAGTTGCAGCAAGCTTCAGTGTCTTCAGCAGCATTAGATAAAGAGTTGTCTGGGTTCAGAGGTGACCCCACTTTAAAATACATGAGACAGTTGGCAACACAGTCCAGAGCACTTACCCCGCAGCCAGAGGATAAGGAGGCAGCGGCAGGACATGGCTCTGAGGTGGGGGCTGGAGCGGAGATCCTACCTGTGGAGGGGAGGACAGAACTCAGTACATTGTCAAAACTCCAGATAATGGAGGCAGCAGAGGGAGACGCAGGTAGCAGCCTGTTTTCTACAGAGGTGGTGGTCGAAGTCTCAGAGGGCTTACCTGCAGTTGTGCAAACAGCAGAGACAGTTGCCGTGAAGGAGGCCCTGTTGGAAAAGGGTCAGCAGAGGCAGACTCCGGTATTTTTGGCCGGGTCTGCAATGACTGAAGTGGAAACCGAAGCAGCATGGCATCTGGAGAAGCCCCGCCCACGAAGTCCGGGAGCAGGGGAGGTCTTCCCTGAGCATGGAGTAGCTGGCGGTTTACAGGAGAGGGGTCGGAGAGAGAGGAATAGGAGCGGGCAGCAGCTGGGAGCTCATTTGACCAGCTGTCCATTACAAGAGGTGAAATCGGGGGGTGCTAACAGCCAGCCTGTGGCGGTATCAGGAACAGACAAGCCATGCCCCCGGGAAGCGCCAGCCATTGGGAGAACGCAGGACGGACTGCACCAGAAGCAAGGGGGAAGTAACCCGATTGTTGAGAGACTGTCGTTGAATAGAGAAGTGGACATGGCAAGTCCAACAGATGTGCAGCGGGTGGTGGAGCGGACCTGCCAGCAGGACGGCTGGGAGCGAGGAGCCAAGGGGAGCGGCGGAGTTCCGGAGGCTTCGCCCCTGGTGCCGGAGGTTGGAGGGAGTTCAGGGGCGGAGCGAGCAGGGAGTCTGGTATCGCCAGCTGCAGACCTGACTGGACAGGAGCCAGAGTATCGCCAGGAGACAGAGGAGAGGAGGCGATTAGCCCAGAGGCTGGAGCCTGCAGTGGCAGGGACGAGCAGGGACGTTCCAGGAAGTGGAGATGGGCAGGACAATCAGTTGGAGGCAGCCCAAGCAGCAGAACTGACTATGGACGTTGCTGGATGTTTGTCTGAGAGGGAAGGGGTCGGGGGACAGCGGGAGGGGGAGGGGGCTATGGAGATTGAGGAAGGGAGAGGGATGAGGGGAGGGGCAGAGGGACAGAAGGGGGGGGAGGCAGAGGGAAGGGCTGGAACAAGTGTGGAGGGGGGGCGGTGGGGGCTGGGGTCCAAGTCCTTTGCGGCAGTAGTCCAGGGAGGGGGAAGGAAGGAGGGGGGAGATCGGGTGGTTTTGAGGGCCCAGGGAGGGGTTGGGGGGGAGCGGGGACAGGGGGTGGACAGCTGCCTAAGCGGCGAAATGTGGTACAGCTCAAATGGATAGGGGAGGGGGCAATGCCCTCCAGGGATCGGGTCTTGAGGCTGGTGATGGGGATGGGGTTTATACCCGAGGACTTTTACGCGTGTATACACCCCATCAACATCCCAGAATATGACTTGAGCTTCATGACCCAGAGGGGGATGGAAATATTCTGGGAAAGGTACGAGGGGGTGAGGGGAAAGGGGGAGTGGCGGGACCTCAGGGCCATTCCAATCAGCAAGCCGGACCTGGTGCAGGTCACCCTGCTCGTGAGAAATGAGTCTATCTCTGGGGCAGATTTAGCCTACTGGCTACAGAGGTACGCGGAGCTGAGATCCCCGCTTACAAAGTTACCGGATCCAAGCAGGGTTTGGGCAGGAGGTTGGGGAGCCCTGGTCAAATTGAGACAGGAGAGCCATGTGGTCCAGCACATTCCTTCGGCTGCCTTTATCGGTCGCGACAGGATACTGTGCTTTTACAAGGGGCAGCCGCGGCAGTGCTTCAGATGTGGTTCGTTTAGGCACTTCAGCATGTCATGCCCAGTGGTAAAGTGTGGAAGATGCGGGGATCAGCACGCCACAGAGGACTGCACCGCAATCAGGTGCAACCTCTGCGGCGGGTTAGGCCATGCATATCGGAACTGCCCTAGGGCGGCCCATAACGAGTGGGATATGTGGGGGAAGGGACAGGGAGGGGGGGTAAGGGAGGAGGGGATAGGACAGGGGGTGATAGGCAGGGAGGGGCAAGGGGGGGAGAAGGAGGGGATGCAGGAGGGGGGGGCGGCAGGGGGCTGGGTTAGGAGTGGAGCAGGGGGGAGAGGGGGAGTGGGTACAAGTGCCACAGAGGAAAGGGAAGTTTCGGAGGGGGGGGAAACTAGGGGTGGGCGGGGAGGGGTCGCTGCAGGGGAAGAGGGGGGGGAACAGATTTCAGGTGTTGGAGGAGGAGGAGGAAGATAGGGAGGTTGGGAGGGAGGAGGAAGAACAGGGGGAAGGAGAAGAGGTGGAGTTAATGGAGGAAGAGGGGGCGGCAGGGGGGATTGGAGAGGGCAAACGGAAATATGAGGATGCACTGGAGGAGGGTACTGGTGGTAGGAAGAAGGGCGGGAAGGCTCTGGGGGAGGGGGAGGGGGGAGGGAGGAGGAAGAGGGAAGGGAGGGAGGGAGGGGAAAGGGGAGTAAGAGGAAAGCTGAGGGGGCTGGGCAGGTGGTGAAGGCCCAAGTGCAAGCTTGGGGGGACAGAGTGGAGCTAGAGGAGGATCTGGAGGACCTGGAGGACTTGGGAGAGGTGGAGGACTCGGAGGAGGAGGTAGGGGGTGGGGGGGGGGGGGAGAGGGGAGAGGGGGGGTGCAGGGGGTGGGTCCGGATAGAGCAAAGAAGAAAGGAAGGAAGAAAGGGGGAGGGGGGGGGTAAGGTGCAGACAGGATGGCTGCGGGGGGGGGGGGAGGGGGATCTGGCAGGGGATGACGTAGACCGCATAGCAGAGGACCTGCTTCAGGGTAAGAAGGGGGTATCCCAGGAGATAAGGAAAGAAGGTGGGAGTGAGCAGACTCGTGACTCGCAATAAGGATGGCAGGCTTAGTGTTGACATTTGCCACGCTGAATGTGGCCAGCATCGCCTCTCCGAAGAAGCAGGGTTTAGCGTATGACTGGTTCGCGAGGGTCCAAGCAGATTGCTTCCTGCTCCAGGAGACTCGGCTGCGGTCCATTGAGGTGATCAGGCGGGCGAGGCGGGCCTGGAAGTGGGGTCCCTCGGTGTGGGGGTTGGCGGGGGAGAGGTATGGTGGGGTGGGGATCTTATTTAAGTCCCACCGGGTGAATATTCAGCGAGTGGTGGAGCTGGGGGTGGGGAGATGTCTTGTTGTGGATGTGATTTGGGAGGATAGAGCACTGAGGGTGGTGAATGTGTACGGGCCCCAAAGCAAGAAGGAAAGGGTGCTCCTCTTTGGGAAGATCAAGCCCTACCTATACACTTCGCGCCAAGTAGTCTGGGGGGGAGATTTTAACACCATATTGCGGAAAAAGGATAGTGGGGGACGATCGGTACAGGTGGGCTATGACGGGGTGAGGCTGGCAGGGATCATGCGGGAGACGGAGCTGGTAGACGCGCACGTGGCCTTCTGTGAGGAACAGGAGGGGTTCACGTTCTTTCGAGGGCAGTGTAAGAGTAGAATCGATAGATTCCTGGTAAAGAAGGGAGTTTGTCTGGGGGGGTCCACGAAACGTGGACGTGGACTTTTCAGACCACCACATGGTCCTCCTTCAGGTGGGGGGGGGCGGCAGCGCAGAGGCCAGGGAGGGGGTTATGGCGACTGAATTTAAAGTGGTTAGGTAGCGAGCAGGTGCGGGAGGAGTACCGCCGGTTTTTGGAAGATCAGGTGTCAGTGCAGGGGGCATTTCAGTGGTGGGATACAGTGAAAAGACGAACGCGGGGATTCTTTCTCAGACAGGCGAGAAGGGAGGGGAGGGAAAGGACAAAGTTGGGCATGGCGATAAAGAAAAAGAGGGACACACTGATTTCACAAGGGGGGAGGGAGGAAGAAATACATGATCTCCAAGCACTCCTGGAACAGGTACAGTACAACCGCTACACCTCCTTGGTGTACGAGCGGGACTTCGGGAAAATGTGTAGCCCGGACCCCTTCGCATGCTGCCGGGAGCGGAGGGCGCGCAGGGTGATGGAGGGGGTGCGGGATGCACAGGGGGTCCTGCAGGACACCAGGGAGGGGATTCTGGGGGCAGTGAGGGACCACTTTGCGGCTTTCCTTTCAGCCCAGCAGATTGATATAGAGCAGATGGAGTGTTATGTGGAAGAAACCCCGGGGATAGGTCACGGGGGACCCCAGCTTCAGGCCCTCTTGAACCCGTGGACAGAACAGGAGGTGGAGGAAGCCATCGGGGCGCTCCACAGGAAGACCTCGCCGGGGCCGGATGGGCTAACAACTGAGTTCTACCAGGCCTTTAAGGAGCAGCTGGTGCCGATCCTGGTGAGGGTATGGGGGGCAGCCCAGTTGGAGGGTTCCTTGCCTAGGTCCCTGACAGAGGCGGCTCTTATCCTACTAAGTAAGGGGAAGGACCCGGCGATGCTGGCCAACTGGCGGCCTATAGCACTGCTTAATACAGATCGGAAATTTTTGCGCGAATGCTATTCCAGAGAATGAGGCAGGTGTCTGGGGATTTGCTGGCAGCCTCACAAGCATGTGGGGTTAAAGGGAGAGGGGTCTTGGAAGCGGCAGCGTGGGTGCGGGAGGGGGTAGAACGCAGTAGAGTGGGAGGGCATGGTAGGCTGTTGGTAACACTCGACCAGGAAAAAGCGTTTGATAGAGTGCAGTGGGGTGTCCTATGGAGCATTTTGGAGCGCTATGGGTTTCCGAAGGGCTGGATAGAGCAATTACAGCTACTCTATCGGCATGCGGGGTGTTTTCCCCTGGTTAACGGGTGGAGAGGGCAGGGGTTTGAGGTAGGGGCAGGGGTCCGGCAGGGGTGCCCGCTCAGCCCGCTGTTGTATGCATACGCCATCGACCCTTTTATAAGACGGCTGGAGAAGGGGGGGGCGGAGGGGCTGGAAGGGGTGGAGGTGGGGGACAATAGCCAGTTAAGGGTCGTGGCGTATGCAGATGACGTTACAGTGTGGGTAGCGGACCAGAGGGAGGGAGGTAGATTGCAGAACCTGATCCAGGAATACTCGCAGGCAACAGCGTCCCAGGTCAATTTTCAAAAGTCCAATAGCCTGTGGGTTGGGGATCAGGGGCTGCAGTTTGAGTTGGGAGGTAGGTTTCCTACAGCTGTGGAACGTATACGGGTCTTGGGAATATACTTTGAGAAGGGGGATTATAGGCTCTACAACTGGGATAGGTGTCTCCATGAAGCGAAGGGGAGGGTGGATAGATGGAAGGGGTGGAAAATGACCATGGGGGAGCGGGTACAGCTCATCAAGGCACACTTAGTTCCTTTGTTTCTGTTCGTCAGTTACATCTGCTTGCTGCCAGACAGCCGGTACGCGGCCTTGTATGGGGTGTTCTTCCGGCTGCTCTGGGGCAACAGGACGAATCCGGTAAAACGGAATGTTACATATCTGCCTAGGAGGGAGGGGGGGGTGGGCATGATAAACCCAGTCCTGTTTTTCAGCGCTTTGTTCCTGCAGTTCAATCTGGGGAGGGCGGTAGGGCGGGAGCCACCGGGGTGGGCTAGGAGTGTCCTGCAGTGGTGGCCGAGATATTGGGACCTATGGCGGGAGGGGGGGAGGGTAGTGGCACTGCGAAGGGGGGCCCCGGGGGGGGTGAGTTATTGCAAGACCCTAGTGAAATTGGTGAGGGTGTGGGGGCTGATGGTGGGGGAGGTGAAGGCAGGACAACGGGGGGTCTGGATGGACAGAGTACGGGCGCAGGTGTTCTCAGCTCCTCTGGCGCTGAGGGACGCGCCGGCCCCACGGATGCAGCAGGGGTTACGGTTGATTGCTTCGAACCGCATCCCGGTGAAGTATAAAGACCTGGCGTGGCTGTCCTTTCACGGTAGACTGTACGTCCGAGGAAATTTGAAATATCGCAATGTGCGAGATAGAGGGTGCCCACGGGAGGAATGTGCTGGAACTGAAGAGACGATGGAGCATTTCCTGGTGAGGTGCCCATTTACAGTCCAGGTCTCTGACCGGGTTTCCTCGTTGCTGCAGATCCCCAGTTTCCGCAACTACAGCTATGCGGACTGGGTGTACGGCCCAGAGGGTGGAGGGGGACGCAGGGATCCGGTAACACGCTTTCTGATTTCGGTGATATTGCGGTACTGCCTCTGGATGGCGCGCTGCAGGGTGTCCCTGTACCAGGAGGTTCGGCCGGCGGAGGTAGTCAGCTGGGATGTGGTAAGGGCAGTGCAGGAAGCGGCGAAGTGGGAAAGGGTGGAAAAAGGGGTGGGGGTGGCTTCGAGGTGGTGGAGACACGTGAGGCTTAAGCCGCCATGAGGGGACATGCTACCCAGGGGATTGTGTGCCAGTTGTCTGAAGGGGTTTGGGGGGTTTGGGGGGGGGGTCGGGGGGTTGATTCATTGTATTATTGAGGAGGGGGAGGGGGTGTATATAGATAGGCAGACCATGTCTAGCTAGGAGCCTGGGGTTTGATTTGCATGTCCGGTTTTTTTTTTGGTTTTTTTTTTTCTTTGGTTTTTCTAATAAACAGTTTCCACTGTACTATTGAGGAGGGGGAGGGGGTGTACATAGATAGGAGGACCGTGTATAGCTAGGGGCTTGTTTTTGATTTGTATGTTATTTGTTTTTAGTTTTTTCCAATAAAAAGAGTTTTCCAGTCTGCCCAACAAGATAAACTCATATGTGCTACTACTTTGATTTGTGCCTGCCCTCTTCAGGGCACAGACCGTATAAGTCTGCCCAGCACTATCCCCGCCTCCCAACCACCAGCCCCGCCTCCCACCACCGGCTCTGGCACAGACCGTATAAGTCTGCCCAGCACTATCCCCGCCTCCCAACCACCAGCCCCGCCTCCCACCACCGGCTCTGGCACAGACCGTATAAGTCTGCCCAGCAGTATCCCCGCCTCCCAACCACCAGCCCCGCCTCCCACCACCGGCTCTGGCACAGACCGTATAAGTCTGCCCAGCACTATCCCCGCCTCCCAACCACCAGCCCCGCCTCCCACCACCGGCTCTGGCACAGACCGTATAAGTCTGCCCAGCAGTATCCCCGCCTCCCAACCACCAGCCCCGCCTCCCACCACCGGCTCTGGCACAGACCGTATAAGTCTGCCCAGCACTATCCCCGCCTCCCAACCACCAGCCCTGCCTCCCACCACCGGCTCTGCCACCCAATCTCGGCTAAGCTCCTGAGGATCCATTCCTTCCCATGCCCATGTCTCATTTTTTTCTTGGCTACTTGGGCCTCCATAGGCAAGTGATCCAAATTAACAGTACCTGTGTAAGTAGTTTCTCTTTCTCTTCTAGTTCTTCATCATTGAGGGGCTCAGCGTCATCAATTTTCAGCTGCTCTTCCTTTTGTGCTTGAGTTGAATTAGGCAGCTCTGGATTCCGGGGTACCTTGTACCCAATAGTTAGTTAAATCTTGTTTTTATTATCTCTGGAATATTCCACATTTGTGTCCTTATTTGGGAGAAAATGCTTTGTGTGTAATTATTCGTGCTATAGAAACTTCTTGGCTAGGTTATTGCAACTCACAGTACGTTAGTTGGGTTGACATTCGTCAATTACAAGGATTGCAATTTTGTGCACAACAGCAGCCGTTATTATTTGGGGAGCTGGGTGACAGGTGAATATGATAATCTTGAAGGTATGAGCTCAGGGAGAGGGGGAGAAAAGGGTTGTTGTGAGATCTAAGGATTCATAACGTCTCTTATATGATAAGAGACACAACAGTTGTTGGAGCAGGGAACAATAATCCAGTAGCAAAGTGCAATACTCTGAAAGCTGACAGCTAGAAGATAGATTTTCTGCTACACAAATCCTCACACCAACACCTTTCATTTCTAAATGTATTTGAACTGTAGTTTTACGAGATGATTTTCCCCAATGGTGGTAACATTCTACGAATGCCGTTGTATGACAGAACATTATGTCAAATTGTATCCAAATGGATGCTGACTGAATTAGGTCACAATAGATCCTTTCCTTTATCAATAAAAAGTTGAGGGGGGGGGGGGGGTAGGGGATGTTGAAGCCACATAACATTGTCTCTGGAAAATTTTCCCTGGACAATTTCCACATGAGTTGCGGGCAAATCTGCCACTTACACTGTGAAATATGATCGCTGCTTACCTTTTATTTTTCCCCCACGCTGCCCTGTTTTGAATTTTTATAGTTCAGGTTATAAAGGAGATTGATGAGCTGTTCTACATAAATTCACTAGAGCAGCCAAGGCAAAACTATAAAATATGGTATAGATTCCTGCCTCCCCTCCCCCTGCTGTTAGCAAAGCAACAAAACTCAGCACATTTCTTAAGGAGATAAAAGAGGGAAGCGCAAATTGTAACTGCTCAGAGACATGGTGGAAAACCTTCAAAATTTGCCAAATCTGGTCCTTTATTTATTTATTTATCAGGATTTATTTACCGCCTTTTTGAAGGAATTCACTCAAAGCGGTGTACAGTAAGAATAGATCAAACATGAGCAATAGACAATTACAGCAGTAAAAATATTCAAGTAACAATACAAAATATGGCATGGTATACTGCTTTGTGTTAAACCACAAAATGCTCTAAATAGGGACCACTGGTTTTCTATTCTAATCCTTGTAATGTTTACCACGTTGTATTCAAAATATTCTGCTCCAAACATCCACAGCTGATTGTTAATCACAATTCTTAATTCTTAATTTTATTAAGAGGACCTCAAGACTTCCCAGCTTGACTGTTCTATTCAGAACACATTTGCTTGAGTGCACGTATGAAGATCTTGTGCAAATGTGAGGTCCGCCTGCCTGAAGTGCACTGCAGTACCCACTAAAAACTGCTCCAGGGACCTGCATAGTGCTGTGATGGAGCTGGGTATGACATTTGAGGCTGGCATAGAGGCTGGCAAAACAATGTATTTAAATTTTTTTGGGGGAGTGGGAGGGGGTTGGTGACCACTGGGGGAGTAAGGGGAGGTGATCCCCGATTCCCTCCGGTGGTCACCTAGTCAGTTTGAGCACCTTTTCAAAGCTTGGTCGTGAACAAAAAAGGACCAAGTAAAGTCGGCCAAATGCTCGTCAGAGCAGGCCTTCTTTTTTCTATTATCGGCTGAGGCCGGCCGTCTCTTAACCACGCCCCCGTCCCGCCTTTGGTACACTGCTGCTGGCCCTGCGACAGAAAGCAGTTGAAGCCGGCCAAAATCGGCCATAGAAGGCCGGCCATCTCCCAGTTTGTGTTGGAAGATGGCCGTCCTTCTCCTTCAAAAATAAGCAGGATAGTAACATAGTAGATGACAGCAGAGAAAGACCTGTACGGTCCATCCAGTCTGCCCAACAAGATAAACGCATATGTGCTACTTTATGTGTATACCTGACCTTGATTTGTATCTGCCATTTTCAGGGCAGAGACCGTAGAAGTCTGCCCAGCACTAGCCCCGCCTCCCAACCACTAGCCCCGCCTCCCACCACCGGCTCTGCCACCCAATCTCCGCTAAGCTTCTGAGGATCCATTTGTTGCTATTTATTTCAAATGCCAGTTTTTTCTGCATTTACACACACAAATGGCACTTAACTCTAAGGGCCCTGTTATAGAATTATCCTTATAACACTGATGCGGTAAAACTGGATTTATGCTTGTGCTGAATATTGGGCGCAATGTGGTAAACGTGGAGATAAGCAAATTAAATTATTATTATTATTATTACTACAGTCTTATAACCTGCAAAATACCAAAAGTTCACTGCAGGTAACAACAGATATCAGGAATTACAATATTTTAAAACCAAATTATACAATAATTAAAAAAAATACACCATTACTACAAATTAGTAAAATTTCTTAAAAAGAAATGTCTTAAGAGCTTTCTTAAACTGAGAATAACCACAAATTCTTAAAAGAAAAGAAGGAAGAGAATTGCAAAACTGTGCAGCCTGATAGGAAAATGTAGATTAAAAAATCCTCTTTGCTTTTACATGGCAAAATTAGGGAAATTTTAGTAAAAATTAATTTCTCTTAGATCTAGACAAATCCTAGTAATAGATATAATATCACACAGCTGAATGGCCAGAACAATAAATATGCATCAAAACACATATACATAAATAAATGTTAGTAAAAAAAGAAATATAATTACTGTAAATTAAACCTTACTGCTAAAAAAACATTCACGGCCCGTGTCAAATCTAAAGGAAGACCATCAATAAGGTTATCCTTGCACCATTTTGTTGTGGAGGTTCGTTCTTCTGTTTTGCTTTGAGTGGTTCATAAACATCTCATCACAAGGTAGCTGGAATATCAGGCTGTGGGATTTCTCACAAAAACATTGATTAGAACCGGGTTTACAATGCAAAGTCAAGAAATCAGAAAAATGTCAGAAATGCTACTGACAATTGTAAATGGAGAAATGGTAAGCAAACTAGAGTAGCCGTCATTATCCAGAAAGGATATATGCAAATGAGATCTCCAGTTGTGGTGAAAATACCCTTAAATAATAAAGTATTTTGGATGATGTGCCAGACCACTTGACTATGTGGAAAGAACGTTCAGAACAAGCACACTGTAGGTGAGACCTTTTTACTGGACTAAATCAATAAATCTGTTATTAGCTTTTCAGAGCTCTGTTCCCTTCATCAGGTCAGGGCTAATAACTCTCAAAGCTACTCATAGATGTACTGAATTAATCCAGTAGAAAGGTATTACCTACAATTTGTTTGTTGACACTTACTTCTACTTAAAGTATTTGCTGCAGATAATAGTTTATGGACCCTACTTATGAAAATGCACTGAGATTTACAGTTTGCAAAGGTTTAGGCACCTTCCCCCTAATTTTATAAAAATGAACAAAAATTGTGTTTGTAAATGTGGGCATATGCCCAGTTTGTGCGGGCACAATTTATTTGATTAACGAGCCAATTAGTGCCAATAATTGGCTTTTTAACAAGCAATTATTGTCACTAATTAAAATCAACTAACATGTACGTGTGTAAATTTAGGCACTTAATCTGTGCCTCAATTTTACACGTTCCAGAAAAGGGGGTAGGAAAATAGGAAGGTCGTGGGCTCTATGGGGCGGAGCATGGGTGTGCATTCAAGTTGTGCAGTTGCAGAATTAGGGGGCTCTGCACATAAATTTAGGGAAGGGCGTTTATACCACATTTTCATTGGTTCAAATGGATGCGCCTAAATTTACGCATGACCCCTGCGCTTAAGAGCTATTCTATAAACTGTGCCTAGCCTTTAAGTGCGGCTTCTAGAATAGCACTTAAATAGGTTTTTTTCGGCGCTGATTTTTTTAGGCACAATTTATAATGTTTGAGACAGGTGTTCCCAGTATTTTAGAGAGGGCAGCCATGCAACTAACACAGAACAGTGTTGGCTCCTATGCATTAATTGCACAGGAGACAACACAGAATGCAATTAGCTATAACTTCTGAGGTGTAACCAGGGGCGTAGTCAGACTTCGGCGGGAGGGGGGTCCAGAGCCTGAGGTGAAGGGGCACATTTTAGCCCCCCCCCCCCGGTGCCGCCGACCCCCCCCCCCCCCCGCCATTTGTGACCCCCCTCTGCCGCCACCACCACCAACAACAACTTTGACCCCCCCTGCCGACGACCCTCTCGACCCCCCTCCCGCCGTCAACCCTCCCCCGCCGTCGCCGTCGGCTACCTTTGCTGGTGGGGGACCCCAACCCCCGCCAGCCGAGGTCCTCTTCTTCCGGCGCAAGGCTTCGTTCTGTTTCTGTGAGTCTGAGGTAGCCGATGGCGACAGCAGCAGTGGGGGAGGGTTAGCGGTGGGAGGGAGGGGTCGAAAGGGTCGTCGGCAGGGGGGTCCAGGGCCAAATCTACGGGGGCCCAGGCCCCCATGGCCCCATGTAGCTAAGCCACTGGGTGTAACTACCTGACTGTGTAATACCTTCTGCCACATGAGCAGCTGATGCATAGTAATGATCCTCAGGAGACAGCAAAGGTGACTCAATAATACGATGATGCTGTATGGTCTTGACAGTTTATTGATCAGCAATAACGACTCACCACGGCCGTGTTTCAGCCCAATGGCCTGCCTCAGGAATCTTCCTGTTTTATGGTTTTTAATCTTACTGTTTTATGTTTTATGTTTTATGTTTTTTAATCTTACTGTTTTATCTCAGTTGATAACACCCTCATCCTCCCCATCTCATCTGCCCGCAACCTCGGAGTCATCTTTGACTCCTCTCTCTCCTTCTCTGCGCATATCCAGCAGATAGCCAAGACCTGTCGCTTCTTCCTCTTTAACATCAGCAAAATTTGCCCTTTCCTCTCTGAACACACCACCCGAACTCTCGTCCATGCTCTCATTACCTCTCGCCTGGACTACTGCAACTTACTCCTCACCGGCCTCCCACTTAGCCATCTATCCCCCCTTCAGAACTCTGCTGCACGTCTCATATTCCCCCAGAACCGATATACTCATATCACCCCTCTCCTCAGGTCACTTCACTGGCTTCCGATCAGATACCGCATTCAATTCAAGCTTCTCCTTCTTACCTACAAATGCACTCAGTCTGCTGCCCCTCACTACCTCTCTACCCTCATCTCCCCTTACGTTCCCGCCCGTAACCCTCTTCCTGTCAGTACCCTTCTCCACCACCGCCAACTCCAGGCTCCGCTCATTCTGCCTCGCCTCATCCTATGCTTGGAACAACCTTCCTGAGCCCTTACGCCAAGCCCCCTCCCTGCCCGTCTTCAAGTCTTTGCTTAAAGCCCACCTCTTCAATGCTGCGTTCGGCACCTAACCCTTACCGTTCGGTGAATCCAGATTGCCCTAATTTGACTGCCCCTATCGGACCGACCGTTCACTTGTCTATTAGATTGTAAGCTCTTTGAGCAGGGACTGTCTCTCTTTGTTAAATTGTACAGCGCTGCGTAACCCTAGTAGCGCTCTAGAAATGTTAAGTAGTAGTAGTAGGCAGGCCATTGGGCTGAAACACGGTGTGTTGAATCGTTATTGCTGATCAATAAACTTTCAAGGTCATACAGCATTTGGATGAGATTTGTACAGTTTACCTTATGTTACTAATGAGGTGATTTCTCTGGCTTCAGGATGGGGGAAAGTGCTTAGATCTGGTTTTAGAGGTACCTCCTGGGTGCAAAACAGGCAAAAATACCTTTCTCTTTGTTTGAAACTCAGCAGCAGGTTAAGTTTGCTGGAACCCCTCGGGCACTAAGAATCCTCTGGGTTTACATGCAACCCAACTTCATTTTCAGTGTCTTCCTTAGTTCCCTCTCAGCTCCTAACTTGATCTTTTGGACTGCCTCCGAAATCTCCAGATTTGAAAAAATAGCAAATTGAAGTGAACTCTGTTACTGCTGGGAGGGGCTAAGTCAGCCTTGCAACTCTCTGTGGATTTCACTGAGCTGGGGCTTTGTCCTTACTTAGCTACCTTCCAGCTGTACTTAAAGTTCCAAAGCAAAAGAACTGTCTGTGTTTCAGGCTTTATTCCAACCATGGATGGAAAACTCCAGAAATCCAGAAATCCCCCCCCCCCCCCCCACAGCTGTTTTAACATGCAGTTAGCATGCTCTAAGTTAACATGCAATGCCCATTTTCAATGGACGATAACACAGCTTAGGAAATAGCAGCCAATGGGTTAAAGTGTCAACAAAAAGCTTTCAATCTAATTAAATACCTAATTTAAGCTACCAACAAATCCACACACAGCACTGTGCCTATCAAACAACAGCAACGAAAGCTTTAAACCCCTTAATCAAGAAAGTAAGAATATAGCTCAGAATCAACTTGCCGTTCCAGACAATGATCCAAGCAGCAGTTCAAGCTGAGATGTGATGGAATTACACAGGGATCAGCAAAAGAGTTTTTATGCCTGCCAAAGTATATCATGGCGTGCCATGTCTTGTGATTCTGTCCAGCAGTAAATTAACTCCATTCCGTAACCAGCAGATGCTTTTAACAAAGTATGAAATGAAATGGGGGTTTGATGTTTTTTTTCAGGCTGGGACTTGCAGAGCGAATTGGTCTCTCATACAAGTATCATTTTTATCAAATAGATATTAATGAAGTCATTTTGTTGTGTTTAGTTTGCATTATCCTCATATTGTTGATGATGTTTTTTTTGTTGTTGTTACATTTGTACCCCGCGCTTTCCCACTCATGGCAGGCTCAATGCAGCGGGCAATGGAGGGTTAAGTGACTTGCCCAGAGTCACAAGGAGCTGCCTGTGCCTGAAGTGGGAATGGAACTCAGTTCCTCAGGACCAAAGTCCACCACCCTAACCACTGGGCCACCCCTCCACTGTTGCTACTATTTGAGATTCTACATGGAATGTTGCTATTCCACTAGCAACATTCCATGTAGAAGTCGGCCCTTGCAGATCACCAATGTACGTGCAGGACGTCAGACTCACAGAAACAGAAGCCTGTGCAGCCTTCTACATGGAATGTTGCTAGTGGAATAAAATAAAAAATTGAACATCACTAAAACAGCTTTTAGTGATGTTCAATTTTTATTTCATGATTAAATGGATCCTAAGGAGCTTAGCCGAGATTGGGTGGCAGAGCCAGCCGGTGGTGGGAGGCGAGGATAGTGCTGGGCAGACTTATACAGTCTGTGCCAGAGCCAGTGGTAGGAGGCGGGACTGGTGGTTGGGAGGCGGGGATAGTGCTGGGCAGACTTATACAGTCTGTGCCAGAGCCAGAGATGGGAGGCGGGGCTGGTGGTTAGGAGGCGGGGATAGTGCTGGGCAGACTTATACGGTCTGTGCCAGAGCCGGTGGTTGGGAGGCGGGGCTGGTGGTTGGGAGGCGGGGATAGTGCTGGGCAGACTTATACGGTCTGTGCCAGAGCCAGAGATGGGAGGCGGGGCTGGTGGTTAGGAGGCGGGGATAGTGCTGGGCAGACTTATACGGTCTGTGCCCTGAAGAGGACAGGTACAAATCAAAGTAGGGTATACACAAAAAGTAGCACATATGAGTTTGTCTTGTTGGGCAGACTGGGTGGACCATGCAGGTCTTTTTCTGCCATCATTTACTATGTTACTATGTAAATCTAGGTATGGGAAGCTGGTAGAAACAAGCAGTTACCTCTGTATTTTGTGCTCATTTTTCTGCACTGTTCTACACAATACAGACGTAGAAATTTCAGTGAGAATATCCTGTTTCTTGATCTTGATCTTAACTGTTCATCTGTTTCTGTAATCTGCCTTTGGGAAGCCTGGTGTTATAAAGATGGAATATATTGAAATTAAATGGAAATAGAATTAAACTCTCTTTCCATTGGGGCACATGGAATCACATCTGCATCTGATGTCTGTTTCGGTCACTGTCAGGCTTATTTTCGAAAGAGAAGGGCGCCCATCTTTCGACACAAATCGCAAGATGGGCGTCCTTCTCACAGGGTCCTTTTTTTCTTACGACCAAGCCACAAAAAGGTGCCTGAACTGACCAGATGACCTCCGAAGGGAATCGGGGATCACCTTCCCTTACTCCCCCAGTGGTCACTAACCCCCTCCCACTAAAAAAAAACCTTTTAAATATGTTTTGCCAGCCTCTATGCCAGCCTGAAATGTCACACCCAGCTCTCTGACAGCAGTATGCAGGTCCCTGAAGCATTCTTAGTGGGTGCAGTGCATTTCAGGCAGGCAAACCCAGGCCCATCCCCCCCCCCCCCCACCTGTTACATGTGCTGGTAAATGTGAGCCCTTCAAAACCCACCAGAAACCCACTGTAACCACATGTAGGTGCCCCCCTTCACCCCTTAGGGCTATGGTAGTGTTGTACAGTTGTGGGTAGTGGGTTTTGGGGGGGGGGGTTGGGGGGCTCAGCACACAAGGTAAGGGAGCTATGCACCTGGGAGCAATTCATGAAGTCCACTGCAGTGCCCCCTAGGGTGCCTAGTTGGTGTCCTGACATATGAGGGGGACCAGTGCACTACGAATGCTGGCTCCTCCCACGACCAAATGGCTTGGATTTGGTTGTTTCTGAGATGGGCGTACTCGGTTTCCATTATCGCTGAAAATCTGGGACGACCATCTCTAAGGACGACCATCTCAAAGGTCGACCTAAATTTCGTGATTTGGGTGTCCCCGACCATATTATCGAAACGAAAGATGGACGTCCATCTTGTTTCGATAATATGGGTTTCCCCGCCCCTTCACCGGGACGTCCTGCGAGGACGTCCTCAGGAAAACTTGGGCACCTCTTTCGATTATGCCCCTCCACGTCTTATGTTCCCTCAGTGGCACATTTCTCAATTTTTTCATTATGTTTCTGTTATTATATTTCCAAGATTGACAGCTACTGGTGCCTCTGCTTCGGGCTCTCACTTCCAACTCACCAACAGATCTCCCACTAAGCCATCTCTCTCCCCTTCAATCTCTGCTGCATAACTCTGCTGCACAACATATATTCCACCAGTGTCACTATGCTCATATTAACCCTCTCCTCAATTCACTTCATTGGCTCCCAATCCATTTCTGCATACAGTTCAAACTCTTCTTATTGACTTTCAAGTGCATTCACTCTGCAGCTCCTCAGTACCTCTCCACTCTCATCTCTCCCTACATTCCTCCCCAGGAACTCTGTTCATCAGGTGAATTTTTCTTATCTGCATCCTTCTCCTCCACTGCCAACTCCAGACTCCATTCCTTTTATCTTGCTGTACCATATCCCTGGAATAAACTTCCTGAGCCAGTACATCAAGTTCCATCTCTCTGGCCATCTTCAAATCTAGGCTAAAGGTCCGCCTTTTTGAGGATGCTTTTAACTCCTAACAGACAGTACCAATGTCTGTTTTACACTTCCTACCTTAAGTAATTCCCTTATCCCTTATTTATCCTGCGTGTCTGTCTTGATTAGATCATAAGCTCTGTCGAGCAGGGACTGTCTCTTACATGTTTATTTATTTAACACATTTATACCCCACATTTTCCCACTAGTTGCAGGCTCAATGTGACTTACACAATACCGTAGAGACAGGCTCCAGTTGGGTAAAATACAAAATACAATATAATACTAAACATATAAGTAGCATGAATAAGAGAAACAAAGATATCATAAGAGGGGAGTCCAGGTACAATCCATCGTTTTGGTGTGTCGCAAAAATGAGAAGATCAGTTTGGGTCTGGGGAATTGGCCTTCTTAAACAAGGTGGTTTTCAGTGTCTTCCTGAAGTTGAGGTGGTTCTGAATTGATTTAACGGTTTTAGGTAATTCATTCCATAGTTTTGTAAGAGAAGCTGGATGCATAAGTGGATTTGTATCTAAGACCATTGCATTCTGCATAATGTAAATTTAGATAAGTTCTGGATAAACTGGTACTATTTCTAGGTGGCAGATTTATTAGGTTCTAACAAAAGAGAGGGAACGAAGTACAAACTAAAGTCCAACACAAAAAAAACAGCACCACGGGCCTTTAAAAATGGAACACAGTTCTTTAATGAACGAGCCTTGACAAAAAGACCCGACGCGTTCCTTGGTGGGAAGCCAATGCAATTTTTCATGAAGGGGTTTGGCGCTTTCAAATTTTGACTTTTCGAAGATCAATCTAGCTGCTGTATTTTGGGCAGTCTGGAGTTTCTTGGTTAGTAGTTTTTTTACAACCTGCATAGATTCCGTTACAATAATCTAGATGGCTTAGAACCATTGATTGTATTAGGCTGCAAAATACATCTCGTGGGAAAAAAAGGTTTTATGCATTTAAGCCTCCACATTGAATAAAACGTTTTCTTAATAGTGGAGTTTACTTGGTTTTCAAGTGTTAGGTTTTGATCAATTATGACACCAAGTAATTTTAGGCTATCCGAAATTGGGAGGGAGTGGTTTGGGATATTTAAGATTGCAGGTTTATACTTTTTGTGTTGAGATGAGAGGATGAGGCAATGAGTCTTTTCAGTGTTACGTTTCAGTTGGAATGAGTTTGCCCATTCGTCCGTTGTGTTCAGGCCAATTTTAATTGTATTGTATGGTCAGTGTATACTCTGCATATGTCTAGAAGCGCTATAGAAATGATAAGTAGTAGTAGCAGACCCAGGAGCCAAGGTCGTCAAGTCGCAGGAGGAATGTGAACGATTACAGGAGGACCTTGCGAGACTGGGAGAATGGGCGTGCAAGTGGCAGATGAAGTTCAATGTTGACAAGTGCAAAGTGATGCATGTGGGTAAGAGGAACCCGAATTATAGCTACGTCTTGCAAGGTTCCGCGTTAGGAGTTACGGATCAAGAAAGGGATCTGGGTGTCGTCGTCGATGATACGCTGAAACCTTCTGCTCAGTGCGCTGCTGCGGCTAGGAAAGCGAATAGAATGTTGGGTGTTATTAGGAAGGGTATGGAGTCCAGGTGTGCGGATGTTATAATGCCGTTGTATCGCTCCATGGTGCGACCGCACCTGGAGTATTGTGTTCAGTACTGGTCTCCGTATCTCAAAAAAGATATAGTAGAATTGGAAAAGGTACAGCGAAGGGCGACGAAAATGATAGTGGGGATGGGACGACTTTCCTATGAAGAGAGGCTGAGAAGGCTAGGGCTTTTCAGCTTGGAGAAGAGACGGCTGAGGGGAGATATGATAGAAGTGTATAAAATAATGAGTGGAATGGATCGGGTGGATGTGAAGCGACTGTTCACGCTATCCAAAAATACTAGGACTAGAGGGCATGAGTTGAAGCTACAGTGTGGTAAATTTAAAACGAATCGGAGAAAATTTTTCTTCACCCAACGTGTAATTAGACTCTGGAATTCGTTGCCGGAGAACGTGGTACGGGCGGTTAGCTTGACGGAGTTTAAAAAGGGGTTAGATAGATTCCTAAAGGACAAGTCCATAGACCGCTATTAAATGGACTTGGAAAAATTCCGCATTTTTAGGTATAACTTGTCTGGAATGTTTTTACGTTTGGGGAGCGTGCCAGGTGCCCTTGACCTGGATTGGCCACTGTCGGTGACAGGATGCTGGGCTAGATGGACCTTTGGTCTTTCCCAGTATGGCACTACTTATGTACTTATGTACTTATGATAGAAGAATACGACATGTGCAGATCGCTACTTCTGTTCTTTAATCCTTTCCTTTTTATCTCCGTTTCCAATATCAGCTCCATGCATCCATTTCAGATTGCACATTTGAGAGGTGATACTTACAGGGCAATTTGCTGTCTGTATTTTTCCTCTCTATAGACTATCTTTCAATATTCATCTCTTAGAGATTGCTGAAATCCTTACTGTGTAATCACCACCTAAATTATAGACCACTAGGAATAAATGCCCATTTCTGAGGGCAATGAAACGGGCGCTAGCAAGGGGCCCCCTCCCTCCGAGCTACTTGCCTTGTTCGGTGTTCGCGTCGCTGTGTGTGGGTAGGGTTTTTTTTTTGTTTGCTGCGCCTCCGTGGCCGTGCCTGTAGCGTTTCGGTTTCGGGCCTTGAGTGTTATAGCTCCGCCTTCAACGTCATGACGTTTTGACACGAGGGCAGTGCAGACACTCCAGGGCACACCGGATATCTCGGGCGCCTCAACTTCCGTGGAGGCTTCAGAACGTTGGGGTTGCCTTTTATATATATAGATGGTGACCCTTACTTCTTATCCAATCAGGTGCTGTTGTCACCATCCTACTGCAATGATGACGCAGGCCAAGCAAGAAACAAAACCGATACAGTTGAGATTTTAGTAACCTAATTGTTTTTGTGTGCTCAGACATGATTGTTCACATTTGTTGACCTCGACACAGATCACAAATTCAATAGGTTTCTGGCCTTTATGCCTGGACATAGTGCATCATATTGTAAGGATGTATTCTTGCACAAACCAGTGATCTAATGAGACCGGCATCATTTTGCCTGGAGGACACAAACCTTCAGGTCTTTGCTTTGCATCTAGACATCAAACTGGCCCCTTGTGCCTAGCAGAATACAAGCTCGTCGTGCGATGCACTGTTCAGCAGGGAATTCTGTGTTACTTGCTCTGCTGTCCGGAGGGCAGATGGATTATTGCTGGCATAATGGATCTATCTGCAGTGACTGGATAGCCGTGTAATTCTTCGCATCTACTTTGCTCTGCAGTTTTGCAGAAGCTGAAAGAGAAAGGACTTTCAAAACGCTATTAGATTCTGCTCTCCTGATGGGCAGCCTTACAGATAGCATGAACTGACAGGCTACAGCTGAAGTTTAACCCATAAAAGTTAAATCTGGCAGAGAGGAAGAAAGAAACCCTGTGTGATTTTCTTACAGATAAATTATTGTGCACAGTACAGGGAACATTTTGGGCAACCAGTTGTAATAGTAACAGAAATATTTGAACAAAGCATGTTAAGAACAGAAATCCTAAGATCCAGGTAGGAGTTGATATTTACCCCCTGATTCTATAAAACTCGCCAAAAATTGTGCACGCAACTTTAGGCACGCTTCCAATTTGTGTGGCAATTTAATTGTATAATGAATCAATTAGTGCCAATAATTGGCCTTTTTAATGAACAATTATTGGCACTATTTAGAATTAATTGTTAGTTACGCACCTAACATTACACATGGGATCCGCTCCTAAATGTTATGCATGGCCCAAAAAAGGGGGCAAGGAAATAGGAGGGTCGTGAGTGTTTCAGGGCAGAGCATAGGCGCAGTTCTAAGTTATGCACATAATTGGAGCACCATGCATTTGCACCATGTTTTCGTTGGTACAAATGCTTGAGCCTAAATTTATGACCCCAGTACCTAAACACTATTCTATAAACCACACCTAACATTAAGCACAGCTTATAGAATAGCGGTTTTTTTTTTTGTTTGTTTAATGGGTAGGAGAGGCTTTTACCTGCTTAAACCACACTGAGCAGGCCAGCCACCAATATTTAGTGGCACTTATATAAGAACATAAGCATTGCCATACTGAGACAGACCGAAGGTCCATCAAGCCCAGCATCCTGTTTCCAACAGTGGCCAATCCAGGTTACAAGTACCTGGCAAGATCCCCAAATAGTACAATACATTTTTTGCTGCTTATCCTAGAAATAAGCAGTGGATTTTCCCCAAATCTGTCTTAATAATGGATTATGGACTTTTCTTTTAGGAAGATATCCAAATCTTTTTTAAATCCTGCTAAACTAACTGCTTTTACTACATTCTCTGGCAATGAATTCCAGAGTTTAATTACACATTGAGTGAAGAAATATTTCCTCCAGTTCTTTTAAAAATGTACTACTTTGTAGCTTCATTGCGTGCCACCTAGTCCTAGTATTTTTGGAAAGAATACACAAGCGATTCACGTCTACCCAGTCCACTCCACTCATTATTTTATATACCCCGGGCAGTGCCACTAAATATAGGCTCTGACTAGCATGGCAGTGCCAGGACAGTCCAAGGGCAGAGTCAGGATGGAGCCAGCACCTAAATGGTTAGTGGAGATATTCAGTCTACTACTTCAGTAAAAAGGTCCTACAGCTGATGTAAATGCTCATGTTACATGTATGTAGGAACATGCATAAATTATAGTATTCTATCCCACCCTCAAAAAAATTTTAAAAATATTTTTCCAGCCTCTATTCCAGCTTCAAATATCATACCCAGCTCCATGACAGCAGTATGCAGGTCCCTGGAGCAGTTTTAGTGGGTGCAGTGCACTTCAGGCAGGTGGACCCAGGCCCACCCCCCACCCTACCTGTTATGTTTCTGGAGGAAACAGCGAGCCCTCCAAAACCTACCACAAACCCTCTGTACCCACATCTAGGTGCCCCCCTTCACCCGTAAGGGCTATGACAGTGGTGTACTGTTGGGGGTAGTGGGTTTTGGTTTTTTGGGGGGGGCTCAGCACACAAGGTAAGGGAGCTATGTACCTGGAAGCATTTTACGAAGTCCACTGCAGTGCCCCCTAGGGTGCCCGGTTGGTGTCCTGGCATGTCAGGGGGACCAGTGCACTACAAATGCTGGCTCCTCCCATAACCAAATGGCTTGCATTTGGTCGTTTTTGACATGGACGTCTTTGGTTTCGAAAATCACCGAAAATCAGAAACGTCCATGTCTAGGGGCGTCCAAATCTAGGGATGGCGAAATTTAAGGATTTGGAGGTCCCTAATGGTATTTTTGAAACGAAAGATGGACGTCCATCTTGTTTTGAAAATACAGGTGTCCCTGCCCCTAGATTTTGCCGTTCTTCAAGGACGTCTAAATCACTTTGGACATACCTTTCGAAAATGCCTCTCTATGTGTAACATAGTAACATAGTAGATGACGGCAGAAAAAGACCTGCATGGTCCATCTAGTCTGCCCAACAAGATAAACTCATATGTGCTACTTCTTGTGTACACCTTACCTTGATTTGTATCTGCTATTTTCAGGACACAGAACGTAGAAGTCTTGCCCAGCACTAGCCCCGCCTCCCAAACACCAGCCCCGCCTCCCAATCTCCGCTAAGCTTCTGAGGATCCATTCCTTCTAAACAGGATTCCTTTATGTTTATCCCATGCATGCTTGAATTCCACTACCGTTTTCATCTCCATCACCTCCCATGGGAGGGCATTCCAAGTAAAGATGGACGTCCATCTTGTTTTGAAAATACGGGTGTCCCGGCCCTAGATTTCGCCGTTCTTCAAGGACGTCCAAATCGCAACTTGGACATCCCTTTCAAAAATGCCCCTCTATGTGTACTTTCTGTTTGGAAGCCGGTGCAAAACCATATGGGAAAAAGTTGCCAAGGACTTTGTGTCAAAATGCAACAGCTGTTGAAAAGTGCCCTTGTAATAACAGAAACAAAAAATGCCATAAGAATTGTGCCCTTTCCATCAAGAGACTATCTCGGCACTTGAGCTGTGTAAACATTCAGAAATGCATAGAACCACACTGCAGTCTGTTGCTCTTCAGACACTGAATCAATGAGCATAAACAAACCCAGAAATACTGGTCAAAGGTTTGTTGTTGAGAGAGTCTTGCGTGATATAAATAAATTCCATTATGCTATTTCAGAAGTAGAAGCCAAGCATTGTTGTACAGTAATCCTATATAATAAAAAGCATCTCCAACGTTCTGAAGCTGACTCCGTGGCACTGTGGCAGTGTAGGGTTCGTAAGTCTGTAGTTCACCGTTTCATTGGCTCTCACTGTCCCGCAACGTCACAAGACAGAGGAGCCAATGAACAGTCTGGAAAAAAAAGCCCAACCCGCCTGCCCGGATCGTCATTGCCACACAATTCTCCTCTGTCCCCTGCCCCCCCCCTGTAGCCACCCAGTGATTCTATTCTCTCCCCTGCCCCCCCCTCCAGCCACCCTGTGATTCTCCTATCTCCCCTTCCCCCCCTCCAGGCACCCAGCAATTCTTCTCTGTCCCCTGCCCCCCCCCCTGTAGCCACCCACCGATTCTCCGTCGCTCCTTTGAAAGCCTTGCCTGTCTGTAGCCTTCCCTTACAGTTTGTTCCCTCAGAGTCCTGCTCTCGCGGAAAGAGGAAATGATGTCAGAAGGCAGGACTCACAGGGAACAAACTCGAAGGGAAGGCTACAGACGGGCAGGGGTTTCAAAGGAGCAACGGAGAATCGGTGGGTGCCTGGAGGGGGGGCAGGGGAGAGAGGAGAATCGCAGGGTGGCTACAGGGGGGGCAGGGGACAGAGAAAAATCGCTGGGTGCCTGGAGGGGGGGGGGCAGGGGAGATAGGAGAACCGCAGGGTAGCTGGAGAGGGGGGGCAGGGGAGAGAGGAGAATTGCTGGGTGGATGGAGGGGGGCAGGGGAGAGAGGACAATCGGAATCGGTGGGTGCATGGAGGGGGCAGGGGAGATGGGAGAATCGCTGGGTGGCTGGAGAGGGGGGGCAGGGGAGAGAGAAGAATCGCTGGTTGGTTGGAGGGGGGCAGGGGAGAGAGGAGAATCGATGGGTGGCTGGCGGGGGGGGCAGGGGAGAAAGGAGACTCGATGGGTGGCTGGAGAGGGGGGGCAGGGGAGAGAGGAGAATCGATGGGTGGCTGGAGGGGGGGCAGGGGAGAAAGGAGACAGTCTCACTCTCTCTCTGTCACACACACACACTCGCACATTCACTCTCTCTCTCTCTCTCACACAGTCACTGTCAAACACACTCTGTCAAACATACACACTCCGAGGAAAACCTTGCTAGCGCCTGTTTCATCTCTGTCAGAAACGGGCCTTTTTTACTAGTATTTAAATAATTTGCTTAGCTTCTGCTTTCCAGGGCTAAAATGCCAATGAGTGGGGTTCCCCTCCCCCCCCTTATCTGCTTCTCAAGCTATGTGCCAGTAAATAACAAGAGATCATTTTCCTGGGCTCAGCAATAGTGTATCACTCCCTTTGGAATGTGAAATCATCCAGCTTATGCAACAAAACCTCTCACTTGCTAAATGTGACTGATACGGCCTCAAAGTTACACAGCAGTGCTATTACTGTTCCTTGTTTGACTAAAGGAATGCAGAAGGGAGTAGAGGAATAGTCTTGTGAGAGCACTGGGCTGATAACCAGGGAAGCCCAGCTCAAATCCTGCTGCTGTTCTCCCTGGTCTTGGGCAATTCACTTGACCCTCCTTTGCCTCAGATACAAAATTAGATTGTGAGCCTTCTGGGAAAGGGAAAAAAAAAAAACTAGAGTACCTGAATGCAACTCACCTTGAGCTACTACTGAAAAAAAGTGTGAGCTAAATCCAAATAAATACATTTATTTTTATTGCCATGTGTTCTCCAAAATAAGTCTCGCCTTATAATTCTGTTCCTTTACCCAGTGGCATACCAAGGGGGGGTGGGGGCGGTCCGCCCCGGGTGCACGCCGCTGGGGGGGGGGGGGGGTGCCGCAGCGTGGGCCTGTCTGCTCCAAGTTCGCCACGCTCACTAAATTCTCTCGTTCGCTGCAGCAGCTCCCTCCTTCTGCCCCAGAACAAGTTACTTCCTGTTCTGGGGCAGAGGGCGGGAGCTGCAGCGAACGAGAGAATTTAGCGAGCGTAGCGAACTGGGAGCAGACAGGCGCGTGCTGCGGCACCCCCCCCCAAGCGGCGTGCACCCGGGGGGGTGTCATTTCGCGGGGGGGGGGGGGGGGCGCATCGGCAATCCGCCCCGGGTGCCGTCGAGGCTAGGAACGCCACTGCCTTTACCCTTCCTTCTGTGTTGTTTCATTTCATTCCACACAAAGGAAATGGCTATTTTCGATATGACATCTAAATCTGATCTTTCGTTTTGTGCTCAGTGCTTTTTTTCTTTTTTGACCATGTCTGAAAAAAGTCCAAGAGAAAAACACACAAAAAGAACCCATCGGGCAGTGGTGTAGCTACAGGTGGGCCTGGGTGGGCTGTGGCCCACCCAAATTGTACTCAGGCCCACCCAGAATTGTGGCTCTCTTGCCGTGGCGGGTGGGAATCCTCAAACCCCACAGCTAAAGATTTCCTCTCATCGGGCAGCCAGTGCTCTTCCAAACGGCAGCTGGCACCACACACCAGCCCCTTTGCTCGTGCTCAGTTTTCACTAGGCGGAAGCACTGAGCATGTACTGACTACTGGCAACGGCGTCAGCTCAAGTCAAGCGCTGCCAGCTGCTGTTTGGAAGAGCACCGCCTGCCCGAGGAGGAGGAAATCTTCAGCTGGTGCAGTCTGGGGATCCCCACTATCTCAGGTATTTCATATTTTGTGTTTGAGGGTAGGGGGAGAGCAGAGCGGAGGGGGGGGGGGCAGGAGGGGTTGAATTCCGTGCCCATCCATTTTAGGCTCAGGCCCACCCAAAATTGGCTGTCTGGCTACGCCCCTGCCATTGGGATGTATGGGGGGGGGGGGGGGGGGCAGCATTCTTAGTAGACTGGCCACACAGGCATCCCAGCGGAATAGTGGGGCACCAGTAGTGGACTTCACATAAAAGCTCCCAGGTACACATCTCACCGTTACCCCTTGTTTTGTACAGAGAGCCCTGGAGTAGCCTAATGGTTGATGCAGTGCACTGTAGAGCAGGGGAGGGTCCAAGAAAGCAAAAGGGCAGACGGTCTGCAAACTCCAAGACGGAAAATCAGCAAAGCAGATCGCTATGAAAAAATGGAATTTATTAATAGATATTAAAAATTATATACAGCACAGCCCTTTTTTGGCACAGGCCATGTTTCACCCCGCAGGGCTGCTTCAGGGGCTATAAAACAGATAAAATGATGTTTTAAAACACAATGCAGATATGACAAAAAATAGTAATTATTATACACACATTACGTATATATGTGTTTGTATATTGTATATCAACTACCTAAAGTAAATGTAACATGAAATAAATGTGACACAAATATCCCACACATATAATAAATGATTATAAATATATAATAATGATATACGTTTGCATTAAATAAATATAACACAAATATATCTCACACATATAATAAATAACTAAAAAGGTGTAATTAATTTATCATAAATAAGAAACCATTCCACAAATATGTCACACATATATAATAAATAATTAAAAATTTAAAAGATAATGAAAAGCAATCAAAAAAAAATATATATATAGATAGAACTGCTGTTTGTATCAACTATAAATGATCATGAATAAGGAGCCATATTTACTTAATCAAAAATAATATGTCCAAATTCTAATTTTAAGCAAAACAAGACACCTACCTACACAATGATCCTCTACTGTGAAAATATGGTAGATTTGATGAAACCAACTAGAAAATATCAAAAAATGAATGACAAACTTGAGATTGTACTGTATATAATTTTTAATATCTATTAATAAATTACATTTTTTCATAACGATCTGCTTTGCTGATTTTCCGTCTGTAGAGAAGGGGATCCAGGCTCATATCCCACTCCAAAACCTACCAAAAACCTACTGTACCCAACTGTACACTACTACAATAACCCTTATGTCTGTAGGTGTCACCTATATGTGGCAACAGTAGGTTTTTGGTGGGCTTTGGAGGGCTCATACTTTCCACCACAAGTGTACCAGTTAGAATGAGATATGGGCTGGGGTCCCTTTCTGTACACTGCACTGCACTGACCACTAGGCTACTGCTTGCTGTTCCAATAGGACTGGCCATAACATCTGAAGCTGTCATAGAGGCCGGTATGTAGTGTTTCATTCACATTCTTGGGGGGGGGGGGGGGTCAGTGACCACTAGGGGAGTAAGGGGGTGATTTAGGGCACCTTTTTGGGACTTAGTCGTGATTGAACCAGCTGTAGACCAAAATGTCGAACTTTTAACCCTGGACGTTTTTCTTTGTTCCATTATGGCAGAAAAACATCCAAGTTCTGAGACCGCCTAAAACCTACCCCAATCATGCCCCCCCCCCCCCCCCCCCCCCCCCGTCAAGGCCTCTTAAAGTGTAATATCCTTAAGGCTTTAATAGCCAAGAAATGTAACCTCGGCACATCAGCACACCCAGAAGTCTCTTTTCTTTTTCTGAAATTGACTTTATTGAATAAACGTAGATAGTTTACTCACAGTCAGTAGATGTTCAGAAGTTCAAGCCCTGAGGCGAGAGGCTTTGTAGTTCTGAGAGCTGCAAGGGTGGATGGAGGTAGAAATCTGAAAAAAAAGGGAGCTTGTTGCGGAGGTGCGAGAGTGGTTAAATAGATGAAAGCAGTTCAGAGATGGGGTGCTGGATTTGTACAATATCTTGTGAGAAAGAATAAATGAGGTGAAAAGATGTGGTTTCTTCAGGGGCAAGATAGTGCCCCCTGGAGACAGGGAGGTCAAGAAACCCCCCACACGTCCAGGAAGGGGGAGGTAAAGGGGCCAATAGGAATAGAACCTGCCACTAGGCAACCCTTGATTGGAGAGAAAGGTTATACCCTAGCTGACCCATCAGGACAAAGATAGTAAGATAACGGTAGGTAGACAAAGGAGCCAAGCTTGGCTGAGAATGGGAGGAGAATGCAGGAGAATAGACCAGTAATAACAAGTTTTATACAAATAAGCAGGGGTGGATACAGTACATGTGAGCCTACACTTCACACAATGCATTGCTCATATATCTTTGAGGGGAGTGATAGTAACATAGTAGATGACGGCAGAAAAAGACCTGCATGGTCCACCCAGTCTGCCCCAACAAGATAAACTCACATGTGCCATTTTTTTGTGTATACCTTACCTTGATTTGTACCTGTCTTTTTCAGGGCACAGACCGTATAAGTCTGCCCAGCACTATCCCCGCCTCCCAACCACCAGCCCCGTCTCCCACCACCGGCTCTGGCACAGACCATGTAAGTCTGCCCAGCACTATCCCCACCTCCCAACCACCAGCCCTGCATCCCACTACCGGCTAAGCTTCTGGGGATCCCTTCCTTCTGAGCAGGATTCCTTTATGTTTATCCCACACATGCTTGAATTCCATTACCGTTTTCCTCTCCACCACCTCCTCCACCTCCCGCAGTAAGAATCCTTAGAAGAGAGAATAACAGTAAAGGCATTAAAACACATTTTAGGGCTATACTAAAGGAGGGCAGAACATCCTTGACACACCCCCTTCTGATCTGGAAGCACTGCAGATGAACTGCATAGAAAAACATCTTTAAAATGGATGTTGAAAATAATGATTTGGATATTTTAGCAAAAAAAAAAAAACCAACAACATCCATCTACTACTACTTATCACTTCTATAGCGCTACAAAGCATACGCAGCGCTGTACATCATACACAAAAAGACAGTCCCTGCTCAAAGAGCTCACAATCTTAATATGGAATGTTGCTAATGGAATAGCTAATAAACACAAACCAGGACTCAAAAGCCACCTACTGCGAGTAAGTGTAATAATAAACAGTTATTTCACCCGTATGTGATCAATAATTTTTATGTGTAGAGTACCCTCAGATATAAACCACCGTGACTGCAGTCAATAATGCTGCTACAACGTGGCATAGCACTTCTTTCATTGGGTAACTCTTACTATATTTTTTTGGGTAAAGAGCAACCTCTGCTCATATTTTTTTGCATCCCAATCACCACAGTGCTATAAAATCACTTATACATTTGTTTAAAAGATTACATATACTAGGTGAAAAAAACTGTTCACTTATCTCGTGAGTTCTTGCCTCTCCGGCAGAACTGTGTTGCCTTGCTGAAACAATTAGCAATTGCCTTCCCCTGGATCCGCCCGACTCCGCGGGGGGCCTTGTTTTGTGGATTGCTTGAGACAGAATAAAGAAGAAGAAGCGATTTATGTAGCCTTAACCCTTTGTCCCTGAGGAAATTGTTTTGAAACCCCGCGGAGTCGGGCGGATCCAGGGGAAGGCAATTGCTAATTGTTTCAGCAAGGCAACACAGTTCTGCCGGAGAGGCAAGAACTCACGAGATAAGTGAACAGTTTTTTTCACCTAGTATATGTAATCTTTTAAACAAATGTATAAGTGATTTTATAGCACTGTGGTGATTGGGATGCAAAAAAATATGAGCAGAGGTTGCTCTTTACCCAAAAAAATATAGTAAGAGTTACCCAATGAAAGAAGTGCTATGCCACGTTGTAGCAGCATTATTGACTGCAGTCACGGTGGTTTATATCTGAGGGTACTCTACACATAAAAATTATTGATCACATACGGGTGAAATAACTGTTTATTATTACACTTACTCGCAGTAGGTGGCTTTTGAGTCCTGGTTTGTGTTTATTAGCAGTTGAATGTTACCAGAGACATTGATATTGTGAACTCGTTTTCTGTTGGAGGACTTTATATATCATTATGCTAATGGAATAGCAACATTCCATGTAGAATCTCAAATAGTAGCAACATTTCATGTAGAATCTCAAGTAATAGCAACATTCCAGAATCTCAAACAGTAACAACATTCCATGTTCCACTGCACTAACCAGTAGGCTACTCCTCCACTAGCAACATTCCATGTAGAAGCCTGTCCCTGCAGACCAGCAACGCGGCCGCGCAGGCCCCCGCCCCCGTGAGTCTGACGTCCTGCACGTATGTGCAGGACGTCAGACTCACACAAACAGAAGCCTGCGCGGCCACGTCGCTGCTCCGCAAGGGCAGGCTTCTACATTACTACTACTACTTATCACTTCTATAACGCTACAAGGCATACGCAGCGCTGTACATCATACACGAAAAGACAGTCCTTGCTCAAAGAGCTCACAATCTAAATAGGACAAACACACAGATAGAACAACTAAGAGGTAAGGGAATTAAAGAGGTGGGGATAAAAGGACAGGGCAAGTGAGTAGAAGTTAGGACTCAAAAGCAGTGTTAAAGAGGTGGGCTTTTAGCTTGGACTTGGACATCTGCCGCTTTGTGTCGCTTTTTGGATGTTTTTCTGTTTCAAACATGAGCCCCTTACTGTATTAAGTATTCTGCCAGTCCCCATAAAGTCTTAGGGTGGATTACAAAGAAGCAAGCTCAGTACAAAATAAAGCATAAATCAATATAAAACTGACATGTTATTTATCCTATGAAAAAGCATCTGCAAATTCAGTAGATGACACTCAACACTGTATGACTGGGTTAAGTCAATAATGTGCCCTGCATACATTTTGAAAAGGATCACCAAAAATACCTGCCCTTGGAGATACTGCAAATGAGTTTTCTGGGTTGATAGCTGCAATTTGCCTATACCACACACTGAATCCTGTCGTCAGTGGAAAAGGACCCAAAGCAGCCTTTCATGCCGCGGTCAACACATATGCGTTTGTATACTGTCAACCAGAGCTACTATAACTAATTGTTAGGT
The DNA here is from genome assembly GCF_901765095.1 of Microcaecilia unicolor. Lineage (NCBI taxonomy): Eukaryota > Metazoa > Chordata > Amphibia > Gymnophiona > Siphonopidae > Microcaecilia > Microcaecilia unicolor. The sequence continues at coordinate 219,452,749 of NC_044038.1, forward strand.
TCTCAAGGCAGAAACTAGATTTGTGAGCCCTTGGACTGAAACAGGTGGGAAATCAGGAGACGAAAGGCAAATTTTGGTTCCAAACAAGGCAACTTTATTGCTAGCAAGTGAACAGCACCGAGTAGCCTCGGGACACTGTGTGTCATAAATCATCTGACGCTTACATTTATACTTCCCTACTGGGCCTGCGCATTTGGCCCCTTACACGTCATACCTGTCATGCGCAGTAAACATTTGTAGTTCTTACAGTACAAAATTGTAGTCCCAGTACGTACACACGTCATAACACTGAAATGATACTGGCAAGAAAAACGAAACTTAGCAGCTTATTCTGTACACACACAATGCTCCTTTCTAGCACAGGAGATAAGGTGCGGCTCAGGAATGCAGGGGGGGTGTCAGCACCCTCCAAGGTCGCCTATTCAGATGGCGTTGCTACGTGCAAGCTGGTCTTGTATAGGCCTTGCAAACTACTGTTACGAGCTATATATCTAATAGCCCTGCATTCTGTCTGTACATTAGTAAACAACAAACTTGTCTTGTTAGTAAACAGTAAAACTGGATAAGGCACAAATGTCCAGTGCAGTAATAAGGTGTGGCCAAACAGCCAAAAGCAGAGGTAGAGTGCATAAGTAAAAGTCCATCAGTAGGCACAAAACATGAGGTTGTCCTGTTGCTCAGTAGTATTCAGGTAGTACCGGCGTTCCACTCCTTCATTCCCCCCTTTTGATACTTGAACATCCATTCTGGTGGAGAGTATCACCTCCATGAACCCTGAAAAGGAAAGAAAGGAGAAGGATAGTTAGCGAGGGAGGCAACAAGCGAGCCCTAAGCCCTTGCGCAGCCGTTGGTTGCTTCGCCGGGGTTGAGACGGAGGGCCCCTAGTGGAATCCCCCCCCCCTTTGTAGCCGGTCTTTTGCTGGCACAAGGGTGATGGCCCATTGAGTGACTCAGGGGGTTCAAAGTGCACATCAGCCACAAGGTGCTTCATCGTCAGCGTCATCAGACTGGGGAATGGGGGAGTACATCTGGAGAGCCATAAGTTGGGCAGCAGCACGGCGGTCAGCGATGCTTTCCATGGTGGAGCGGAGACACCTGAAAACTAAGGGGAGAGACAAAGGTATTATTAGGCAAGACAGCAAGAACAGGCCACCCATGACGAGGAGGCCTTGCAGGCTCCCGGAGGTTGGGAGCCAGCTGGTGAGGGAGGAAGTCCAATCCCACGCACTGTTCCAGGTCTGGACGGGGACGTGGGCTAGTTTGACCATCCGGTCAGTTATCTCCCTGATGACATGGCTCTGGTCATCAATCTGTAAGCAGCAATTACTGAGGTTAAACTTGCCACACACCCCGCCCTCCTGGGCTAAGAGGTAGTCAAGAGCCAAGCGATTTTGGTAGACGGCGGTAATGAGCTTAGTGTTCTGTCGAGCTAGGATATTGAGGGCCAGGGCAGAATCGTTAGTGAGGATTTCGAGTACGGCCTGTAGGCGAATAATGCGATTCAGCATGTAGATAGGGGTGCGGTACCCGTATGTACCATCTTCAGCCCATGTGGCCGGTCCATAGTAGTGAATGATACGTTCAGGCGGCCACTCGTTGTCCTTCCAGTCTCCAATCTGGACTTTGGGCTTGATGATTGGGAAAGACCGTTTTCGTCGGGTAGGGTTATCAGGCCCCTTTTCCACGTATAGGGGGATTCCCAAAGTTTCGCCGACTTGTATGGGCAGAAGGAAAAAACTAGGTCGGACCGTGCCCAAGAGGCAGGTACCGTACCAGCGGGTCGGGAGTTGTTCATAGGCCCTGCGTCCGCAGATATAGTAGTAGCCCGCCGGGGCTACCCACTTGAGGGAGGCGTTCCCTCCGTATGTCCATGTCGTGTTCAAGGTGGGTTCTGTCCAGATAGGCTCCGGGGCGGGCAGGTTGTCCGTTTGCCACCAGGTCGTCCGGCTGCCATTATACTGAAGAACCCCCGTACAAGCAGAGTCTCCCACTGGTACAGAGTAACGCTTCGATGGCGCTCGACTAGCGCAGAGGGTACCTATGATATTTGTTCTCAGGGCCCATTCGTACGGCTTCGGCCGTTGGGGAAAGGTAATGTTAGTGGTGTTGAGTGCATCCCATGTGTGTTGTCGGATCTCTCTCGCTTCCCAGGGCCATTGTTCACCCATGTCGGTGCCTCCACAGACGAAACAGTTGGCAATTCCGAGGGAGAGGGCGATGTTTTCAGCCAAATTGAGGAACATATTTCGGGCTTCTGGGGAAATGGGGAATTTAGTCTCGGTCTGCTCAGCACGAGCAATTTCATCAAATACGTCTTGGTAGCCGACAACAGTAGTCTGGTAGTGCGTAGGAGGCTTCGTTTCGAGACTCTGATATATGGTAATATATGTCAACGGATCCATTCCTCCGCCGTCAATGCCGAGGCCCCACGTTCCTCTCCAGGGCATGTCGTGTCCTCGGATGGGCCAGTCTAGGGACACATAGTTACCAGAACCTCGACGAAATTCGCCCAGGCCGGCGCATCCGGCATATCCTCCTCCCGTATAAGCACATACTCGGTCCCAGCCCGAGGCTCGAGTGTCGCCGGCGCATGGGAGCCACACCCACGGGGAGCAGCATCTCATGTCTGGACTGAAGGGGCAGACATACTTGTGGTCCTTAACGTATGCCTCTCGCCAACTCTGGCTACCACACTTGCGAGACCAAGGGTGCTTGTCCATGGCGGCACAGACGTCGAAGGTGAGGGTTGCTACAGTTTGGATGCCACCGACAAGGATACGAGTAGAATTAATGTAATACAGAATGCCATCTCCCTCGACTCCCGGAGGTCCGGCCACATACGCAGGGAGTCCTACGCTGAGGGTGACATTGTAGTATCTTGGTTTGGTAGGGCTGTGGCAGATAGTGAGATTTCCTTGGAGGCATCTGTGGAACTGTTGGAGGCCATTCGGAGTGATGAGGGCACAAGTCGAGAGAAACTGGCAATCGCCTTCCGGGGGCTGCGTCTGGTGAATGAGGGTAGTGACTAGGTGATATCCTCCCTCTATACGGTGGCGCACGAGGCGCAAACATTCAGTGCAATTCAGGCTCAGGGTGGCAGGATGATAGCTCGGAACTGCACACAGGAGAAGGAAGATGGTCAGCATTATATATGTGGTGGGAGGTATCCGAGCTTTTGCAGCAAGAAGATAATGAGGCCCACGATGAAGGCTGCGATAAAGAGAGAGCCAAAAACGCAGTGGGTCCAGAAACTGAGTTCCTGTTGCTGGGCAGGCATGAATCTGGTGGTTCACGTCTTTCTTAGAGTCAGCCGTAATGGAGCGTCAGGATGTTGGTGCGCAGTCCAACGCTTCAGGGTGCTGCTAGTGGGAGCAGCAGGCTTCAATCGGGTCCAATGTATCCACACTGGGCTTCCTGCAATTTTAACAGCGGTGGAGGTCGTTAGGAGAACAAGGGAGGGCCCCTTCCATTTTGGCTTTAGGCAGTCAGATTCATCCCACTCTTTCACCCAGACCTCGTCTCCCACCCTGAACCTGTGCGTAGGATTGGTGAGGACCAAGGGAGCTACTCTTTCAGTGTACTGCTGGATGTCTTGCACTACCTGGTGTAAGGCTCTCATCTGTTTCACTAAGGAACTCTCACCCTGTATCTGCAAGGAGTCGGGAAGGAGGGTAGTGGTGGTGGCCTAGCATACATCATCTCGTAGGGAGTAAGGCCGGTAGCCTTGGGGGTACACCTAAGATGCAGCAAGGCCAGTGGAAGCAGGTCGGGCCACTTGGCTTTTGCTTCTTGGCATAGCTTGGCTAGCTGGTTCTTCAGGGATCGGTTAGCCCTCTCCACTACTCCACTGCTTTGGGGTCTCCAGGCACAATGCAACTTCCAATCGAGACCCAGCCTTGTACTGAGTTGTTGTGTTACTTCACTAGCGAAGGCGGGGCCGTTGTCAGAGTTTATTTGCTTGGGGAGGCCGTATCTGGGTAGGATTTGATGAAGCAGTAGGGAAGTAACTTCTTTAGCCATTTCCGTTCTAGTAGGCTGGGCTTCAATCCATCCGGTGTAGGTACACACGGCGACGAGGATAGCTTTGTAGCCGCGCGCCGGGGGCATGTGTGTGAAGTCAATCTGGCACACGTGGAAAGGGCTGGTGCCTCGGAGAACATGTCCTGGCATAGGGCCGGGCCCCGTTCGAGGGTTGTTCCGGGCACAAGTCGCGCATCGGCTGGAAGCGTTTTTGGTCCACAGGGATAGTTTGTTGATGTAGTAGGTCTTCTCAAGTAAGCGCCCCAGGGCGTCCCTTCCCAGGTGGGTGCGGTCGTGAGCCTCCTTGGCCACCGTCCAGGCCAAGGCTTCGGGTATCCATATGCGCCCATCCTGTAGTATCCACCAGCCATTGCGTGACTGTAGACCCTCTTGTTGGGCCCATTCCGTTTCTTGGGGGGTGTAAATAGGGGTTTCCGTAGGGAGCTGGACGACGAGTACGGGGTCAGGAGGGTGAGAGGAATAGGGGAGCTGACTTGCCCTTTTTGCAGCGTCGTCTGCCCGCTGATTTCCCCGGGCGATAGGGTCCGTTCTTCCAGTGTGGGCCCTGCAGTGCATCACAGCCACCTTCTTCGGCTTCCATACCGACTCGAGTAATTGGCAGATCTCAGCGGCATTTGCAAGTCCTTTCCCTTCAGCTGTCAGAAATCCCCTCTCCTTGTACAAGGCTCCGTGCACCTGGAGGGTGAGGAAAGCGTATTTGGAGTCGGTGTAAATGTTGACAACTTTTCCTTCAGCCCACAGGAGGGCTCTGGTGAGGGCGATTAGCTCCGCTTTCTGGGCTGATGTTCCGGGTGTCAGAGCCATAGCCTCGATCACATGGTCCTCAGATACCACCGCATAGCCAGCTCTTCGAATTCCCTCTATCACCTGGCTGCTTCCATCGGTAAAAAGGGTGATGCCCCCTTGCCAGGGTTGGTCCTTCAGGTCAGGTCTGCTCGAGTGCACAGTGGCCATTACCTCTTCACAGTCGTGGAGTGGTGGTTCAGGGGCCGGAAGGAGGGTGGCAGGATTGAGGTTGGTCGTGTCCAGGATCCGCACCTCCGGATTTTCGCACAGGAGGGCTTGGTATTTGACCAATCGGGAGTTGGTCATCCATCTGGGTCCGTGGCTCTCGAGTAGGCCGCGGATGGTGTGGGGTGTGGTCACAAAAAGTGTTTGGCCGAATGTGAGTTTATTGGCCTCGTGTATCAGGAGACAAGCAGCCGCAATGCTTCGTAGGCAGCCCGGCCATCCTCGTGCCACGTTGTCCATGCTCTTGGAGAGGTATGCTACAGGGCGTTGCCAGGTACCGACCAGTTGGGTGAGGACTCCAAGTGCCAATCCCTTCTTTTCGTCGATGAACAAGTGGAACGGCTTAGTCACATCTGGCAGTCCGAGCGCTGGTGGAGCCGCAAGGGCATCCTTAAGGTCCTGAAGGGCTTTCAGTTCGCTTTTCTCCCACTGGAGATCCTGGCCCTCGAGTTCAGGCCCCTTCAGCTTGGCATACAAACTGTGGGTCAGGATAGCAAAATTGATGATCCAAATGCGGCAATATCCAGCGGCTCCGAGGAGTGCCCGCAGTTCCTTCTTATTTGCAGGAGTGGGTTGGTTGCGAATAGCTTGGGTTCGGGGGATACCGAGCCTTCGGGTTCCTTCTCGGAGGCGAAACCCCAGATACTCGACTTCGATCTCGCATATCTGCGCCTTCTTGCGACTGGCCCGGTACCCCTGGGCTTCCAGGGTCTTCAAGAGGTAGAGTGTAGCTTCAGCACATTCGGTGTACGTTTCACGGGCCACCAACAGGTCATCCACGTATTGGACGACCGGCCCATACTCGTCCTGATACGTCTTCAGGTCCTGGGCGAGTTGGTCGCCGAAGAGGGTAGGCGAGTTCTTGAACCCCTGGGGAAGACGGGTCCATGTATATTGCTGCTTGGTTCCCGTCTGCAAGTCTTCCCACGTGAAGGCAAACAACTTTTGGCTGTCAACAGCAAGAGGGATGGAGAAGAAGGCGTCCTTCAAATCAATGACACTGTACCACTTGGTCTGAGATGGCACTTGGGCTAGGATGGAGTATGGATTTGGTACGAGGGCAACTATGTCGGCTACCTGGTTGTTGACTTTCCTCAGGTCCTGGACGGGTCTGTACTCGGATGTTCCTGGTTTCTTAACGGGCAACAATGGGGTGTTCCATGCGGATCTGATTGGTTTAAGGACTCCCTGTTGAAGGAGTTTCTGTAGATGTGTATGCATACTATGCCGGGCTGCATAGGGGATGTGGTATTGTCCTTGGTTGACAACTTGAGCATTTGGTTTGAGCTCAATCCAGATGGGGATAGCGTTAACGGCCAGCCCGCCGGGGTTCAATTCTGCCCATACATCAGGCACTTCATCCATTATGGCTCGCCTCTGCTGGGCGAAAGGGGTGTTCTGGTCGTAACGGCAGTCGCCGGGTCCTACAGTTGGGGGAACGTGTAGTCTCCATTCTTCTCTTACCGGACAGATAAGTGTCACTGGCCGATCTTCAAAGCGAGCTTCCACTTCACCCGTAGTCTTGAACTTCAAGGTGGCCTGGAGCTTACAGAGTAGGTCTCGACCAATCAAGGGGACCGGGCATCCAGGGATGTGTATGAACTGATGGGACACCATCGTCCCTCCGATCTGGACTTGGCGCTCTTTGAGGAGGGGGGCCGCAAGGGATTTCCCGGAGGCTCCCACAATTGGTATAGTTTCTTTCGTGGCTGGGGCTATGGCAGTGGTGATAACAGATCGCTGGGCCCCCGTGTCTAGTAAGGCCTTCATAGATTCTGTCCCCACCCGAATTTCCACCAGAGGGTCAGTGGGGACTCTGCCCTCCCGGTTTCTTCATGCTGTGCTGTCTCGGGTAGCGTCCACAGCCATCTGCCATTCCCTCCGGTCATCCCGTCCTCTCTCTCTTCGGCCCCTTCCACGGCCTCGCCTAGGGGCCCCCGTGCGGTCGCCGGTCTCCTCCTCTCTCTGCCGGTCCCATGATTCCTCTTCTCTCGGGTTGTCCCGTATCTCCTCTGGACAATCAGCCCACCAGTGTCCTTCTTGTCGGCAATTTGCACACTGGTTACGCCCTATGGGGGACCGCGTTCCTCTTGTTCTCCTGCCCCTCCCCTTTGGTCTAGACCTCATTCGTTCTTCCAGCACCGTGGCCAACACATCTGCCTTCTCCCGCATCCGTCTGGTCGATTCCTTCCGGGCCTCCACCTTCTCCTCCTGGTCGCGATATCCGAATACGCGATCAGCTATAGCTTTCAGTTGGCTTAGGCTCATCCCTTCGAACCCCTCCGTTCTCTGTAGCTTTCTTCGTATATCCGGTGCTGACTGGCTAACAAAACTCATAACCACGGTTGGGAGGTTCTTAGGGTCTTCGGGATTTATCGGGCTGTGCCTTCTGAATGCTTCCATAAGTCGTTCAAGGAAGTCCCCTGGACTCTCGTCCTTTTGTTGGACTACACTGTGGATTTTTCCCATGTTGGTAACCTTCTGCTTCCCCTTCTTTAAGGCGGCCAGGTACGCCTGCTGGTATCGGCGGATAAAGGTTTGGCCTTCGGCGGTTCGGTAGTCCCACGTAGGGGCAGCGATGGGCGCCTCCGTTTCTATTAGGTTCTGTAAATTGGCATGGGCCGGATTCGCATCCCGGATGGCTTGCTCCATATTTTGTTGTAAAAGGCGGCGTTCTTCAGAGGTCAGGATGTGGGCGCTCAACTGCCTAAGGTCTGCCCAAGTTGGATTATAGCTGTATATAATGCCTTCCACCAGCTCTATCAGCTGCTCGGGTTTCTGGTCGTAGGACGGCCCATGGAATTTCCAGTTATACAAATCGGCACTTGAGAAGGGAACGTGGCTATAAACTGTTGATTCGATGGGCTGGCCCCCCCCCTCCGCCGGGTTAGGGGTATAGGTGGTGGACTGTCGAACTGGGAATAAGTGGGAGGTTCCCCCTTTTCGGTTGGACGGAAGGGCCTGGGCCTGTTGCGGACTCGATTGGGGGAACCGAGTAATGTTCTTCACAACCCGTTTACTCTTCCGTGTGGTTGCGAGGCCAGGTGACTCAGGTGAGGCTGGGCGGGACGTCTCCCCAGCATCCGACTCTGACCCGGAAGTCTCGGCGTCAGCGGGGCCTTCTGCTAGGCCCGTAAGGTCAGGGTACATAGGAGCATAGGGCGGCGGCGCAATGTCGTCTTCGTATGCCTCCGCCGTAGCAAGTATCGGGGCTTTTGGAGGCTTCTTCTCGGCCGAACCCTGAACTTTCCCTGCGGTTTTCTTTGGGGGTTTTTTTCTAGAAAGTGTGTTGGTGGTACTGGGCGTAGTTCCTGCCTTGACTCTGGTAGCAGGGGGCGTGGTCTCAGTGGCTTCAGTGCTAGGGGCGGTAGGCCGTATGGGGGCGGTCCCTGCGGCCTTCGGGACGGCAGCGGTTGCCGAGCTTTGGAGAGCGAAGGCATGGGTCGGCAGGGTTCTAAGTTTGGTTTTCCGGCCTTTTCTCTGCTTTACCAACATAAGGGCGGCCTTTTCTACCTTCCGTTGGGCCCAAGCCGGCGGATCCCGGACTACATCCAACCACGCTTCTATGTATGGAATGTCCTCGGGACAGCCTGGGTTTCCCTCAATTATAACAATATTCATGACCGCCGCCACTTTTTCGTACTCGAATGACCCTTCCGGGGGCCATCCAGCAATTCCTAGCCCTGGCCACATAAATTGACATCTCTGTATCATCCCGGCCCTGCTACATTTATCTAGGTCGAACACTTCGCTAAAGTGTTCCGTCATTAAATCTAACGGTGAGGACCCACCCCCGCCCATCCTAACCTGAGTGCCAAAGGACAGGTGACGGACAAAAGGGGGAAAGGGGAGGTGGAGGAGTAAGGGGTCTCGTTCCACCAGACACAGAAGGGTCAACACTCGGCCTGACCAGGACGCGGTCGCCCGGCCTGGAACTGCAAGCCCATTCACACACTTTCATACGCCACAAGAAACCCTCCCGTTCGCCGCTCGGTTTCGTCGTCGGAGCCTAGTGAGTTTCGGGACCTAGTCGGATACCAATAGTCCGTATTAGTCACTGGCTAAAAGAGGGTGATCACGCCTCTTCTTCGGTCCTTACTGGGCCGGTCACTACGTAGAGTATACTCGCCTGTCCGCCGGGGTCGCAGGCTGCGCCGTCGTACGCTTCTCTCTGAAATGGAAAAAGGTGCCTTGTCGGAACCACACAGCCCCCTCTACAGTCAGGCGGAGTGGATCGGCCCTCCTCCGGGAGATGGACGCTGAAATCAGCGGTGGCCACTCACCACCTTCTCAGGTGGGGGTCGATGACCCGATCCGACCGCAGTGGGGGAGGGGAAGAATATAATCCGATTCCCCTTTCTACTTCTGTCCCATCTGGGTCGCCAATGAAACAGGTGGGAAATCAGGAGACGAAAGGCAAATTTTGGTTCCAAACAAGGCAACTTTATTGCTAGCAAGTGAACAGCACCGAGTAGCCTCGGGACACTGTGTGTCATAAATCATCTGACGCTTACATTTATACTTCCCTACTGGGCCTGCGCATTTGGCCCCTTACACGTCATACCTGTCATGCGCAGTAAACATTTGTAGTTCTTACAGTACAAAATTGTAGTCCCAGTACGTACACACGTCATAACACTGAAATGATACTGGCAAGAAAAACGAAACTTAGCAGCTTATTCTGTACACACACAATGCTCCTTTCTAGCACAGGAGATAAGGTGCGGCTCAGGAATGCAGGGGGGGTGTCAGCACCCTCCAAGGTCGCCTATTCAGATGGCGTTGCTACGTGCAAGCTGGTCTTGTATAGGCCTTGCAAACTACTGTTACGAGCTATATATCTAATAGCCCTGCATTCTGTCTGTACATTAGTAAACAACAAACTTGTCTTGTTAGTAAACAGTAAAACTGGATAAGGCACAAATGTCCAGTGCAGTAATAAGGTGTGGCCAAACAGCCAAAAGCAGAGGTAGAGTGCATAAGTAAAAGTCCATCAGTAGGCACAAAACATGAGGTTGTCCTGTTGCTCAGTAGTATTCAGGTAGTACCGGCGTTCCACTCCTTCAGGACCACTGCTGTGGAGCGTCAGTGGCAGGCAAAACCACCCCCAAACCAGAGACAAGGCAGAACAGGACTGGAACCCCGGACTGGAGTTGCAACTGAGGCAAACAAGCTGGAACAGCTAGACTTCACCTGCTCTTGACCATCGTTCCCCAGGAGTTGAGCCCCTGGGTGCAGGCGGCCAGCAGGACTTACAGGACAGGGCAGGAACTGGATACCAACTAGGCTGAACAGGGACTGAGGGTCAGAGGGGAAAGGAATATACATGGGAAGCAAGACAGAATACTGGGCTAGAACTCACAGACAAACAATACAACACTAGGCAGGAAGTGGACAGGCTAAAGGACAAGAACTGAAAGCTGCCAGGCAGCCACTGAAAAGGGCACAAATACAGGAAACAGCAAGGACTGAAAGCTGCCAAGCAGCCACTAGGGAAAAACACTGACAGACAAAAGGGCAAGAACAGAAAGCTGCCAAGGCAGCCACTAAGGAGGGAACTAGCAGAACAAGCTAACAGCTAACCTACACACAGACTAACCAGGGACCAGACAAGGAAATACAAACAAGAAACAAGACTAGAAAACAAGCAACAAAGTACAAGCTAACTACACAAAGACTAGACTAGAACCAAGCAAGAATTTCAGACAAGAAACAGAATAACCAGAAGTGCAACAGAGCACACCAACATACCAGGGACCTTAGACGATGCAAAGGCAAACACAGAAGTTTCCAGGTGGTTAATAAAGCCCATCAGCAGCTGAAGTTCACTGCAGGAATCACAAGGCAGCTACGGGTGCTATGCAGGCACAAACAAAAGAAGCAAGTCTGGCAGCCCGGAAGATGTGGACCGGACTGAAGTCTGGAACGTGTGACAGCCCATAGCAGCCACCAGTTCTGGCCATCAGAGGGCGAGGTGAGCACAGACAAGGAAAGTCACCATCATGACACTAATTCAGTTCCATGAATCTTTCTAAAGCCTGACTGGTTGGCATAGAAGATCTGAGCCTTTTCAAAAAAGTCTACTAATTGTGCAATGTTTTCTACCAGTGGCTAAAAAAAAGGAAAGTTGCAAATAGAGCAGTAGTGTCTGCCCCCCCCCCCCCCCCCCCCCCCCATTGCGATTGGATCCCTGTTTCTTCAAGATTTGCTTTACAATCCACAAAGGACTATCTACCTTTAAGGGAGTTTCCCTAAAAGTAATGGATAATGGACTCTCTTCTCACTTTACTCCTCTAAAATTTACACATTGGAATCTGCACATATATTTTACATGTGTCTCCGAAAATGGGACATGGCCATGGAAGGGTCACGGGTGGCTCATGGACATTCCTGCAATTTATGATTGTTATAAAATAAGGGGGATCCGCACCTAATATTGGTGCGAGGATTTAGACCAGGGTACAGTTGGTGTAAATCCTCATGGCTAAAGTTAGTCATGGCTTCAAGAACACAATTCTCACAATGATTCAAAGTAAGGTTTTGTCACGTCTGTGGCCGTGACCACCCTCAGCCTTACCTTCTTTCTGGGGGTCAGCAGCTCTGCTGGCTTCTGTCTGTCTTTGTGTTAGTCTTGTCTCTGGCTCTGTGTGCTGATTGCTTCACTAGACCTCACCTGTGTGTGCTATGCCTCTCTGGGGAGCCAGCATCTAAGATGGCTGCCACCGGCTCTGTGCCAGCTTCCAAGATGGCTCCTGCTTGTCTTTTCTGTGGGCTCACTTCCTATGTGTGTCAAGCCTCTCTTTGGGGTCAGTGTACTTCCTGCTTCTGTCCTACTGCTGGTGACTCATCAGTGAGAGCCTTCATAAGGAAGTGCTGTGCTGGCAGTCAGGGCCTTTGCATAAGTGTTATGCTCTTAGACCAGGTCAGGTTAGTAAGTGTCTGCTGCACTACTGCTTAGCCTCTCTCTGGGCTCCAGCCCAGTTTCTTTCTGTGTCTGTGTCTCTGTTGTCCTTCCGTGGGGGGTCTTCCCTGCCACTGTCTGTCTGTGGACTGCGGGTCCTTCCTGGCTTACTCTGTGTTTGGGGTGAAGCCTCTGTTCCTGGCTTACCCTGTGTTGGGGTGAAGCCTCTGTTCCTGGCTTACCCTGGGTTGGGGTGAAGCCTTTGTCCGGGTTTGTTCTCTGTCTGTATGCGAAGCCTCAGCCTTTGTGGGTTCCCCAGTCAGTGTGTGGAACGGCTGTGGCTTCAGACCCTTGGCCTGTTCTTCCTGGTTACTCTGTTTGCTGTGCTGCCTGCCCAAGACCCTTGGCCTGTTATTCCTGGTTTGCTCTCTTTACCCTGAACCCTGCCTTGCCTAGCCTGTGTGCCTACCCTGCTTGTATATCCTGAGGTTATATCCTGTATCTGTCTGGCTAGTGTGTTTTCCTGGGTGATTATTCCTGTATCCTGTCTCCACCTAGCTAGAGGGTTTACCCTGTGGGTATTCCTGGATCCCCGTTCTGCCTAGTGTGTTGCTGCCCTAGTCCTTGCTCCTGCTAGCTTCTGTACGCCTTGTGTTCCTTGGTCTGTCTTCTGGGTCTTGCTAGTGGCTGTGCAGCAGCACACTGTCTGAGTCTAGTTCCGTGCCCTGTCACCCTCGTGTATCCCAGACCCAGGGTGGGTCCTCTGGATCTTCAGTTCCTGCCTTATCCTGCAAGTCCTGCCGGCCGCCTGCACTTCGGAGCTCAACTCCGGAGGAATGGTGGCTAGGTGCAGGTGAAGCTGTTCCTGTCTCATCTGTTCTAGTTGCCTGCCTTGTACTACTCCAGTCCAGAGTTCCAGTACTGCTCTTCTGTGTTTCCAGTCCCGAGGTGGTCTTGCCTGCCGCTGCTGCTCCTCGGCAGTGACCCAAGGGCTCACGAACTCCAGTCCTGCCTCGAGGACCTGACAGAATGCCAAGGCCCTCAAGAACGCAACAGGTTTGGCCTACCTGAGCCAGGTTATGGTAGTTACACATAGGTAGTAAAGGTATTTGCTATGGGTCCATTTCTCCCTTCCCTGGGTCTCCTTAACACCTGGCACTGCATTTTATACTTCATGACAGCTGTCCTCCTGGCTCCACCCCTCCTATGTCACTTCCTTTTTGGGTGGGGCTATGAGGCTTAAGGTGGTCTTGACTCTGTGAGGGAGTATTCTTAAGGAACAGGGGCAGAGTCCTATAGATACCCTCAGAAACTTGTGTAAGCCTCTGTGTTGCGTTTGATTATTATTTACAGGTACATTTTTAAACAGCATATCCTTCCCTATTTAAAAATCTATCGACTGCCTCATGCTGCATGGCCTTTCAGCTTCCTATATTCTATAGTACTTGAAAAGTAAAGCAATCTTTTCCAATTATTTTTCTTTATCGGTAATCACTTCTATTTCTTGGAAGTCAGCTCTCGGTGACATTGTGAATACTACCTCAAAGAACTTGTCTGCCCTCACCCATGCTTTCTTTGCTGTGACATACATAGTAACATAATAGATGACGGCAGAAAAAGACCTGCACGGTCCATCCAGTCTGCCCAACAAGATAACTCATATGTGCTACTTTTTGTGTATACCCTACTTTGATTTGTACCTGTACTCGTCAGGGCACAGACCATATAAGTCTGCCCAGCACTATCCCCGCCTCCCACCACCGGCTCTGGCACAGACCGTATAAGTCTGCCCAGCACTATCCCCGCCTCCCAACCACCAGCATCCCTCTCCTAATAATTCCTAGCATCCTGTTGGCTTTTTTGGCCACCAACGCACACTGGGCAGAAGATTTCAGCGTAATGTCTATGACGACACCTAGGTGTTTTTTTCTTCAGTGCTGACTCCTAAAGATAAATATGATTCGGATTATACTTCCCAATGTACATCACTTTGTATTTGTCTACATTAAGTTTCATCTGCCATTTGGTCTTCCTGCAAATTTTCCTAATGTGCATGCGTTTTTGACAACTTTGAATAATTTTGTTCATCTGTAAATTTAATCACCTCACTCATCGGTCCAATTTCCAGATCATTTATAAATATGTTAGATAGCAGCGGTCCCAATACATATCCCTGCGGCATTCAAACTATTCACCCTCCTCCATTGAGAAAAATAGGCATTTAATCCTACCCTCTGTTTTCTGTCCAATAACCAATTCTTAATCCACAGAAGGACATTGCCTTCTATCCCATGACTCTCTAATTTTTTTTCAGGAGTCTCTCATGAGGTACTTTGTCAAAAGCGTTCTGAAAATCTAGATACACTACAATAATCAACCAGCTCACCTTTATCGACATGTTTATTCACGCCTTTAAAAAAATGAAGCAAATTGGTGAGGCAAGACCTCCCTTGGCTGAATCCATGCTCTGTCCCATTAAGCCATGTTTGTCTATCCAGCTTATAATTGAAAAAGAAAAATGCCTATATTGTGACCCAAATCGGGAGATAGAAGTTTATCTCACAAAAACGAATAAAGCGGTATAATCGAAAGCCGAATTTGGACGTTTTCAACTGCACTCTGTCGCGGATGCGGACAAAGTTGGTGGGGGCGTGTCAAAGGCGTGGTGAAGGCGGAACTGGGGCGTGGTTATCGGCCGATCAGAGATAGGCGCCTTTCGCCGATAATGGAAAAAAAATATGCGTTTTTAGCGAGAATTTAGGGCACTTTTCCTGGACCCTGTTTTCCCACGAATAGGGCCCCAAAAAGTGCCCTAAATGACCAGATGACCACTGGAGGGAGTCGGGGATGACCTCCCCTGACTCCCCCAGTGGTCACAAACCCCCTCCCACCACAAAAATATGCCGTTTCACAACTTTTTATGTTCACCCTCAAATGTCATACCCACCTCCCTGGCAGCAGTATGCAGGTCACTGGAGCAGTTATTAGGGGGTGCAGTGGACGTCAGGCAGGTAGACCCAGGCCCATCCCCCCCCCACCTGTTACACTTGTGCTGGTAAATGGGAGCCCTCCACACCGCCCCCCAAACCCACTGTACCCACATGTAGGTGCCCCCCTTCACCCCTTAGGGCTATAGTAATGGTGTAGACTTGTGGGCGGTGGGTTTTGAGGGGGATTTGGGGGGCTCAACACCCAAGGAAAGGGTGCTATGCACCTGGGAGCTCTTTTATCTTTTTTTTTTTTTTGTAAAAGTGCCCCCTAGGGTGCCCGGTTGGTGTCCTGGCATGTGCACTACGAATCCTGGCCCCTCCCACGAACAAATGCCTTGGATTTATTCGTTTTTGAGCTGGGCGCTTTCATTTTCCATTATCACTGAAAAACAAAAATGCCCAGCTCACAAATTGTCGAATAAAACATGGAAGTCTATTTTTTTCGAAAATACGGTTCGGTCCGCCCCTTCACGGACCCGTTCTCGGAGATAAACGCCCATGGAGATAGACGTTTTTGTTCAATTATGCCCCTCCACGTGTTCTGTAATTTTCTTCATAATAGTTTCCACTATTTTCCTATGGGAAAGGTGATGGAGTTATGTTGGACCAGTGAAGCCACTTGAATTACACTTCCACTGGAATAGTAAGGATTTATTACTTAAACTTTATTACTTGCTACTCTGCATTATGACTGCAGTAAATACTCGTGTAATCTTGTTTTTACAAGGCTGCCTTTTTGTTCCTAGAGACTTTAAATTCTGTTTTTGTCTTGTAATGACAAATAGGTCCTGAATATTCCTATAATTATGTTACATATATTTATTTAGTTTATTATTTATTTATGTTTATCTCGCACCTTCTTCAGTGGTAGCTCGAGACAAGTTGCATTCAAGTACAGTGAATATTTCCTTGTCCCAGGTGGACCAGTGGTGTTTTGTGGACAATCTTCTCATTTACTGTGCAAATTTGTAACTAAGTCATTTTCTAGGGCAGTGGTTCCCCAACCTGTCCTGGGGACTCCCTTGCCAGTCAGGTGTTTAGGGTATCCACAATGAATATTCATGAGAGATTTGCATGCAGTGGAAGCAATGTATGCAACATTCATTGCGGATATCCTGAAAATCTGACTGGCTGGGGAGTCCCCAGGACAGGCTTGGGAACCACTGGTCTAGTCAGAAGTTAAAGGTATATACAGCATTTTTTATTATTAACATCAAACTAAAACAATTGAACACCTATTTGAATTAACAATAATATAGTGAGGTTGATTATTAATAATAGAATGCATTAATTCCTCCAGAAGGGTGCCAGTGGTTAGGGTGGTGGACTTTGGTCCTGGGGAACTGAGGAACTGAGTTCAATTCCCACTTCAGGCACAGGAGGCTCCTTGTGACTCTGGGCAAGTCACTTAACCCTCCATTGCCCCATGTAAGCCGCATTGAGCCTGCCATGAGTGGGAAAGCGCGGGTACAAATGTAACAAAAATAAAATAGATACTATTGGAGATTCTACATGGAATGTTGCTACTATTGGAGATTCTACATGGAATGTTGCTATTCCACTAGCTAAACAAAATAAACCAGGACCTTAGCCACCAATTATTAAACTAAAGTCTCAGCTAACACCAATGCACTAGTCCGCTCATCCGATATTTATAATACAATGCACACCCGTGAGTAGCAAGGGAACCCTCAGATGATTTTGCCACTTCTCATGCAGTCAAATATACTGCTTTGAAATGGTATAGCGTTTCTTTCATTGGGTATCCCTACAGTGAGTTCGGAAGACTTTTTTCTTTTTTTCTGTATTGTTGCTTCCCGACACCACTGTGCTACAAACTTTCAGTCTTTTTAAACCAAATGTGCAAAGTAAAGAACTGAATACTTTAAACTTTCAATCTTTTAAAACAAATGTGCAAGGTGAAAAGCTGAGTACTTATCCAGTCTCATGGGAATTCTTCCACTTTATTCCTCTTTATTCCACACTGCCTTCCCCTGAAACCGCCTTACCAGAGACGCTATTCCACTAGCAACATTCCATGTAGAAGGCTGCACAGGCTTCTGTTTCTGTGAGTCTGATGTCCTGCACGTACGTGCAGGACGTCAGACTCACAGAAGCAGAAGCCTGCGCGGCCACATTGGTGACCTGCAAGGGCCGACTTCGACATGGAACAGTGGAGGAGTGGCCTAGTGGTTAGGATGGTGGACTTTGGTCCTGGGGAACTGAGTTCGATTCCCACTTCAGGCACAGGCAGCTCCTTGTGACTCTGGGCAAGTCACTTAACCCTCCATTGCCCCATGAAAGCTGCATTGAGCCTGCCATGAGTGGGAAAGCACGGGGTACAAATACAAGCATCAACAAAAAAAACTCCTCGGAGCTGCTTCTTACTCTAACACCTGAAAGCTTTTAATAGGAATATTTGGTGAGAAGGGAATGGGATAAGAACATAAGAATCGCCAAAGTAAAGAGTTCCATCAATCCCAGTATCTTATTTCCAACAGTGGTCAATCCAGGTCAGAGGTATCTGACAGGACCCAATGTTAACCTCAGGAATAAGCAGTGGTTTTCCCCAGGTCTATCTTAATAATTGTTTATGGCAATCTGGGGAAGGTATAGGAGGAAGGGGAGATGCCGACAAGCTGGGGACCTGAGGGGAGGGGTGAGAGGAGGAAGGGGAGGTCCTGGCCAATGGGGAGGGGTGGAGAAGTTACTGGACCATAGAAAGAGGAAGAGAAGAGGAGAATAAGATACTGAACTGTGGGGTGGGGGGGGGGGAAGGTTTGCCTAGGCCATCATATACCCTTTTGCCAGTCCTGCAAGGAGGCAGACTGAGGGCCTCTCTTACTAAGCCGCGTAGGTGCCCAATGAGCACCAAAATGGATTTACTGCCCGACTACCGCGTGGCTCTTGTGGTAATTTCATTTTTGGCGTGCGTTTGCTAGGCGCGTTT
Organism: Microcaecilia unicolor; assembly: GCF_901765095.1. NCBI lineage: Eukaryota > Metazoa > Chordata > Amphibia > Gymnophiona > Siphonopidae > Microcaecilia > Microcaecilia unicolor. The sequence goes on from NC_044038.1 coordinate 219,470,642, forward strand.
GAAAAATAATTTTTATTTTCAGACACGTGTAGTGGACGCACGCCAAGTGGCATCCGACGCGCGTAGGTCCTTACCAGCCAAATTCTTTTCCGCTAGGTTTACGGCTGGCAGCGAGGTCAGAGACCCAAAATGGACGCGTGGCAATTTTGATTTTGCCACACGTCCATTTTCAGGGAAAAAAAGAGAGAGGCCTTTTTTACAGCAACGCTGAAAAATGATACTGCACGCGCCCAAAACCCACGCCTACACTACCGCAAGTCACTTTTCAGCGCACCTTTGTAAATGGACCCCTGAATGAGGCAATTAGTCCTCATCTGCAGCTCATTTATAGTTTACCAACTGTGTGGATTATAAAATAAGCAATATTATACACAATCTACTTCCAGGGGAAGAGATCGAGTACTTGCATTTATCAGTTCTCTCCTAGTTTACCATAATATAAAATCCTCAGTATTCCCGATCTTGCACCAAAAAAAAACCATATAAAACGGATGAAAATATTATTAGACTGTGTTGCACACTAATTCTCGTTTTGCAGGAGTCATTATAGCAGGACTCTCTCTCTGCTACAGACTTATTACTCAGAATTTTCTGCTAAAACCAGGAATGCCCAGAAGGAGTGAGAAAGGGAGGAGGAGGGGGGGGGGGGGGGGGGGGGGGAAAGGGGGGGGACGAAGGGAGGAGGAGGAGGGACTGATTGGATAGAAGAGAAGTGAGGCTCTGCCTAGGCAGGAAAACAGATGGTTGCAGCCGGTCGGAGGATTCAGTTCAGCAGCTGAGCGAAGCTGGGGCTGGAGAGCTGCGCTTTGCAAAGCCCTTTCGTCACTGGGCGATCTAGTTTACCCGGTGCCTCTACCGTCAGAGCCGAGGCCATCGCTGCCTTCTCTGCCCGTCAATCAAGCCGATCTCACGATAGTGCAAGGAAACTGCCCGCCCCAAGGTACAGTAAAGGTTGCCTTTCTTTCCTTTTTAATTTATATACTCGCTTCTTTTAACCGGCTGCAGGGAGTTGACTGTGTAGTTCTCCCGTTTTAAACTTAAGTTGGTAGCAGGAACGATTTATTGCCAGAAGGGGAAAAAAAGGGCTGCTATTGAAAATAATAATAATAAAAAAAAAAAAATAAGCCTGCAAGTATCAGAGCATCTCGTAAAAGTTGGTTCGTTGTAGTGCTTTGCACTGACAAATGGAAAATGTTTGGAATATTTCTAGAAATGAGTCATATGTAGTGCACGTGCTTTGCTGGAGTAGAATGTGTGCGAAAGGCAAGGTTTTTTCCCTTAAATTGTATCCTGCAACTGTATCCAAGAGCTGGGTCAGGCAGGGACATTGCAGAGGCGGTTTGCCAAAGACAGTGTTTCACGTTAACTAGAACGCGGACTGTGAGCCACAGTGGAGCAGAACGTGTAAGGTTTCTTTTCCTTGTACTGATTTGGAGTCACAAGGTTCACCTGTAGTGATAACCCGGGCCAGGGTGCAGGTGGGAAGCGAAGGCGTGGCAGGCACTTGTGATATAGCAGGGAGGGATCCGCAGCATCCTGCCTCTTGTCACTCCCGATCGACCGTACGAAACTCCTGCAGAGAGTGCCTGGGCTTGACGATCGTGCAGGGCTGCCAATAGATGGATTTTGTTTCAGCCCGATGTGTGTTTAGAGCTGGGCTCTGCTCGCTGATCCCGCACGTGTCCTCGGCCAGCTGCATCTAATTCTTTTTGAGGCGGAGCGGCTGGTGGTCCTGGTTCGTGCTCGGGCTGCTGGGAGCCTCTGCAAATGTACTCTGTACTTTCCGTGACAACAAAACCCATTTTTTTCCCTTGCTTCCCTCAGCTGTGGTGTTTTGCAACTAGCCAGGCTGAGTAAAGCTTTCTCCGGCTCAGCACTGGAAGCAGCTTAGCTAGCTAGTTAAATGGGGCTCGGGGAAGGGAATGGGACTTGATAATATACCGCCTTTCTGTGGGCTGTTTTTTTTTTTTTTTTAATTTTTTTTACAACTACTTTCCAAGCGGTTTACGTAGTTTCTTTGTAACTGGGAGTGACTTGCCCAGAATCACAAGGAGCTTTAGTGGGCATTGAACCCAGTTCTCCAGGATCAAACCACTAGGCTACTCCTCCACTAGCAACATTCCATGTAGAATCTCCAATAGGGAAAGGGATATACTGCCTTTCTGTGGTTTTGCAGCTACGTTCAAAGTGGTTACATAGTATATGCAGGTAGTTATTTGTACCTAGGGCAATAAAGGGTTAAGTGACTTGCCCTGAGTCATAAGGAGCTGCAGTGGGAATCGAACCTAGTTCCCCAGGATCTAGGCAACATTCCATGTAGAATCTCAAATAGGGAAAGGGGAAATGGTTTTTACAGTTACATTCACAGCCATTTACATAGTATATACTGGTACTTATTTGGACCTGGGGCAATGGAGGGTTAAGTGCAGTGGGAATCAAACCCAGTTCCCCAGGATCGAAGTCCCGCCGTGCTAACCTCTAGGCTACTCCTCCGCTCGGCTTTTTCCTTTCTGTGGGCAGAGAACGCGTGTCTGCATATGCTTGTAACCCTGGGCAGAGGTACATATGTTTCAGAGCTCCCACACAGCCCTATTGATTTACCCTTTTAAATTATTATATATATTTTTTTCAAACTACAGACTGCTTTTGTGAGAGCCAAATGACTGAATTTGCCAACTGATAAGGGTTCTCAATAGATCAAGTCCGATAGCCAGATGTTCTGTCTTTTTCTCAGGCACAAAAGGGAGTAATCCCTAACTAAAATCTGTCTCCAGATGTCTTAAATAAGTGACAGTTAGCATAAGCTGAAGAGCAATATTTGAGACTGGGTTTAAGTATATGTGAGCTGAATATTTTCAGCTGTCTTTGGACGCAGTAAAGGATTTCATGCACTGCAAAGACTCTTCACTTCTAGTTTACCAGTTAAACAAAATGATTAAATAAAACATAATCCCGTGGAAATAGTGATGAGCCATCGTTCTTTCCCCTGGCCCTTTTTATAATTTTAAGAATGACACGCAAACAAGTTTCCTGGGGGTTTTCTCTTAGTCCTGAAAGTATCAGTGCTGTGCCTCAAAAAGACAGACGCATGCAAACACTATAGAATAAACTATTCATCTCATCAAAGCCTAGTGGTACTGAAATCAGTGTTCTTCTGTGTGAGTTTTGGGAAGTGAATGTTCTCCTGATGTTTAGGAAACAGCTCAAAACTGCTTTTCTTTGTTTCCGTGGTAAGAGTGGAGTAGATTGGTGACAGCAATGTCCCGGGCTTCCTTACAGTTGAACATATGACTTTGACTTTGTTTTTATTTTGTCTGTTTTTTTTTTTTTTAATGGACCCATAATTTTTAGTTTGTTGTGAACTGCCTGGAATGATCTGCGTCGCTTTGGTAGTGGTATATGATTTTATAACTAAATAATTATACCGTGCACTTTAAAATCTTAAATATTGTTCCTGATTTATGCCGATGCTTGTTTAAGAAGTCTGGATCCAGATTTACTTGGGATTTTCCCCTTTTTTTTGGGGGGGGGGGGGAGAGGAAGGACAGAGCATGTGACCACCAGAATTATCTGTTCTTTAAGAGCACCTATGTGTGAAATTTATATGCTTAAAAACAAAAAAACCCTGTTTCTCCAAAAATAAAACGGGCCCTAGGAAGGCTATCATCTAAATGATTTCTCCTGTCGCCCCGGACCCCACCTGCCCCCCTTTTAAGCACTCGAGTTCCAGTTCAACCCAGCCCTCCCCTGCCTGCCCTCTTCTCCCACAACAGCCCTCCTTTCCTTCCTGCTGCCCTTCCTATAAAACTGTTATTTTTCTTCGAGTCAAAGCGGCAGGCTTGACTCAGCTCTTCTCGCCTCCAGCCTTCCCTCTGTGTCCCGCCCTCTGATGTAATTTCCTCTTTCCGCGAGGGCAGGTCACAGAGGGAAGGGAAGGCTGGAGGCGAGCCAATTACGTAGTAGCTCATTTGCATATGCTTACGAAGCCAGCCAGCCAGCCATCCATCCAGGGACGCAGATTGACAAATTATTATATAGGAGATTCAGGGAGGAAAGCAGTGTAGCTTCCTGGTTGAACCGGAGGAATTATGCTGGGATCCCGAGCCTCCTGTGCCTTTCCATCTGTCTTGCTCATCTTTCATCAGCCAGATAATTCTCGCACTCGAGTGAGTCCAGTGCACTTTGCAGAGGGCTTATCTATCAAATTTATTTTATCAATAAAAAGACAACTTCTTTATTGAAAACAATTATTTTGTTCAGTTCTTGTCGCGGTATCTCAAAAAAGGTATAGCGGAATTAGAAAAGGCTCAAAGCAGAGCAACCAAAATGGTAAAGGGAATGGAACTCCTCTCGTATGAGGAAAGGCTGAAAGAGGTTAAGGCTCTTCAGCTTGGGAAAGAGATGGCTGAGGAGAGAATGATTGAGGTCAATCCTGAGTGGTGTAGAACAAGTAGAAGTGAATCTTTTGTTTGTTTTGTTTTTCAAAAACTACAGACTAGGGGGCACTCCATGAAACTATATAACTGTTTTAAAACAAATAGGAGGAAATATTTTTTTCACTCAAGGAATAGTTAAGCTCTGGCACTCTTTGCTGGAGGATGTAGTAACAGCAGTTAATATATCTGGGTTTAAAAAAGGTTTAGACAAATTCCTGGAGGAAAAGTCCATAGTCTGCTGTTGAGACCAACATGGGGAAGCTACTACTTGCCCTAGGATTTTTAGCATGGAATGTTGCTACTAATTGGGTTTCTGCCAGGTACTTATGACCTGGATTGGCCACTGTTGGCAACAGGATACTGGGCTAGTTTGTCCGTTGATCTGACCCAGTATGGCTATTATGTAACCCTCTCTTTGCATTCCTTTTCCATGCTTCTGTTTTTAAATCCAAAGGGGTCATTTATAAACTTGTATAGAAAATGCCGAGTGTTTTCCGGGAGGCTGATCAACTGTATTGGTTTACCTGTTTTGAGTTCAGTAAGAAGCCAGAGTTGAATGGCTAGTTAGAGAATAGAAATGTTTACTAGTCAAAGCTGGAGGAGGAGATATATGGGTACCTAAATATCAGTGAGTAGGGCAATAAAGGGTGGTACCAATAAAACACTGGCTCTATCAAGCTCCCAGCGGTGAAATGCATTTGCTGCCTCACTTTTTATTTAATTTTTTTTTTATTTCATTTGTACCCCGCGCTTTCCCCACTCATGGCAGGTTCAATGCGGCTTACATATTATATGCCGGTACTTATTTGTACCTGGGGCAATGGAGGGTTAAGTGACTTGCCCAGAGTCACAAGGAGCTGCCTGTGCCTGAAGTGGGAATCAAACTCAGTTCCCCAGGACCAAAGTCCACCACCCTAACCACTCCTCGTTGCTATTATTTGAGATTCTACATGGAATGTTGCTATTCCACTAGCAGCATTCCATGTAGAAGTCGGCCCTTGCAGATCACCAATGTGGCCGCACAGGCTTCTGCGAGTCTGACATCAGACTCACAGAAACAGAAGCCTGTGCAGCCTTCTACATGGAATGTTGCTAGTGGAATAGCAACATTCCATGTAGAATGTCCACTAGTAGCAACATTCCATGTAGAATGTCCAATAGTAGCAACATTCCGTGTAGAATCTCCAACAGTAGCAACATTCCATGTAGAATCTCCAATAGTATCTATTTTACTTTTGTTACATTTGTACCCTGCGCTTTCCCACTCATGGCAGGCTCAATGCGGCTTACATGGGGCAATGGAGGGTTAAGTGACTTGCCCAGAGTCACAAGGAGCTGCCTGTGCCTGCAGTGGGAATCGAACTCAGTTCTCCAGGACCAGAGCCCACCACCCTAACCACTAGGCCACTCCTTTTTTTATGCACGATTCTATTTATCCCTTTTCAGACACACAGGGCCCGATTCAGTTAGGTGCATTGAAAAATCAGCACTAAGCACAGGGTGTTTGGACTGTATAGAACAGTGTTTGATTCCTTTCCTCAAATTTGCGCACTAGCATTTAAACCAGCTGAAACCTAGTACAAATGCCAGCGATCAACTCGGGGTAGTATTTCTATAACACTGCATGCAAATTGTCAGAATGTCCCAGATCGCCCATGCCCCTCCCATGGCCACGCCCCCCTGTGGGTTGCATGCAATGGAATTTATCTGGCCAGGGTTTATAGAATAGTGCACCAGCCGATCACACGCAAACCCAAACGGGTGTCATTTTAGCATCAATAATTAACTGTAATTAGCTCATTAGCTAAGCTGTGCGCACATCTCAAGATTGCATCCAATTTTGCCAACCTTTATAGAATCCGAGGGGTAGCCACAGCTGCTCATTTCAATAAGGGCGAAGCCAAAAACCAGCTGCCAACTCTTCTGTCTGGGCACTGCTTGCACTTGCCACTGGCAAGTCTTATGTTTTGAGATCATCGTACTCTGACCCTGATACAAGCAAATGCCAAAACAGCCTGTTGGCTCATTCAGTAAATTCAGCATTAAGACTCGTCAACAGATTTTTTTCCCCAGTTTCTTTTATATTGTCTGCGTCGAACTCCTTATTCTTTGGTGTTGTCAAGAAAGGGAGACAGCCTGGTTTTGACTAACCCCTTCACCACTTCCTCCTATACAAAATAAACTAAGGGGTCTTTTACTAAGGCACGGTAGTGTTTTAAGCTCACAGTAAAAATCAACCCGCCGTCACCTATCTTTGCTGGCGGGGGACCCCAACCCCCGCCAGCTGAGGTCCTCTCTTCTGTTGCAAAGCTGGCGGGGGACCCCAACCCCCACCAGCCGAGGTCCTCTCTTCCATTGCGGCAAAGCTTCCTGTTCTGAGTCTGACGTCCTGCATGTACATCGCGCAGGACTTCAGACTCAGAATTTGAAACTGAAGGAAGCTTTGCTGCAACGGAAGAGAGGACCTCGGCTGGCGAAGGTTGGGGTCCCCCGCCAGCTGTGCAATGGAAGGACCTCGGCTGGCGGGGGTTGGGGTCCCCCACCAGCAAAGGTAGGCGACGGCGGTGGGAGGGGGTGGAGAGGGTTGTTGGCAGCGGGGGGAGGGGGGTCCGGCAATGGTGGTGGGGGGGTTGGCGGCTCTAGGGGGGGAGCTAAAATGTGCCCCCTCACTCTGGCTCCCCTCCCGCCAAAGTCCAGATACGTCTCTGGTTGGCGGTAAACACCGAGATGCCCGCTATGATTGTTACCGTGCCTTAGTAAGAGACCCTGTAGGGGGGGCTAGCCAACCCTGGGCAGGAGTAAATATATTCTAGGTAAAGGCCTTTGGGAGGCAAATAAAAGCTATATATCTGGGTGGGTGAGAAGCCATTTGTGGGTGGAATTAGAGTTGGTGTGGAGTCAAGTATAGGTTATTAGCAGATGCTTCTATGTACTATGAATATCTCTGGTTCCTTCTATAAACTTTTAAAGAGTTGAAGAACATACTGCATTGCTGATTAGCCCCAATAATAACAACAAATTGTTAGGGAAGCCTGATATTCTACCGTTCTTTGCCTCTTTAGGGCAGAATTAGTAAGGGTGACTCATTCCCTGTGTTTGTGTAGAACTTATGTTTAGGAGCTGTTATTATCCAGGATAGGACACGAAACACAATAGACTTTTTTATTATTATTATTATTAAAAGTTTCCAAGTTAGGCAAATTTTTGTCTGCAAAATATTTTTGGTTAGTGTTTGCTTTTCTACATTCCTTCTTGGTCTGGGTACTTGGGAGAAACAGGGGTAATATGATACAGACATTTAAATATTTGAAAGGTATTAATCCGCAAACAAACTTTTTCCGGAGACGGGAAGGTGGGAGAACAAGAGGACATGAATTGAGGTTGAAGGGGAGCAGACTCAGGAAAAATGTCAGGCAGAAGTTTTTCACGGAGAGGGTGGTGGATGCTTGGAATGCCTCCCGCGGGAGGTGGTGGAAATGAAAACGGTAACAGAATTCAAACTCGTGTGGGATAAACGTAAAGGAATCCTGTTCAGAAGGAATGGATCCTAAGGAGCTTAGCCGAGATTGGGTGGCAGAGCCGGTGGCGGGAGGCGGGGATAGTGCTGGGCAGACTTATACGGTCTGTGCCCTGAAGAGGACAGGTACAAATCAAAGTAGGGTATACACAAAAAGTAGCACATATGAGTTTGTCTTGTTGGGCAGACTGGATGGACCATGCAGGTCTTTTTCTGCCGTCATTTACTATGTCTCCAGATCTGAACAAAAAGCCTTGACCAACAGTAATAATGAGATCCATCAGTACAGTCAGCCCCAAGAGAGATTTGGATTTCCCAAAGCAAGAGAGATGATGCACAGCAAATAGCCTGGGAGAGACCAGCAGGCTTATTTTCGAAAGAGAAGGGCGGCCATCTTTTGACACAAATAGGAAGATGCCCTTAAAATTTCTTTTCAAGCTGATGTCTCATTTTTTCATGTAATTCTTGCTCTGCAAGCGTGGGTGTTTAAATTGCAATCCTAGGCCCCGATGCTCAGAACCTAACGTCTGCGTTAGAGTTGATTAGCTTTAATCTATGCAGAATGCTCAGAAGGGCTTTAGTGTAGGAAACAATGTGTGCACCAAGGATAGCCATAAATTGAACTTTAAAATGTAGTCAAATGGATGTTAATGAGGTCATTTGTTATGCTCGGAGAACGGCACACAAACCAACCCTGCTCTTATTGCTGAAAACCTACCACTAGCTCAGAGCTGGTATTGGGGAGTTTGAAGAATTTGAAAAGAAGGTTTTGATTTGAGTCTGAAATGGAAAGAAGTATGTTCAAGCCTCTAAGCGCCAGTACTGAGAAACAAATATGTGCGAGTCCAAGCAAACCCGAAAATGAAAGTGCATAGTGGCGCCTATTTTCTGTGTTTTTAAATATAAGCCTTTCAATTGAAAAAAAAAAACATTACAAAAGCTTATATTTAAAGACACAGAACGGCACCGACTATGTGCTTCACGTCAGGGTTTGCCTAGTCATGCACGCAAGAGCTGTACTTTCCCCAAAACTCTTGCGCACATGTGCCAGGCATGTTCCTCCCCTTTACTTTCACTCTCACAGCACACACTTAATTTGAATGCCATTAGCTTTGAGCTTTGGAAGGCTATTTTTCTGGGCTGTTCCTGCGGTATGGGGTGAGCGCTGTTTGCTTTAGCCCCAAAACTTTGAGCATCAGGTCCCTAGAGGGCTGCAAACTAGATGCGGGCCATTTTGTAATGACGTTTAAACATTTCCTATGTCATTTCCAAATGAAAACAAGTATTTTTAAAAAATGCAGTATTTTGTGTTTTGTCTTTCTCTGATAATAGCACACTGTATTGCAGAAAGAGTGCACCATCTATGGGGTAGATTCAAGAAAATACACAAAGAAAGGGGAGGTACAAACCCTCACGATACCGTGAAATGTGAAACAAAAAAGTGAGGAAAAACCAAGTAAGGCTACCAAAAACACTTTATTGTGTAAAAAATGACCCGGCACAGCCGTGTTTCGGCCCTAAGGCCTGCCTCAGGGGTCTTGAGCAATCTAAACAAAACATAATATATTGTATATTATGAGATGACACATAAACATCAAAATTTAAATGTTTGTTACAAATAATTTAAAAATGATTAAAAATAATTAGAAACATCGCTAGTAAGAACAAACATATGAAAATATTGTACAAAAATAATGCTTAAATGGGTTAAATATAAGAACGCATGGTATAAAATCTACATGATAACATAAAATATTTTGAAATATAACAAGTTATTCATGTATATAAATTGAGATGAACGCAATCATAATTATTGTTGTTACGTCTAGCATTTGTATGAAAATATTAAACATGACTATAAATTAATGTGTGTATAAATTGAACAAAATTCAAGAAAAGGCACCAAAAATTGAGCCCTAAGCAAGTAGTCAAGCACTGAAGCAACTACAGAATACAATGGATCCTAAGGAGCTTAGCCGATATTGGGTGGCAGAGCCGGAGGCGGGGATGGTGCTGGGCAGACTTTTACGGTCTGTGCCAGAACTGGTGGTTGGGAGGCGGGGCTGGTGGTTGGGAGGCGGGGATAGTGCTGGGCAGTTTGTACCCTGAAAAGGACAGGTACAAATCAAGGTAAGGTATACACAAAAAGTAGCAGATGTGAGTTTATGTTGTTGGGCAGACTGGATGGACCATGCAGGTCTTTTTCTGCCGTCATCTACTATGTTACTATGTTACAAGCGTAAGTTGGTATTTTAGCTCAAAACGTTAGACATGAACATTTACGCCATGTCAAAGGCTGCTTTAAATGCTCACACCTAAATACTAACTACAATATTAAATCCTGTTTCTATAATAGGGTAACAGGTAATATAATTACTGCAAAAAAATTTATACACAAATAAGAATAGTGCAAATAATATTATTTTGAAGGAAAAGACCTCGGTGGCTCGCAAAGCTGCAGTAAAGGAGCATATGAAGGAGCTTCACAATAGCACCACCATCATCATTCTAAAAACCCTCCTCTTTTCCTTATTTGAATTTAATGTGACGATACTTTCACCAATAATGCTACTTTTTTTCCACCAATATCTATTATTCAGCAACTTAATTTCAATTTTCTTGCTTTATACATAAGATGAAAAATATTATCTTCCAGCTTATCTAAGCTCCTAGGCTCTATGGAGCCATCTTAGCTTCATCGGGAGCCTTAAGTCACAGTGTCTTGTACCTGGAGCTGGGGAGCTGATACGCGATTTATTGCTTTTTTTTTTTTAGTGTTCAAATAACAAAAGGAGCAGCTGCTTGCAGAGGTTCACTATAGTTTTCTATAAATTTAGAGGTTCTTTTTACTAAGCTGCATTTTTTTTCCTGTGCACCAGGGCCCTTTTTACTGCAGTGGGTTAAAAGCCCCCTAAAAAATGGCCATGCAGTAAGATAACACTTATCGCGTGGCCATGTGGAGGGGAGCTGTTAACACCACTCATTGAGGTGGCGTTAAGGGCTCCCATGGTAACCCAGCAGTAACTAGGCAATGCACGGCGAAGCCCGGTTGGTGCCATGCTAGGGAAAGCAATTTCCCTGACCACCGGAAATGGCAGGCACTCCAGCGCCAGATCTACCGCCGGTGGCCGCGTTGGGCAGGCGGTAGTTCCGGATGAGCGAGCAATAATGCCTCGTTGGGCTTACCACTGCTTAGTAAAAGGGCCCTCTCTGTACGTAAAGTGCCTGACTCGACCATGCCCCTCCTATTTTAACGCCTTTTTGCAGTTACACGCGGTAGAGCTTGAACGCTAAGTTTACAGAAATGTGCAACTGTACTTAGGCACTAATAACCTGCAAATTAGCACCACTTAAGCTCATTATTGGCAAAGCAATTGGCGCCCACTTAACTTAAAACACTATTCTATAACTTGTGCGCACAATTTTGCGTATTAGTTACAAAATTGTGCACACAAGTTTATAGAACTAGAGGGTATGTGAAAACAGGGTGCACTATATCCAAAGAGTGCACTACTATCGGAAACAGACAAGATGGCCAAAAAAAAAAAAAATCCAAATAAAATGAAGAAAAATTCTACAAACAAAATGGGGGAAAAGAGACTATGAAAAATTTCTGGCTGCCCATCCCTACTGCAAACATTTTGGCTTCAGGATAATCCCTAATGAGCAAGCATGAGACAGAGATTTGCAGGCATTGCCTCTGTTGTATGCAAATATCTCTCATGCATATTCATTAGGAATAGTCCTGGAAACCAGGCTGGTTTGTGATGTCCCAAGATTGCAGTTCGACACCCCTGCATTAAAATATCATGTTTTAAAGTGCTATCAAGACGCACAGTGCTACACGTTAAACATTTATTGCTTGGGACGTCTTAGGAGACATAAATAACCCAACTAGCCATAGATTTTGTTGTGACGTTGGGTGCGTGGTTTTGTATTAATGGTGCTGAATCAGCAGCATCCACTAATTTTCCCGATTGTGACTGTAGCATTTGTTTAGTAAAAGGATCATTAAACACATGCAGACTTCCATGTGTAGTACATGGTCTTTGGGCCTTGACAAATGAGAAAATCGCAGGTTGCGGGGAAGTGTAAATATCATTCTTTGCAAATCTGTCCCTTGGCAGGAAAGAGACGTTCTCCTCCAAGCAATGAGGCATTCATTATATTCTTTTCACATTGAGGAAGAATACCCGAGACTGTTTTACATACTTATACATATCTTGATTTCTCTTGCACTGCTGTTGTACTAAGATTTGTCCTAGTTTTGTTAAGTCGGCAGTACGCTGCCAAGAGGAAATATTGTAGGCTCAGCTAAGTGCTTCTGTACCCTGTTGTAGAAGATTAGGGCACATTTTGTGGTTTGCTTATTAACAGGCTGGCTAGTAGTCAACTTGTGCATATTTAGATAAAGAATCTTACAATATACAAAGGAATCGCTTCAGTTTTTCAACTGACAAAGGGACACAATTAATTTATTTCGACCGTTGCTTTCGAAGCCAACTTCCATGGATTCGGGAGACTGGGGGGAGGGATCCACCTTGGCTCAAGAAAGCATCGCTCCGTAGCAATTAGGCCAGACCTAGCTCAGAATTTATTTTTCAAAGCTACTGTCCAGTTATAAATTATACAGCATATTATTAATCTGGAAAAAAAACGTTTATTAATGGAAGAATAAATTAAATGTGAATTTTTTTTTCATGAATCAGCCAGCATTTAGCTCAAAAGCTGCTTGTGGATATAACTTTTTTTTTTTTTTTAATATTTTGCTCACACCTTTTTCAGTAGTAGCTCAAGGTGAGTTACATTCAGGTACACTGGATATTTCTCTGTCCCAGGAGGGCTCACAATCTGTTTGTACCTGAGGCAATGGAGGGTTAAATGACTTGCCCAAGATCACAAGGAAGCAGTAGTGGGATTTGAACCGGCCACCTCTGGATTGCAAGACCAGTGCTCTAACCACTAGGCCACTCCTCCACTATAGCAACATTTTATGTAGAATCTCAAATAGTAGCAACAGAATTTCAAATAGTAGCAACATTCCATGTAGAATCTCAGATATCATCAGCATTCCATATAGTAGCAACAGAATCTCAAATAATTTATTTGGATTTTGCTCACACCTTTTTTCAGTAGTAGCTCAAGGTGAGTTACATTCAGGTACTCTGGATATTTCTCTGTCCCAGGAGGGCTCACAATCTAAGTTCTAAGTTTGTACCTGAGGCAATGGAGGGTTAAGTGACTTGCCCAAGATCACAAGGGAGCAGTAGTGGGATTTGAACCGGCCACCTCTGGATTGCAAGACCAGTGCTCTAACCACTAGGCCACTCCTCCACTATAGCAACATTCCATGTAGAATCTCAAATAGTAGCAACAGAATCTCAAATAATTTATTTGGATTTTGCTCACACCTTTTTTTCAGTAGTAGCTCAAGGTGAGTTACATTCAGGTACACTGGATATTTCTCTGTCCCAGGAGGGCTCACAATCTAAGTTTGTACCTGAGGCAATGGAGGGTTAAGTGACTTGCCCGAGATCACAAGGAGCAGCAGTGGGATTTGAACTTGGCCACCTCTGGATTGCAAGACTGGTGCTCTAACCACTAGGCCACTCCACTCCTTTTTACAAATCAGAGCTACTGGTTAGCATGCACTAAATGGAATTGAATGGGCTTCTTTGCATTCAGCGTGCTGCTAATCAGTAGCGCCACTTTGTAAATGGCTGAACACTTAGTACAAAATATTTTAAGAGAATTTCCCCCCTACATTTCATAGCTATATATAAATATAGAAACAGAGAAAAAAATAGGACAGATACCATATGGTCTATCCAGTCTGCCCATCCATTCCATCTACCAATCCTTCCTTTCCCTCAGAGATCCTAATTACTTGTCCCAAGCTGTCTTGAATTCAGATACAGTTCTCGTCTCCACCACTTCCACCAGGAGGCCGTTCCATGAATTCACCACTCATTCCATGAAGAAGTATTTCCTCAGGGTACTTTTATTTGCATTTTTTTAAAGCCACATAGACATAAAGGTAAGTAAGTTGGCTAAGGTGCCTTTTTAAAATTAGGTTAATTTTAATATTTAAAACAAAAACAAAAACCCCGCCCATCAAAGATGCAGCAGGCAAGTATAAGCCTCATAAAAGGCGCCACAAAAATTGTGAACGCCTCTTTCTAATGGGCAACTACCAGGCAAGTGGATACATATCTGACATCAGAATCTCTTTTGGGAAGTACGAACTGTCCCTCAGTCAGGAACCTTGGCATACAGTTAGCTTCAACACTTACTCTGATTTCCCAAATCCAAGCAACCTTCAAGAGCTGCTTCTACTATTTGCAACAGCTACGCTGCCTTTCTCCTTAAATCGAGAAGGTAAATCTTATCCCAGTTGTGCATGGATTACTGCAATGCACTCTACAATGGTCTGACTACAAAGGGCCTGCACCAGCTCCAATTGATTCAGAATGCTGCAGCAAGACTCGTAGAAGGTTGCAAGTGACTTCACCACATCGTATCATTTTTGCAAAAACTTCATTGGCTACCAGTACAATACAGGGCTGAATTTAAAACTCTGATCTTCAAGGCCCTTAAATGGCCCCAGTATCTGAAGAATAGGATGATCCTCTACACACCTCCAAGGGCACTCAGGCCCTCTCAAGGACTAACATTAACCACACCCTCTCCCACAAGACATTACCTAATGTGATACCTGCAAGCGAGCCTTCTCCGGAGTAGCCCCCACGCTCTGGAATGCACTGCCTGAAAGGCTTCGCTTAACACAAGACTATCTCTACTTCAGGAAGCAGGTAAAAGCTTGGCTCTTCAACCAGGCCTTTAATGGGAGTAACTAATTTTGTTAGTCTCGCTCACACACACAAGGAGTGGCTCAGGTTGCATATACTGCAGCAGGACGTGTTTATCCACTCCTACCCTAGCTGAGATAGTATTTAACCATCTCTCTGACCTCATGTGCTCCTTTCTTTGAACTTTGGAAGGCTAAGTGCTTTGAAAATATGCCTCCACGTCACCTTATTTTCTTACTCTCTTACCTATCTGAATGCTCTTTCTTTGCCTATACCCTACATTGTCAATTAAACTGTTCTATTTTGTATTGTGTTGTCATTGTAAGTAGTATACTATGCCATACTTTGCATTGTTGTTTGAATATTTTTACTTCTGTCATTCTGTTCATGTTTGATTTATTCTTACTGTACATCGCCTTGAGTAAATTCATTCAAAAAGGCAGCAAATAAATCCTAATTAATTAAAAAGGTATTGCCTACAGCTTGATTGTTTTACCTTTTTTTATTTCTAATTGAACTAACATAGCAGCCATACCAAGGACATAACGCCAATGATAAAATCTTATAACAGGGTCAGCCTGCTGGCTCAGTGATAGCACTGCCTTGACGGGAGACCTGGGTTCAAATCCTAAGGCTGGTTTCAGCTCCCAAAGCCATCAAGATGGGAACACACACACTGTAGTGCTCACAGCCCCTGGAGGGAGGGAGGGAGTCCTTGCTCAACAGCTACCCCTATTAGCCAGACCCAGGGTACACGATTAAGTTCTGGAGGGAGATGCAGCCCCATATTCAAGGAGCATTGCAACAATGGCTGGATTAAGTAGAAGGGGAACAGGAAATGGCAAATAGAGCCTCTTGGTACTGTCGCCCACTAGGGGCCAGCTCCAGTGGAGAATGAACTCCCCAAAGGAGCAAAATGAAAACTACCGGGCTTTAAAAAATAAGTTATGAAAAATTGATCAGTATATTGCCAACATTTCATTCATAGATATAAGTATTAAATTTTAAGCTGAGGCTTAATTTGTTCACAATGCATAAATGGTAAGTTACAACTGCAGAATGTTGGGCCCAGAATCATTCGCTCTAAATAACTGGGAAGAAGGAAATTTTGTCTTTTTAAACTTGGAAATGGTTTTCTTTCCAGGCAGCAGTGACTTAACCCAGGCCAGGCACAGAGAATTAATTCCACTGAAGAGGCCTTTTAATAGAGCCTGGAAGCTGCATTGCTTCTGCACCTTAAACCCAGGAGGTGTTAAGCAGGCAACAAAAGGGTTTTCTTCTGGGATTTAAATTCAGTGGAACAAATTTTTTTTTTTTTTTTTGTTTAACCTACTTGATGCTGGACAGAGTAACTTGGCATCTAGAGAGGATTGTTGACTTTCCCTTTGCCATGTCGGCCTTATACTGCCATCATATGAATATTTATTAACTTGTATCTTTTCATGTGAACCAGTAGATCCTAATGTTTTCTGGTACAGAACATGCTTATAAACCAGATTTATCAATTTAAGATTTAGGAACCCATTCAGCTGCACAGCTCTGTCTCTTCAACCGGCTGAGGCCTAACCAGTTTAATTTTACTATTGGGGGTCGATATTGAGTGCGACTTTTATCCAGGTCAGAATGGATCAGACGGCCTTGACTCTGAATGCAGCTGCTCTTTGCTGTCCCCAGCAGCAGTGACCACTAGTCTGCCTAACGTTTAAGTCTAATATTTGGTTTTGCCAATGGGCTGAAGAGCAGAGAAGCCTTGCGCAAGTAACTTCATCTCACATTGCCTCAGGTACCCAGTTAAATTATAAGGGGTCATTCCTTTTTATCCTGCTAAATTATAAGGGGTCATTCCTTTCTATCCTGCTAAACTAGTCCAGATGGCTCCCCAACCACAGATGGAGACAGAATAATGAGCTTTCAGTGATATCACTAGTATAAGGAGTGGTTTAGCCCTGTAACTCACCAGTATATTCCTATTTGCAGTCATTTGGGCCTCTTTACTTAAGGATATCTCCCTGCATCCTCACTTGTTTAACTTAGGCTGGTAGGCTCAGGAAAGATTTTGGGGTCTCCTTGAACTCCATGTGGCTTGTAGTTATCTTTGCAGATAGTTCCCAACATGGAAACAGTTTGGTATCTTGACTCCCTATTTGACAGCTTTTTGACTCCCTTTGGGATACTTTGTGCATGGTTTCCAGGCCAGTCAAGGGTGGTAAATTCGAATATCTGGCTACTTAGGAAAAAGAGTCGGCACAGTATGGTTCAGGTATAGCTAAGTTCAGCAGATAACTACTACTACTACTTATCACTTCTTTAGCGCTACTAGATGTACGCAGCACTGTACACTTGAACTACTACTACTACTTAACATTTCTAGAGCGCTACTAGGGTTACGCAGCGCTGTACAGATTAACAAAAAAAGGACAGTCCCTGCTCGACAGAGCTTACAATCTAATTAGGACAGACAAACAGGACAGGATCCCATTCATTGGCATAGTCCAGGGGCACAACTTCATTACAGTTTCTTGAGCATAGGAGTCTTCTTGCCTTCGGCATCAGAGGATTGGGACAATCCCCTGATTACATATCCTCCCTGGGAGTGGTTCTTCTAAACATCTTAGGCCCTAGGGCAGGGAACTTGTGCATTATATCTCAGGCTTGGACTCAATATGCAAGTCTTTCAGTTCAGATTCCTTCCATTATAGACTATGACCGAGCTCTCCTAGCTGGTTAAATTACACTGGATATTGACCCCTGAGTTGTTTAGGGCAGGGGTATTTTTATATCCAAATACTTTCCACTACTTTGAGGCACACTGGACATCTACAAGGGATAGTGCCTTGTTTTGTGCTCTCTCTACACTTTTAGTAATCCACTTCTAACTGATATGCGAGTTCTTGAAATCTTTGTCCAAATTTAAAATACAATTGAATACCTATTATTTCATCCTGGTATTCAGGACAGCCAACCTCTCAGAAAATCAGGGGAATGGAGTATGAGGTATCTGTATTAAATCCTACTTGCTTACCTTTTAAGTTTATGGATGTTAATATAGTTTCTTAGAATTTTGTTGGCTAAGCCTATCCTATAATGTATCTTTTCTGTTTTTATATTTTGGTTCTGTAAATCGCCAAGATCACTTGCAGCATGGTGGAACAAAGTTTATATTAAATGATATAAATATAAACTTTATATATATATATATATATATATATATATATAAAGACTCAAGAAGAATGTCAGGAAGTATTTTTTCACGGAGAGGGTGGTGGATGCTTGGAATGCCCTCCCGCGGGAGGTGGTGGAGATGAAAATGGTAACGGAATTCAAACATGCGTGGTATAAACATAAAGGAATCTTGTGCAGAAGGAAGAGATCCTCAGGAGCTCAGCCTAGAATGGGTGTCAGAGCTGGTGGTTGGGAGGCGGGGCTAGTGCTGGGCAGACATATACGGTCTGTGCTGGGGCTGGTGGTTGGGAGGCGGGGCTAGTGCTGGGCAGACTTATACGGTCTGTGCCGGGGCTGGTGGTTGGGCGGCGGGGATAGTGCTGGGCAGACTTATAGGGTCTGTGCCAGAGCTGGTGGTTGGGAGGTGGGGATAGGGCTGGCCAGACTTATACGGTCTGTGCACTGAAGAGGACAGTACAAATAAAAAAGTAGCACATATGAATTTATCTTCTTGGGCAGACTGGATGGACCGTGCAGGTCTTTTTCTGCCGTCATCTACTATGTTACTATGATAAATGATGCTGTACAGTGCATGCATATGTCCAGTAGTGCTATAAAAATAAGAATCGCCGTTATTATAAGTAGTACTTCTGACCAAAAGCACATCAAATCCTACATCTATAGTCCTTTGCTCGGCCCCCTAATTGCCATAGAAAATCACAAATTGACAAACAAGCTCCAGGCACCCACCTTGGGGTCACATGACTTGTATACAGAAAAGCACAATAAGGTGACACCTCATCCACCTTTGCATCACTCTACCAGAACCACATTGGGATCATGAGCCTGACAAAATCATATAGAATGAAGGAGTTGCGATCACTTGGGAACATTTATCTTTCTAGTCCAAATTATTAAAAACCTTTAATGCAAAAAAAAAAAAGTCTGCACTCTGGTAAGGGAGAAGAAACATGAAGAGCATCGCTACTAGACAATCAACTATTCCATATAGTATTTGAAGAAATAGACGATTCTTATTTATTTAATTTATTTATTTGTAGCATTTATATCCCACATTTTCCCACCTATTTGCAGGCTCAATGTGGCTTACATTTGCTGTAATGGCGATTGCCATTTCCAGGTAACTGAGTTACATATGGTATTACGTTAAGTTGCATGCATACAAGGTGACATATAAGGAGCAGATCATGGTATATATATACATCGTGTACATATAATATCAAGAAATGCCTGAACAGCAGAAGGAGACTTTTTGACACAATACAAGTATTTAAGGTGAGCATGGCCAGTAAATCCGAGAGACTGAGATTATTCAGCTTATCGTGGTTTACGAGGGAGGTTCATTGTTGATACACCATGTAGAAAAAAAATAAGATGTTATTCTGGAATTTAGTCATACTTAATGGTTTGTTTTTATATAAAAGTTCCAACTAGGAACCAAAATCTTAGCCTTATGATCTTGGCTAATATGTTTTGGGAATAATAATCTCGGTGCAGTTTGCCTAGAGCCTGCTGCTGCTTCAAAGACCGTTCTGAGACGTCCCTAGGATTTAGCTTTCCCAGTTAAAAGCATACAATTTTCCTTTTTAATTTTTTTTTTCAGTGCATGTTTGACCTTTTTATAAATAGGTTTACTCTACATTTTTTTTTTTTTTTTTGGTGGATTTCATTGCAATTCTTGAGTGCCTACTAATTTTAAAGAAAGTTCACTAGGGGGCCCTTTTTACTAAGCCGTGTAAGACGCATGCCCAATATGTGCCAATTTGGAATTACCGCCTGGCTACCATGTGGCTCTTGTGCTAATTTTACTTTTGGCGCATGTCCGCTATGCGCATCTGAAAAACAAATTAAATTTTCTGATGCACGTCAGCTACGTGCTGTCAAGTGGCATTTGATGCGTGTAGGTCATTACCGCCCGGTTAATGCTTGAGACCTTACCGCTAAGGCAATGGCTGGCGATAAGGTCTCAGACCCAAGATGGACAGGCGTCAATTTTTATTTTGCCACATATCCATTTTCGGCAAAAATTTTAAAAAGGCCTTTTGTTCAGGCATGCTGAAAAATGGATCTGTGTGCGCCCAAAACCTGCGCCTACACTACCACAGGCCATTTTTCAGCTCACCTTTGTAAAAGGACCCCTAGATGTGTTAATATAAAAGGAAGTGTGTGTTACAAAGTCCCGAACAAAAAAGTGAAGACAGGTTGAAGAGGAAATTAGGAAGCCTTTAATAATAGCTTGAAAACGACCCGACATGGCTGTGTTTCAGCATCAAAGCCTGCATCAGGGGTCAAATAAATCTCTTGTGTTGTGGCTGGTGGATAAACCAAGAGAAATATGGCTATATGGCTTCCTTGAATTGAAGAAAAAAAAACAAAAAGCTCAGCTGTAAAACGCCGTGTCGTGTCATTTTCAAGCTATTATTA
This sequence comes from Microcaecilia unicolor, assembly GCF_901765095.1. NCBI lineage: Eukaryota > Metazoa > Chordata > Amphibia > Gymnophiona > Siphonopidae > Microcaecilia > Microcaecilia unicolor. The sequence continues at coordinate 219,491,011 of NC_044038.1, forward strand.
AAGACTTGTTGATTTTCTCTTCAACCTGTCTTCACTTTTTTGTTCATTGCTTTCATTGTATGTTGAGGATTCTCCTCCTCCGTTTCAAAGTCTTGCCAGCACAATTATACAACATGTTCTAAGATGCCAAATTATAGTGAGTGCCATTCCTAGTGATCCTCCAGAGAACATAAGAATAGCCATACTGGCCATTTAGCCCAGTATCCGTACTTCCAACAGTGGCCAATTCAGGTCACACATGAATCCCAGGCAGTTAAGATTCATGCTGCTGATCCCAGGGACAAGCAGTGGCTTTCCCCATTTTATTTATTTTAGATTTTGCTTGCAGCTTTTTTTCAGTAGTATGTTACACTCAGGTACTCTGGATATTTCTCTGTCCCAGGAGGGCTCACAATCTAAGTTTGTACCTGAGGTAATGGAGAGTTAAGTGACTTGCCCAAGATCACAAGGAGCAGCAGTGGGATTTGAACTGGCCACCTCTGGATTGCAAGACCAGTGCTCTAACCACTAGGCCACTCCTCCACTATAGCAGCATTCCATCTAGAATCTCAAATAGTAGCAACAGAATTTCAAATAGTAGCAACATTCCATATAGAATCTCAAATAGTAGCAACAGAATCTCAAATAATTTATTTGGATTTTGCTCTTACCTTTTTCAGTAGTAGCTCAAGGTGAGTTACATTCAGGTACTCTGGATATTTCTCTGTCCCAGGAGGGCTCACAATCTAAGTTTGTACCTGAGGCAATGGAGTGTTAAGTGACTTGCCCAAGATCACAAGGAGCAGCAGTGGGATTTGAACCGGCCACCTCTGGATTGCAAGACCGGTACTCTAACCACTAGGCCACTCCTCCATCCCATGTCTCGGCACAAATTTTTGATTTACACCAGGTTTCAGCAGGAGTTAAGTTCTCATGCCTACAGTTGAGTGCTGGAATCGGCTCTAAGCGATATTCTATAAAGGTCGCTTAGACCAAGTGACCTTTATGGAACTGGCAATTTAGTTTGGATCTTAACAGCGCCGTTTACCGGATCTGGCCCATAGTGTCTGAGAAAGAGGCGCATCAAAGTCCCTCATACACATGCATGTAACCTGCCTTGAGCTCAGCTTTGACAGGAAAGTAATCGATTCAAAATCCTAATTTATACCTTGGAAATTTAGCATTTACTGGTGTTTGGAAAATTCAGACATCTTCCTCCAGAGTCTTGTAATAATTTGTTTCCTTTTTGTTTTGTGCCCGGAAGTTTCATATTTTGTACTGTGTTCGTGTTGGAATGTTGCGTGACCCTGCAGTGCTGTGTGCATTTAACTTCTGGTTCTGCTTTTTGTTTGATTGCATAATTTCTCCACAGCTGGGTTACAGTAATTCAGGTTAATTATAGTTCAGAAGTTACAGTTAATTAGTATGCATATAATTTAACAAGCACACACTTTCTCTTCTTGTTACTGGAGAAGTGACACTGAAATCGATCCTTTTACCTGACACACTCTAGCACAGTGATTTAAAGGATTGCAGGCAAGTAGCTCTCATCATCAAAATCCAGCATAATAAATATATATACTAGTAAAAAAGGCCCATTTTTGAGACCAATGAAACAGGCGCTAGCAAGGTGTTCATCGGAGTGTGTATGTTTGAGAGAGTGTGTGTGAGAGTGATTGTGTGAGAGAGAGAGAGACAGAGTGAATGTGCAAGTGTGTGTGAGAATGAGAGTGTGCGGCATGGGCCCCCCCCTCCCTTGCACCCACGTGCTGGTTGACTGGCTGCTTGGCTCCCTCCCTCCCACGTTCTGGCTGGCTCCCTCCCTCCCTCCCATGTTCAGGCTGCTTTTCTAGTTTCAGTGAAATGCTGCTACCCGGGTTCTTCTATTGTACATGACGCTCTGTTTTTGTTTGAAGCTACGCCTCCGCCCCCGTGCCTTGTCCATTTCGGCACTCCTCCTTGCACCTCCTGCGTTGTAATGAAGCTTTCGGCGAGTGTCAGTGCTCCGCCCTCGACATCATCACGTTGTGACGCAAGGGCGGGGCAAACCAGATATCTACACCACCACAAAGAGAGACGTTTCCGGCTTGGAGGTGAGGCTTCATTAGAACGTTGGAGGTGCGTTTTATATATAGAGAGATTTTTTCCATTATACCACCTAAAAGCTAGCAAAGTGATTGTCCATTCAGGTACGTTAAGTATTTCCCTATCCCTAGAGGGCTAACAATCTGACTTTGTACCCTAGGCAATACTGGGGTAAGCAGGAGCAGAATGACAGTGGTTGGAGGGGGTGCCCTGGCCCACTGCCCACCCCCCTCACACAATACAGACCCCTGAAAGTGGGTCCTACCTTGAAGGACCCCGGTGGTCTAGTGGCTTCTTTAGGAGCAGAAAAGAATCCCACTCTTTCCTACCCACACTGTTGTTACTGTGCCCGGGGCCGGCGCTGATATGTTTTTAAAATGGTTGCCGAGTCTTCGATAGTCTCGGCAGCCATTTTGAAAACACGGTGGTGCCAGGCATAGGCAGAGTAGCGGCAGCAGACAGGAAAGAGTGGGATTCTTTCCTGCCCCTGCAGAGGCCACTAGACCACCAGGACTTTTCAAGGTAGGACCTCCAGGGAGGGTGTAGTGTGCGGCGGTAGACAAACAGACAGATCCTCTAGGCCCTTGGGCATTGCCCAGTTGCCCAAATGGTCAGTTCGCCCCTGGAGTTAAGTGATTTGCCCAAGATCACAAGTTGATTTGAAACCTGGCTTCCCTTAGGCTACTCCATTAACCCTTTAGGCTAACTATATTTAAAGTTCATAGTAAGGATCATGATGGTTCTTGAAATGTAAGGGGTTTTTAGTCTCTTGAAATGGAGGAGTAGCCTACAGGTTAGAGCAGTGGGCTGAGAACCAGGGCATCCCAATTCAGCTCCTTAAGACCTTGGGCAAGTCACTTAGGGCCCTGTTTACTAAGCCGCTCTATATGCATTCTAACTTTTTAGCTTGCGCAGTTAGTGCACCTACAGCGCAGCTTAGTAAACAGGGCCTTTAACCCTCCTTTGTCTCAAGTATAAACTCATTATGACCCCTCTGGGGACAGGGAAATACCTAATACCTGAATGTGCATCACTTCTGTAGCTCTCAGATTCCAGGTGGTATAAAAGAAAAAAATGTAACAGGTGAAGTTTTGCAGTAGGGTAAGGCTATTTCTATAGCTCATTGTTAATAGCAGTTAATATTTCAGCCTGCGGACTAAATAAACCCTGATAAACCTCAGTCAAAGTATGCATTGTACCACAAATTTCAAGACCAGGAAGAATTAATTTTGCTCTAAGACTAACAAATAGCTTCCAAGAGTGGCCAGGTAACCAGAAACAGTCACAAAAAAAAGCAATGGTCAGAATCGGTGGCGTAGCTATGGGGGGGGGGGGGGCCAGGCCCCCCAAATTGGCTCCGGGGCCCACGGTTTGGCTTGCAGGGGTCCCTGACCCCAGCCCCCGCCAGCTGAAGCATTTATCTGTCCCACGCTGGTCTCGCACTTGCCTCCTCTCCTGTTTCCAGTCATGCCGTGCATGGTCTCTTTTTAATGAAACCTGAGCTTGCTCGCGCATGAGGGAGGCAGGCTAAAATTTATTTATTTTTGTTACATTTGTACCCTGTGCTTTCCCACTCTTGGCAGGCTCAATGTGGCTTGCATGGGGCAATGGAGGGTTAAGTGACTTGCCCAGGGTCACAAGGAGCTGCCTGTGCCGGGAATTGAACTCAGTTCCTCAGTTCCCCAGGACCAAAGTCCACCACCCTAACCACTAGGCCACTCCTCCACACATGTGCCCCCCCCCCTCCCCAGTGGACCACCCTCCCGCAGAGGTCTGGCTACGCACCTGGTCAGAATATGCATCCCAGAAGGAGCTTGTGGAAGTACCACAGAGTGTTCAATAGGGAAAAACCTTCACAGCAAATGTCGGAGAACTTAGTAACCCACTGACGCTTAACACAGCAAACCAGCAAAGTTCTTGAGATGATCCGGTTTCTGCTCTGCTGGACTTTCCCCTGGAGGCTTCGAATGCTTCTGATAGGGAATAGACTGAAAGGGAAATGTTCCCAGATTCTCATTGACTCTTCTCTATAAAGAAACTTTGTATGCACCATCTTATTACCCAAACTATGCCAAACTCATCGGGCCTCATTGGTGGCAAAAATGTACTCACAGACTGCAGTGAGTCACCCTTTACAGTAAGAGTCATGGTTGGAAAATGTTTAACTTGATATCTTATTTATGATTTTTGATTGTAACCATTGTAATAAAATATTTAGAAATCATGCTGACGTTCTGGGAAGTTAATACAGCTGCTTCTGGTACAAATAAAATTTTCTAGTTGAACTGAGGATGTCCTTGACAGTCGCTTATGCAATATTAACATCCCTTGCTCAAATTGTTAAGTCCCACTAGATACCCAGTAGTACTATATCAATATATTGTCATCTGTCGATTTTTGATTTGATTCATTGACTTCACATACCATTTAACACAGCCAAGGTTCTAAAGTAGTTTACAGTCTGTCTCAATAAATAAGTGGTATCAAGCATTTTATAAAATGGTATTGAATACGGCAGGATGTATTTAACAATATCCCGAAAAGAGCGTGAAACATGCAGTTTACTAACGGGACTGTGGAGAGCTATGAAAAATTTCACAATTCAAACAAATGAGACGTCAAAACGCGGAGCAATGGTCTGACCAAACGTGTCAGTCTATCCCCAAGGGGGTTCTCAGATATTATCATTGGCCCCACTAAATTATCTATCTCCAGAAAAAAAGAGAGCAACGAAAAAAATCCCTCCAGAAACAGAGGAAAAAAGTGGCTGGCTTAAAAAAACAAAAACAAAACAGCGAAAAATAGCCAAAACCCACAGAGTCTGTTTTAGTCATCAAAAAACCAAAAATATCCACATCAATTACCCAAAGTTTCAACCCACACCACTGGTAGTTCATGACCTATCAAAATAAAGTCCCACAAGTACTTAGTTTGACTGAAAGAGGTACCCTTTCCCAATTTCAGCTCCTCAAATTGCTTCTATTCCAGTGTATATGGGAACTCAAGTGCTACAGAATGTATTTGTCACCCCCTCCCCCACCTTTACCACCACCACCATCCCTGCTTTCTTGCCTGTTGAGTGGGTACCTGGGAAAGACTTGGAAGGTGGTTTTTCTTGCCTGCCCTACAATAGGAGGTGGTAAATGCTCTGAATTACCACAGGAGCAGTTACCACCATGTACCTTGTAGTCGGTGAGGACCCCCCCCCCCCTCCCCACGTTCTCCATGCATTAACCAGTTAGCATATGGTAATGCAGATACACTAACTGGTTAACAAAGGAACACTCATTCTCCGCCCCTGATTCATCCCCCTCAAAAAAAAAAAAAAAAATACAAAAAAAATATTTAGTGAACCATTAGCTTTACCATGTCCATGTGCTAACATGGAATGCTTTAGTACATCCCGTGTTAGGCTATTTTTTTCTGCATTAGGTGTGTGTATGCTTAATAAAAGGGCCCCTAAATATGTAATGCAGATTTTACTTGAATGTACATGCATTTAGTAGTTAAAAGTGCCTTAAGAATGTTTTTTTGTTTTTTACATATATCCCCGTATTCTATATATGGTGAGTAAATTCTCATGGGCAAATTGGTGTACGTTGAGTTTACATGCACAAATAGCTGCTAACCAATTATTGACATTAATTGGGATTTACATGCACATGGTATTCTATAACCATGCAGGTGGAAATCCTATAGCACGTAACATCAAGGGGGCATAGCTGGGGCCATTCCAGGGGGTGTTCCCAGAATTTACACGCATTTGTCTGCTGCCCCTCACTACCTTTTCTACCCTCATCTCCCCTTACGTTCCCGCCCGAAACCTTCGTTCACAGGACAAATCCCTCCTCTCTGTACCCTTCTCCACCACTGCCAACTCCAGGCTCCGCTCATTCTGCCTCGCCTCACCCTATGCTTGGAACAACCTTCCTGAGCCCATACGCCAAGCCCCCTCCCTGCCCATCTTCAAGTCTCTGCTTAAAACCCACCTCTTCTTTGCTGCGTTCGGCACCTAACTCTTACCGTTCAGTAAATCCAGACTGCCCCAATTTGACCGTTCACTTGTCTACTAGACTGTAAGCTCTTTGAGCAGGGACTGTCCCTCTGTGTAAATTGTACAGCGCTGCATAACCCTAGTAGCGCTTTAGAAATGTTAAGTAGTAGTTGTTACAGAATACCCCAAATTGGCGCCTTCCAGCATATTAAACTAGGCCCCATTTATGCACTTACCACTGCTTTTGACTCCCAACCACTACTCGCTTGCCCTGTCGTTTAACCTCACCTATTTATTCCCTTACCCTTAATTGTTCTGTCTGTCTTATCTAGATTGTAAGCTCTTTGAGCAGGGACTGTCCCTCTGTGTAAATTGTACAGCGCTGCATAACCCTAGTAGCGCTTTAGAAATGTTAAGTAGTAGTTGTTACAGAATACCCCAAATTGGCGCCTTCCAGCATATTAAACTAGGCCCCATTTATGCACTTACCACTGCTTTTGACTCCCAACCACTACTCGCTTGCCCTGTCGTTTAACCTCACCTATTTATTCCCTTACCCTTAATTGTTCTGTCTGTTTGTCTTATCTAGATTGTAAGCTCTTCGAGCAGGGACTGCCTTTTTGTGTATGGTGTACAGCGCTGCGTATGCCTTGCAGCGCTATAGAAATGATAAATTAGTAGTAGTAGTAGCACTCAGCAGTTACATTTTTCCGTGCTGATTTCTCAGCGCCATTTATAGAATCTAGTCCATATTTAACGTTACTGAGCATTAAATCCCAAGGAATTTTATGTAAACACAGGGGAGGAGTAGGAAAAGTAGTGGCACAAGAGATTCTTGTTTTTGGTGTTTCTTGAATTTCTACGTAGATTTTGTCTTGGCAAGGAAATACCTCAGACTATTAGAAGGGGATATCCCCATTCCAATTTACTTTACTTCCAAGGTTATGGCTGTTTTTTTCAGCTTTTCTAGCATTTATCATAAGGGTTGAAGGCCATTGAAATGAATTTACCCAGGTAACTAAGGGGTCCTTTTTAAGCCGTAGGGAAAAAGAGCCCTGCGGTAGCGGTGGGGCCATTTTTCCCACCTGCCAGGGCCCTTTTTACTGCAGTGGGTAAAAATGCCCCCACCCCAAAAAAATGGCCATGCGGTAAGATAATTCTTACTTAGTAGCCAATGCGGCGGGGAGTATTTACCACCACCCACTGAGGTGGTGGTAAGGGGTACCACGGTAACCTGATGGTAAATGGACAGCACGCGGCAATGATTTAAAAAAAAAAAAATTCACAGTGCGCCAGAAATGGTGCGCACACAAAACTGCAAATACCGCTGGTGGCCGCTTTGTAAAATTTGTACTAATTTACGTAGTTTCTTCACCTATGATCCTGCAGTTAAATTTCAAAGGATTAAAAGGGAACTTTCGCACAGTATTTTCCTGTGAGAATTCAGGGACCAAACTGGCAGGGGCTGTGGGTAAGATGTATCCATGACCTTTGCTCCCCCTCCCGCCCTCCCGCTTCAGAGCAGGTAGAAACCTCCCACTGTAAAACACATGAGGGAGGATTTAGAAATGCATCCCTATGCTCACACAGTAATTTTTAAAAAATGGGTCGCGTGCTATTGACAACATTAGCATATGGCCATTTAACAGGAAAATGAGAAAACCTGCCATTTTACAGCTGCGGTAAAATGGTCTTATACGTTTCTTTCCCATATGCCAAGGCCTCTCTTAGCTGCAGCTTAGTAAAAGGACCCCAAAGAGAATTGTCTGACAGTTCCAGACTCTTGACAGCTTCCAGCATGGCTAACGCCTCTGAATGGAATGTGTGGTATTCAGCTACATTGATCCATTTGTAGCAGAGCTGTGCCTCTTTTCTCCGTCTTCTGACACCTCTCTAGATCTTTTTTTTGATCGGACTCCAAAAATTCATGAGGTACAGCTTCTGATTTTTCTTCCATGTAACCTCCCCTGTGGCATATAGGTAAAACAAACAAATACTACTTGTATATAATTAAGTGATCAGTTTACCCAGTCCTGGTTTCATCCCACCTCCATCTCCTATAACGTGGATCTACCTTACATATAAAAGAAATACTGAGAGGGGCAGGATGTAGCTTTTGACAGGCTTCTGAGCTTCACAATACAAGCAATGCTTGATCACCCTCCCCTCGGGGACAGGAGACTGAGCTGGACATGAAATCCATCTCTCTAGCTTGTCAGTAACCGCTAGACCTAGATTCTGCTTTGTTAGGAATATCACCCTGCCTTAACTGAGAGATGTGGCAAGAAGCCAAGGATTGAGGGCCTTCAGCCACTGAAGAAGTGAAGGTATCTGTGGCGGGGTTTATAGAATGCTGGCCCCCTCTAACTAATCTGGGCCACCTTAAGAACACTGATCCCGTTCCGGGAGGAGGTGAGCCGGGAGGGATGGAGTCAATCAGGGTTGCCAGATGGGCGGTTTTCCCGCCCAATTGGGCGGTTTTCTGCAACCCGCCGCGGGAAACTTTTGCCCACGGCGGGTTGTAGTTTTTTGGGCTCGTTTTGTTTTTTCTGTGCGGGTTTTGGGGCGGTTTTTCGGCCGGCGGGGGGTGGGGCTAATGGCAACAGAGGCGGGGTTTGAGACATTTTGGGCGGGGTTTGTTGACGTATTGGGCAGGGCGATGGCGGTGGGGGCTGGGCTGATGACGGCGGGGGTGATGACGGAAGGGGTGGGGGTGATGACGGAAGGGGCGGGGTTGATGACGTTGGGGGTGGGGTGTGTGCAGTTTTTGGGCGGGTTTTGAGCAGTTTTGTGTGGGAATTTTTTTTTTTTATATGGCAACCCTGGAGTCAATACCTGGCAAGTTTAAAAGACAGAGCCAGGCTGAGGGTAAGGAGGCCCAGTGAAGGAAGAGCTGAAGCACCAGCATACACTTTTACTGAACACAGTTAGCTGCTGTGATCTGGCTGAGGTAAGCCAATGTTTTACTTGAAGAATTGTGAGCTTTGCTCTGGCTGGAGCCAGGCCTGGAAATACAAAGAGAGGAAAAGAACCTACACACTGTTTGGGGCACGGCCATCCCAGGCCACAGACAGTGGCCTACAGGGCCCAAAACACAGGCCCATGCAAACTGTTTCCCTTTGAATGGCTTTTTTTTTTTGTTCTAGGCCTGTGAGGGAACCGGCCTCGAACTTTGTAAACACGAAATAAGTGCTTTTATTAACTAATCTTGTCCAACTGTGTTATTGACAGGGCCACCCCAAAACCCTCGCCTGGGCTCTTACAATATTCCTGAAAAGATACTGCCTTGGGCACCCTGCTGCTTTCATATGAAGAATCTGTGAAGCAATTATGAATGAACGTTGCAAACTGTTTCCTTACAGAGCTGCCAAGTTACCCAATCCAGGAGGGAGATTTTTTTTTTTTTTTTAAGGTGCTCCTGGATTTCTGCCAACCTCATCCTGGTGCATTTTGGGACTTGCAGTACTGATTTCAATAGGTACAATGATGGACTACACTGCTTTGGATGTAAGTTTAAAAACAGGACTGGCCAAAAAGTCTCCTTCCTTCCTGGAATGGGTAACTTGGCATCTCTGTCCTTATAAGACAGTGCAAGAATTTGGGGGCTGTAGTTTCCAAATGTGTAGTTCAGAATATATAGAGCGCATACTCAATGCTAATTAACAACATTAGGATTTTAGATTGCTAGGTTTAATTACTCTTCTTTTCCAAATCTGAGCTTAAGGCGAGTTACAGTTCAAGTACTTTGGTTATTTTCCTGCTCCAGACAGTTTAGCATTGTAAGTGGTGTGTCTCAAAGCTATTTAAAAATCCATTGGACCAAACAGAGTAGTTTAATCTTCTAATACTAAAATATTTTGGAAGAGATTTTATACTAAAAATTCTGTGAATTCTCTTTCAATAAAAACATGTATACCCTGGAGGAAAGGAGAAACAGGGGTGATATGATACAGACGTTGAAATATTTGAAAGGTATTAATCCGCAAACAAACCTTTTCCGGAGATGGGAAGGCGGTAGAACTATGAAATGAAATTGAGGGGAGGCAGACTCAAGAAAAATGTCAGGAAGTATTTTTTTCACGGAGAGAGTGGTGGATACTTGGAATGCCCTCCCGCGGGAGGTGGTGGAGATGAAAACGGTAACGGAATTCAAAAATGTGTGGGATAAACATAAAGGAATCCTGTTCAGAAGGAATGGATCCTCAGAAACTTAGCAGAGATTGGGTGGCAGAGCCGGTGGTGGGAGGCGGGGCTAGTGCTGGACAGGGCAGACTTCTACGGTCTGTGCCCTGAGAAAGGCAGGGACAAATCAAACTCTGGTATACATATAAAGTATCACATCTCTATATATAAAACACACCTCCAACATTCTAATGAAGCCTCCATAAGTCCCAACATTCTAAATCTGTGGTGGTGTAGATCAAAGTTTGCCGATGAGTGTTTGCCCTGCCCTCGCCTGTAAGGGAAGGGATGCTACTTTAGCTATCATGAGAGGGGGGGCAAAGGGGAAGAGAGGAGTAGTAGGGGGGGAACACACTCACTCTCTCACACTCACTGTGTCTCAGATACGCACTCGCACACAGTCATTCTGAAACACACACACTCACAGATACACAATCTCTCTCTGACACACAATCACACAGTCACTCTCTCTCTCTCTCTCTCTCTCTCTCTCTCACACAGTCACTCTCACACACACACACACACTCAAACATACACACTACAAGGCAAACCTGGCTAGCGCCCGTTTCATTTGTTTCGGAAACGGGCCTTTTTTACTAGTACTATGTAAAATGAGTTTATCTTGTTGGGCAGACTGGATGAACCGTAACGTCTTTCTCTGCCGTCATCTACTATGTTACTATTTGAAATATTTGCACTAAAAAAGTGCAGTAAGGAATTTGCACTTTACGCACATTTACTGCAAAAATTAACATGTGGTAAATGCAAAACTTGTATGGAAAACATAGGGGACATGGCCCACATCTGCCCTGCATTTACTGTATAGGGCACATGTTCATTTATTACTTTGATATACCACCTCTTCCGAGCAAGAATCGAGGCAGTTTACATACAATTGTACCGATACTTGCACTGTCCTAAATGGACTCGCAATCTAAATTGTATATAGTACCTGGGACAAAGGAGGACTAAGTGTCTTGCCCAGGGTCAACGGAGCTGCAGAGCAAACTGAACCTGGTTCCCCAGGATCTCAACCTACTGCCGCCCATTAGGCAGCAATGGGAATCAAACCTGGTTCCCCAGGTCTGTAACCCGCTACACTAACCATTAGGCAACTCTTCCATTACGTGCTTTGGCCTATAGCACAAATCGAGCTTAAGGAATTTAAGAGCCTCTTCTACCAAGATGTGTTAGCGGCTTCCGGTACAATAATGCCAACAAAGCCCATCCTCTTTGAAAGGGCTCCATCGGTATTGCCACGCAGCAACCCCTAGCACGGCTTGATAAGAGGCCCTAAAACTATTTTTTTTAAACAATAAATTACTGTAATTTCTCACTTCCTGCTTACAACTAGGAGTGGCCTAGTGGTTAGAGTGGTGGACTTTGGTCCTGGGGAACTGGGTTCGATTCCCACTGCAGGCACAGGCAGCTCCTTGTGACTCTGGGCAAGTCACTTAACCCTCCATTGCCCCATGTAAGCCGCATTGAGCCTGCCATGAGTGGGAAAGCGCAGGGTACAAATGTAACAAAAATAAAATAGATACTATTGGAGATTCTACATGGAATGTTGCTACTATTGGAGATTCTACATGGAATGAATGTTGCTATTCCACTAGCAACATTCCATGTAGAAGGCTGCGCAGGCTTCTGTTTCTGTGAGTCTGACGTCCTGCACATACGTGCAGGACATCAGACTCACAGAAGCAGAAGCCTGCGCGGCCACATTGGTGATCTGCAAGGGCCGACTTCGACATGGAATGTTGCTAGTGGAATAGCAACATTCCATGTAGAATCTCAAATAGTAGCAACAGTGGAGGAGGAGTGGCCTAGTGGTTAGGGTGGTGGACTTTGGTCCTGGGGAACTGGGTTTGATTCCCACTGCAGGCACAGGCAGCTCCTTGTGACTCTGGGCAAGTCACTTAACCCTCCATTGCCCCAGGTACAAATAAGTACCTGTATATAATATGTAAACCCCACAGAAAGACAGCATATCAAGTCCCAGTTCCCTTTCCCTATTTCAGATTCTACATGGAATGTTGCTACTATTGGAGATTCTAGATGGAATGTTAATGTTGCTATTCCACTAGCAACATTCCATGTAGAAACCTGCCCTTGCAGCCGCGCAGGCTTCTGTTTCTGTGAGTCAGGCTTCTACATGGAATGTTGCTAGTGGAGGAGTGGCCTAGTGGTTAGGGTGGTGGACTTTGGTCCTGGGGAACTGGGTTCAATTCCCACTGCAGCTCCTTGTGACTCTGGGTAAGTCACTTAACCCTCCATTGCTCCAGGTACAAATAAGTACCTAAGCTGCATTTAGCCTGCCATGAGTGGGAAAGTGCGGGGTACAAATTAAAAAAAAAAAAAAAAAAACTAGGAGTGCACAGAACAATTTTTTTTTTCATTTTAAGGTACTTTCTTCATTTTTAAATAAATTTATATTTTAAGGAAATGAAAAACAACAAATACTTTGGCCCACTGCCACAGTTTACCACTATTACTGTTGGGGGCGGGGGGGGAAGCCTTCCAAGCTCCACCTATTCCCCCCCCCCCCCCCGGATTAACTTACCTCATTGATAGTGGTGGTACCATCACAGGGCAGAAGCTAAAGACTCTCTCTCTCTTTTACAAAAGAGCAGCAAGCAAAAGCCAAAGAGGTGGAAGTCGTCAAACCGACAAGTTCAAAGACCAAGTTCCAATCACTCTCCACTGTAGTAGACAGAAGAAGCCTTTGCCCAAAGGTCCTCAAAGCATTCTCAGTATGCCACATACAAAATCGAGTTCTCAAGCTTGACGCTCCACACTTTTATACAGGACCCCTGACGAAGGCTAGAGTGCCGAAACACGGCCCATGTTGGGTCTTGCCTGCATCCACTATTTGTGAATAAATATTTTGGAACATCTCAACTGCAATTGGAACTTGGTCTTTTGAACTTGTGGGTTTGAGGACTTCCACATCTTCACAGGGCAGGACATTCTGCAGTCACTCTTTACCCACCAGTGCAGCAATAGCAAACACTGCTGAAGGACCAGGGAAGGTGCTATTGTTCAACTTTGTCATACATAAAGGCACCACCTGACCTTGGAGAGTTTGCCAGCACCATTTTGTATACCAGAGTTGAAGAACGGTGCTGGCCTTGGTCCTTTGGGTAATGAGCAGTTCAGTGTAGTGTAGCCTTTAAGGGGTCCTTTTACTAAGCCGCATAAGAGTCTACACGCGCCCAATGCACACCAAAATTGAGTTACCACCCGGCTACCGTGTGGCTCTTGCGGTAATTTCATTTTTGGCCCGTGTCCAATATGCGCAGCCGAAAAATATTATTTTTGGACATGCGTATCGGACACGCGCAGGTCATTACTGCCCAATTACTGCGTGAAACTTTATCACTAGGTCAATGGCTGGCAGTAAGGTCTCAGACCCAAAATGGATGCGCGCCAATTTAAATTTTGCCGCACATCCATTTTCAGCAAAAAAAAAAAAAAAAAAGCATTTTTTTTTTGCAGGTACGCTGAAAAATGGATCTGAACGTGCCCAAAACACATGCCTACACTACCGCAGGCCATTTTTCAGCGCAACATTAGTAAAAGGACCCCTTAAATCCCAGAGCTAGCGCTTTGATCCTTCCGCAAGCTGAACTCTGTTTGAAATGCAAGATCTGACAACACTGCCACTTTTGGGGGGGGGGGGGGGGGAAGGTGTCTGGCTTCTGGAATGTTCCTGAAACTGCCTGGAGTCGATAGCTAAGGCCAAAACTTTGGTTATTCAACCCCTGTGTTATCCAGTGTCCTGTATACGCGTGCACACTTTTTTTTTTTCTCTTGTAATTTCAAACCAAGTTTGACCAGAACTCAAAACTGTTGGACTTGTTTGACTTTGCTAATATGGTTTTTATTGTGTTTTAACTGTACTCAACAAAGAAAGATGATGAGACTTGGAAGTGCAGTCAACGTATTTTTCTCTCAAGGAAAGCACAAATCCTGAAAACTTGCTGGGTTTGGCAAACTTCAAAGTAGGCACATGCTGCTTAGAGTTAATTTAATTCCAGTGCTTCTAAACTGCATATAATTTCTCATTTCCCTTATATGAGATGGTAAATTATTCCAGAGTTCAGGGCCCTTGCCAAATGTCTTAGTTTATGTAGTAAGCCTAATTAACTAACTGTAATTCTCGCATTGGATCTTAAATAACATGTTGCACAGTCACCAAAGAGCTCATTTTCAAAAGAGAAAAACGTCCAAAAAGTGGCATGAATCTGCGTTTGGACGTTTTTCTCACAAAAAGTCCAAATTGGTATTTTCAAAACCAATTTATAGAATTTTTTTTTTTTTTTATGCAGTCTGTCAGAAGTGCTTTCAAATCACAAGGAGGCATGTCGGGCGTGTGAAGGGCAAGATCTGGGTGTTCCTAACACTTGGATGTTTTTCAGCCATAATTGAACAAATCAGAACCATCCAGGACTAAAACTAAGATGTTTTGAACTAGACCTGTTTTTTTTTTTTTTAAGGGAAATGGGACTTGATATACTACCTTTCTGAGGTTTTTTTTTTTTTTTTGCAACTACATTCAAAGCAGTTTACATATATTCAGGTACTTATTTTGTACCAGGGGCAATGGAGGGTTAAGTGACTTGCTCAGAGTCATAAGGAGCTGCAGTGGGAATTGAACTCAGTTCCCGAGGATCAAAGTCCACTGCACTAACCACTAGGCTACTCCTCCACTCATAACAAAAAAAGTGCCCTAAATGACCAGATGGCCACTGGAGGGAATCGGGGATGACCTTCTCCAGTGGTCACTGACACCCTCCCACCCTTCAAAACTATGATTAAAAACATTTTTACTAGCCTTTATGCCAACCTCAGATATAGGTGCCCCCTTCACCCATAAGGGCTATTGTAGTGGTGTACAGTTGGCGATAGTGGGTTTTGGGGGGCTCATGAGACAAGATAAGGGAGCAATTGTGAGATGTGTACCTGGGAGCATTTATTTGAAGTCCACTGCAGTGCCTCCTAGGGTACCCCATTGCTCTCCTGGGATGTCTGTGTGGCCAGTCTACTAAAAATGCTGGTTCCTCCTATATCCCAGTGGCTTGAGCTTTGTGCGTTTTTCACTTGGGAAGGATTTTTTGTTTTGTTTTTGAAATTGGACCAAAAGATAAATACACAGAGCTCAAAAACATCTAGCAAATAACCATTTTTGGAAAAAAAAAGTTTTTCTGTTTTGAAAATGGCCATTTTTACTACATGAATTTTTGGACGTTTTTAGCAAAACATCCAAAGATGGACTTAAAATATTATCGAAAATGACTCTCCAAATGAACTAAATATCTTGGAAACAGACCTTATAAAATCTTTAAAACAAGGGTGAGTGCTTTAAATTCAATCCTGGCTTAGATAGGGAGCCAGTGTAATAGACATAGGTACACTGTAGTGTGATCAATTTTCCTACCTTGCAATATCAATTTTGTACCATATGCAGCCTTTGTAATTGTTTTGCTGGTAGTCCTAATCCTGTATAATAATTCTCACCTCCTGCATTCTAATCTTGCTGCCTGTGTCCATGGCTCCTTCGGAGTTGCTGAGCTAGTCACCGTTGCCATTATGCTGTGAACTTCAGAACCCGCGAAAAAAGAAAAAAAAACCTTCCATGCCTCACAGCTGATCCATGTCCAGCGACCCTCCTCTCTCCCCTGCCCCCCCCCCCCTCCAGCCACCCAGGTTATGTAGCAAATTCTTCGGGGCAGGCAGGAAAGATCCCCGAGTTGCTTGTGTTATTACGCTTAATATACTGCTTAAACTATAAACTTCCCAAAGGAATGGAAAACAAAAATGAGGACTTTATACGGCCTTTGTATCGCTCCATGGTGTAACCGCACCTCAAATATTGTGTTCAATTCTGGTCACCATGTCTCAGAAAAGGTTTAGAGAGAGGCAACAAAAACGATAAAGGGGATGGGATAAGGCTAAAGTGGCTGGGGCTCTTCAGCTTGGAGAAAAGACGGCTGAGGGGAGATTTGATGGAGGTCTATAAAATGAATGGAGTGGAACAGGTAGAGGATTAGGGGGCACGCAATGAAGCTACAAAGTACTCAATTTAAAACAAATCAGAGAAAATATTTCTTCACTCGACGTGTAATTAAACTCTGGAATTTGTTGCCATACAATGTGGTAAAAGCAGTTAACTCAGAGGGGTTTAAAAAAAGGTTTGGATAGCTTCCTTAAAGTCCATAAGCCATTTTGGATTTGGGGAAAATTTACTGCTTATTTCTAGGATAAAGCATCTGTCTTAAGAGCATGTGTGGTTGGTTGTCGGAATCAAAGCAGTCTAGTAAATACTGCTATCTAGATACCAATGGGACCCATTTCACCAAAAATATGGCGGCTTCAGGGTCTTTTAATGAACAGACAACCAATCTGAAAAATCAAAACATAATAATATTACCTAAAGCAAAAACTTTAATTGCTCAAATAAAACACTTCCAAAAAGCACTTGCTTTGCAGTTCCTGTGTATGAGGCAGAGACAAACTCTTGTTTTATTAGGGGGACACACAGAAACAGAATTAAAGCAGATAAAGATCATATGATCTATTCAGTCTGCCCATCCATGCCACTCCATGCCATCTACTATCCCTTCCTCTCCCTTACAGATCTTGTGTACTTATTCCAAGCTTTCTTGAATTCAGATAGTCTTCTTGTCCATCACAAGTTCACCACCCTTTCCGTGAAGAAGTATTTTCTCGGGTTGCTCCCGAGTCTGTCCCCTTTCACCTTCATCCTATGCCCCTTCATTCCAGAGCTTCCTTTCAACTGAAAGAGACTATGCCACAGAGCAATGTAAACACAGACCTCCCAAAGCACTAGCAAACCTCAACATATTTCTGTTCTGAAATTAATTCTGAACAGAAATGTCAGCGTAAGGAACTTTAAACCGGATACGAGATGGAATTGTAGCCAATGATGTCACATAAACAAGGGCGTAACATGGTTAAAATTAGAACCACGACAGAGTATCTGAATAGCAAATGATTTTTAAGGAGTATTTTAGAAATATCAGAGTAGACCACGTTGGCATAGCTCAGGCAGAAGAGAAAACCAAAGAGGTAGGGGGAAGGAGGTTAGTGGTATTACCCATGGAACAGTTTGATTTATGTGTGCAATGCTTTGTTCTGTTTTGATTTTAACCCTATAGGACTTCTCAGAAAAAAAAACCTTCCATGCCTCACAGCTGATCCATGTCCAGCGACCCTCCTCTCTCCCCTGCCCCCCCCCCCCTCCAGCCACCCAGGTTATGTAGCAAATTCTTCGGGGCAGGCAGGAAAGATCCCCGAGTTGCTTGTGTTATTACGCTTAATATACTGCTTAAACTATAAACTTCCCAAAGGAATGGAAAACAAAAATGAGGACTTTATACGGCCTTTGTATCGCTCCATGGTGTAACCGCACCTCAAATATTGTGTTCAATTCTGGTCACCATGTCTCAGAAAAGGTTTAGAGAGAGGCAACAAAAACGATAAAGGGGATGGGATAAGGCTAAAGTGGCTGGGGCTCTTCAGCTTGGAGAAAAGACGGCTGAGGGGAGATTTGATGGAGGTCTATAAAATGAATGGAGTGGAACAGGTAGAGGATTAGGGGGCACGCAATGAAGCTACAAAGTACTCAATTTAAAACAAATCAGAGAAAATATTTCTTCACTCGACGTGTAATTAAACTCTGGAATTTGTTGCCATACAATGTGGTAAAAGCAGTTAACTCAGAGGGGTTTAAAAAAAAGGTTTGGATAGCTTCCTTAAAGTCCATAAGCCATTTTGGATTTGGGGAAAATTTACTGCTTATTTCTAGGATAAAGCATCTGTCTTAAGAGCATGTGTGGTTGGTTGTCGGAATCAAAGCAGTCTAGTAAATACTGCTATCTAGATACCAATGGGACCCATTTCACCAAAAATATGGCGGCTTCAGGGTCTTTTAATGAACAGACAACCAATCTGAAAAATCAAAACATAATAATATTACCTAAAGCAAAAACTTTAATTGCTCAAATAAAACACTTCCAAAAAGCACTTGCTTTGCAGTTCCTGTGTATGAGGCAGAGACAAACTCTTGTTTTATTAGGGGGACACACAGAAACAGAATTAAAGCAGATAAAGATCATATGATCTATTCAGTCTGCCCATCCATGCCACTCCATGCCATCTACTATCCCTTCCTCTCCCTTACAGATCTTGTGTACTTATTCCAAGCTTTCTTGAATTCAGATAGTCTTCTTGTCCATCACAAGTTCACCACCCTTTCCGTGAAGAAGTATTTTCTCGGGTTGCTCCCGAGTCTGTCCCCTTTCACCTTCATCCTATGCCCCTTCATTCCAGAGCTTCCTTTCAACTGAAAGAGACTATGCCACAGAGCAATGTAAACACAGACCTCCCAAAGCACTAGCAAACCTCAACATATTTCTGTTCTGAAATTAATTCTGAACAGAAATGTCAGCGTAAGGAACTTTAAACCGGATACGAGATGGAATTGTAGCCAATGATGTCACATAAACAAGGGCGTAACATGGTTAAAATTAGAACCACGACAGAGTATCTGAATAGCAAATGATTTTTAAGGAGTATTTTAGAAATATCAGAGTAGACCACGTTGGCATAGCTCAGGCAGAAGAGAAAACCAAAGAGGTAGGGGGAAGGAGGTTAGTGGTATTACCCATGGAACAGTTTGATTTATGTGTGCAATGCTTTGTTCTGTTTTGATTTTAACCCTATAGGACTTCTCAGATTTTTAGAAGGTAAGGAAGGCATTATCTGAATGACAGAATTCATGCTGGGGCAGCTTGAGGAGTGATGAGTGAAAAGAATGTGTGTTTAAATGCCCCTTGGGTACTCCTGGGAGAGAAAACAAAACAAAGACAGCAGGCAGGGTAAAACATTCTCATACCTCTCAAAAATTAGAATCCTAACTGTAGCATGAGTGCCTTAAATTTGCAGACACACCTGTGGAATGCAAGAAGAAGAAAAAAGGGGCACAGCAGAAGGTCTCCAGCCCCCCTGGCAATTCTCTAAATATGCGATTTACCAAAGAAGAGCCCCTTTTTTGGCTAGCTTGAACACATCAGCTCATCTCTGTTAGAGCACCTGGTTTTCGTGACTTTGTTGAGCATTGCGCTTTTGCCGGTGTCACTGAATAATGACTCTGCTGTACCATTGTTTAGGTCTGTAATGACATCGCATTGATTCAAAATTCATTCTTCTTTCTTGCACGGTGGCAGTGATCTTTCTCTTTCAGAATTGCACAAACTAATGGAATTATTTCATTTTGCTACATGAAGGAAGCATATGCCAACTACAGAGAAGGGGCATATTTTAGACCTTGGGCTCTTAGCAAATGAACCAGAGGACTAGCACCTTTACTACTACTACTACTTATCATTTCTCTAGCGCTACTAGACGTACGCAGCGCTGTACACAGGAACATGAAGAGACAGTCCCTGCTCGACAGAGCTTACAATCTAATTAGGACAGATAAACAGGACAAACAAGGGATAAGGATAAAGGGTAGCAAGATTCCGGAATCCCAAAGAGTAGCAAGATTCTGGAATCCCAAAGAGTAGCAAGCTTCTGTGCAGAGTCCCAATGAGCAGCAAGATTCCGGAATCCCAAAGACTACTACTACTACTTATTTCTATAGCGCTACTAGATGTACGCAGTGCTGTACACTTGAACATGAAGAGACAGTCCCTGCTGGACAGAGCTTACAATCTAATTAGTCGCACTGTGATAAAGGGTGCTCGCTCCTGTGTCTCTGCAAAAGGAGGAAATATAGACCTTGTACTTCTGTCTCCAAGGACCAGTCTCGCGACTCCAGTGTGAGACTCAAATTATCCTGAATAGGGAAGCAATTTCCTGTTCACTTTTCAACAAGAGTAAATTTTTCAGCCATGATGGAAAGTGGTCAGAGTGCTCTGCAAACCCACTCGCTGATTGCCGCGCCGGACACTTTCTAGCGTGGTTTAGTAAAAGGACACCATTATTTGGATCTATCACAAATTCATTACAAATTGTTCAGAACGCAGCAGCAAGACTGTTGGGGGACATCAAAATTTTGAACATATCACACCAATGTGAAGAATTGCATTGGTTGCCTGTTTACCGGATAATTAGATTTAAAGTAACCACCTTGATTTTCAAGGCATTAAATAATAAGGCCCCACTTGCTTTAGCTGTGTCTGAGAATTTATCAACCATCGTGTAATTTTACATTTCACAGATAAATGTTTGTTAGATGTGCCTTCATTTAAACAAATCCAGTTAGATGTATTTTGTTCTGCCATGGTGCAAATAGGAGGTGCGTGTTTCTGGAACTCTCTGCCACTGGAACTGCAGAAAATGTTTTTAGTTTTGCAAATTAGAAAACCGAGTTTAAAAGCTTTCTTATTTAACCAGGCATTCCAATAGAATAGTGATTGGATCATTTGATTTTTGTTTTTGTCAGTAGAACTTGTCATATTTATTCAGATTTTGCTCGCACACCTTTTTCAGTAGTAGCTCAAGGTGAGTTACATTCAGGTACACTGGGTATTTCTCCGTCCCTGGAGGGCTCACAATCTAATTTTGTACCTGAGGCAATGGAAGGTTGACTTGCCCAAGATCACAAGGAGCAGCTGTGGGATTTGAACTGGCCACTTCTGGAGGTCAAGACCGGTTTTCTAACCACTAGGCCACTCCTCCACACTTGACTTCTTATGATTATTGTTATCTTGTATATATTGTTTAGCCCCTGAAATTATGTATATGTACATAAGTACATAAGTAGTGCCATACTGGGAAAGACCAAAGGTCCATCTAGCCCAGCATCCTGTCACCGACAGTGGCCAATCCAGGTCAAGGGCACCTGGCACGCTCCCCAAACGTAAAAACATTCCAGACAAGTTATACCTAAAAATGCGGAATTTTTCCAAGTCCATTTAATAGCGGTCTATGGACTTGTCCTTTAGGAATCTATCTAACCCCTTTTTAAACTCCGTCAAGCTAACCGCCCGTACCACGTTCTCCGGCAACGAATTCCAGAGTCTAATTACACGTTGGGTGAAGAAAAATTTTCTCCGATTCGTTTTAAATTTACCACACTGTAGCTTCAACTCATGCCCTCTAGTCCTAGTATTTTTGGATAGCGTGAACAGTCGCTTCACATCCACCCGATCCATTCCACTCATTATTTTATACACTTCTATCATATCTCCCCTCAGCCGTCTCTTCTCCAAGCTGAAAAGCCCTAGCCTTCTCAGCCTCTCTTCATAGGAAAGTTGTCCCATCCCCACTATCATTTTCGTCGCCCTTCGCTGTACCTTTTCCAATTCTACTATATCTTTTTTGAGATACGGAGACCAGTACTGAACACAATACTCCAGGTGCGGTCGCACCATGGAGCGATACAACGGCATTATAACATCCGCACAACTGGACTCCATACCCTTCCTAATAACACCCAACATTCTATTCGCTTTCCTAGCTGCAGCAGCACACTGAGCAGAAGGTTTCAGCGTATCATCGACGACGACACCCAGATCCCTTTCTTGATCCGTAACTCCTAACGCGGAACCTTGCAAGACGTAGCTATAATTCGGGTTCCTCTTACCCACATGCATCACTTTGCACTTGTCAACATTGAACTTCATCTGCCACTTGCACGCCCATTCTCCCAGTCTCGCAAGGTCCTCCTGTAATCGTTCACATTCCTCCTGCGACTTGACGACCCTGAATAATTTTGTGTCATCGGCGAATTTAATTACCTCACTAGTTATTCCCATCTCTAGGTCATTTATAAATACATTAAAAAGCAACGGACCCAGCACAGACCCCTGCGGGACCCCACTAACTACCCTCCTCCACTGAGAATACTGGCC
Source organism: Microcaecilia unicolor (assembly GCF_901765095.1). Lineage (NCBI taxonomy): Eukaryota > Metazoa > Chordata > Amphibia > Gymnophiona > Siphonopidae > Microcaecilia > Microcaecilia unicolor. Next base: position 219,513,136 of record NC_044038.1, read on the forward strand.
ACGCAATCCTACTCTCTGCTTCCTATCTTTCAACCAGTTCTTAATCCATAATAATACCCTACCTCCGATTCCATGACTCTGCAATTTCTTCAGGAGTCTTTCGTGCGGCACTTTGTCAAACGCCTTCTGAAAATCCAGATATACAATGTCAACCGGCTCCCCATTGTCCACATGTTTGCTTACCCCCTCAAAAAAATGCATTAGATTGGTGAGGCAAGACTTCCCTTCACTAAATCACTATATTTGTTACCCACCCAGAACTATGTATGGAGTGGGCTATAAATGCTTCAATCAAATTTCAGTACAGAATTTATCAGGAGGCTACTTGAGCTGTGCTTCTTCAAGGCAAGCTTGTTTTAAAAGTGAAAATCAACCCTTCGAGTAACTGCAGCATGGTCTCTCCAGCTCCTGATTAATCCCCAAGCGATATTTTTAAGTGTAAAACGGTCATCCCTGCCTGGTCTGGTAAAATAAAACATTTTATAAAATCTGGGCCAATGCCCTGTCTTTGGATTAAGACAGAATAGTGCCTTGATGAGTTAGACCACTCTGGTGCTTTCCAGAAATCCTGCTACGCTGACGGTTTCTGTTCTTCCTCTCTGACAGGTTCTTGGTGAATTCATTGCATGGGTTAATAGAATTTGTGTGCAGGCAAAGGGTTTGCAGAAGATGCAGATGTGAAATGATTTCGGAAAGAACAGGAATGCAGTCCAGCAAACATTCTGCTGAAACAGTAACATCTTGAGACTTTGAACTGTGTCTGAATTACTTTGCTTAGCTTTGATCTTTTGTAATGCCTTCTGTTTTTAAGTCAGTAATTGATCAGTAATTTTTTTTTCCAGCCTTGCTATAGAGTAGCAGGGAAATGAACTGAAAGTGTATTGACAATATCACACTTTTTATGAAAACGATGAATCTTCCTTTCATACTAAAGACGGGCAACCTGGTCTTACTTTCCTATCCAGCCTCACAGAGCCTCAGTTGTTGAAATTTTTATTTATTTATTTTATTTGCTCTTTTAAGTAGAGGAGTGTGGTAGCCGTGTTAGTCCACTCTTAAGGTTATCAATAGAATTCAAACAAAATAAAACATGGAAAAGAAAATAAGATGATACCTTTTTTATTGGACATAACTTAATACATTTCTTGATTAGCTTTCGAAGGTTGCCCTTCTTCGTCAGATCGGAAATAAGCAAATGTGCTAGCTGACAGTGTATATAAGTGAAAACATTCAAGCATTACTATGACAGTCTGACAGGGTGGGAGGAGGGGGGTGGGTAGGAAGTATGCATGGGGACATCAAAGCATATCATTGATATTCTAACAGGGTGGGTGTGGATAGGTGAGAGGAGGGTGATCAACAGAGACATACAGCTTTATGGTTTATAATGGGCTAGGAACCCCAGATCCTTGTTAAGTCCTTTCTGTTGGGTGTTAAAATATTCAATCATTCTGACTTCAAAGGTCTTACGTTCTTGTATGGTTTTAAAGTTGCCTTTCAGGATTCTCACTGTGAAGTCACTGGTACAGTGTCCTGGTCCTGTAAAATGTTGACCAACAGGCGTGGGAACCGTACTGGCACCAGTATTGTTCATGTGATGTCTATGTAAATTGAATCTTGTCTTAAGCATCTGGCCTGTTTCTCCAATATAGCATCCTTCATTACATTTTTTACACTGAATGATATATACCACATTGGAAGATGAGCAAGTGAAAGATCCCTTTATGTTGAATATCTTTCCTTTGTGGATGACTTTGGGGTCCTTGCTCTTTTGAAATTACACTTCCCGAGATTTGAAAAGAAAAATTTAAGAAACAATTACATAACAGAAAATCTAAAATCAACAGCATAATCAATCAAGCCCGCAGGGATGAGAGCGAATCACTTAAGAAATATAACAAAATCAATGTTTTTACTTCATTTTTGTTTTTCCTTTCATTTAAGCATGATTTTTGAGGTAACTTTTTTTTAATATATATACTCACAAGTGCTCCTTTTCAAATACATATTTCTAAACTGATACTATTTCACAGATATATTGATGTCACACCATTATTAACTGTATTTACTTCTGTTATGTCACAACACTGACATGTATTATGTAAATTTATCTTCCATTATGTCCTTTTTTTATTATAATTGTATATCTTTTGCTTACATGGTTACTGTTCTTTTGATTTGTCCTTGCCTGTCTTTAGCATGAAAGGAAGATTCCTTTTTATATAGTTGTGACCCCTGAAGAAAGCGTATTGCCAAAACACGGCCCGTGTTGCGTCGGGGCTGTTTAGGCAACATTTGTTGGAGAATAAACTTTTAATTTGGAAATACTGGACTTCTGGTATTTCTTGGAACTTTTCCCTCCTACCTTTTGCTTTGTTTTTTTTTTTGTTTTTTTTAAATTAGCAGATGGCTATCAATACAAAAAAAAAAAAGGAAATTCAGCCATTTTACCCCAGCAGTAAATATGGTTTTATCGTGTGGGTAAAATGTGCGTAAGGGCCCCCCAAGACTCTTTCACACACACATCCACCTCAGCTAACTAAGGGGCCCTTTTACAAGTTCTGCCCCCCCACCATGCACCATTTCTGGTGCTTGAAAAATATTTTTATATTTTTAGCGCCAGGGGCTTAGTTCCGTGTGCTGCCCGGTTGCCATCAGGTTAGCGCAGGAGCCCTTTCCACCTCCTAAACTGGTGGCAATAAGGGCTCGCCAGGAAATGGCCGCATGACAAGCATATAAAAGCTCCAAGCTAATTTGCCGTGTAGATTTTATGAATCCATTGGGTGAGAGGAGGATTTCTGAAAGCTTTATCTGGATAAAATTAACAGTTAACTGGTTAAGCCATTGTTGTACTGTTTTTGAAAACTCCCTCCACCCTCCCCTACTAATTTAGGGGAGGGTGGAGGGAGGAGGAGGAGTGGCCTAGTGGTTAGAGCACAGGTCTTGCAATCCAGAGGTGGCCGGTTCAAAACCCACTTTTCCTCCCTGTGATCCTGGGCAAGTCATTTAACCCTCCATTGCCTCAGGTACAAGCTTAGATTGTGAGCCCTCCTGGGACAGAGAAATATCCAGAGTACCTGAATGTAACTCACCTTGAGCTACTACTGAAAAAGGTGTGAGCAAAATCTAAATAAATAAATATAATCCCCTAGATAAACAGGGTAACTACATTTTAGGCATTTTTAGCTTGCCAGAAAATGGGGTGTGGTTGGGCTATGGAAAAGAAGTTAAGCATTTAATTCATTACTAACCGGCTAAGTCTTAACTTTTTAACAGTTGGACTGGCTAGATTTTGGTGAAAAATTCTCAGCTTTGTACTCAGCTGGTTCAGTTCAGCTTTTGCTTAAGGATAACTGGCTATTTTTGCTGCTCAACAGTATTTTAAAATCTGACTCCTTTATTTTTCCATATTTAAGACAGTAATACATTTCCTATAAACAGTATTACAGGTGTAATACTAAGACCAGAACTTAATTTGAACAAAATATCTTAAAGCTAAAAGTCATCCAACTAAAAGCTTACACGTCGTCTTAAATTATAGCCCTTGATTATGGGTCTCGCAACATTTTATGTGCTACTTTAATTAATTTAGAAATTGTTTGCAGAGCAAAATTGAAATGCACAGATGAAGAATTTTCCAAGTATCTCTTTGCTCGTTTTGAAACCATAGTTTAAGATGGAGAAAACAGAGCACATCAATTCTGTTAGGTGTTGGTCTAGTACAATGTATCACATAAGTTTTTTTCAAATCTCTTTGAAATATCCTTTATCAGATTTTTCTGTGGTTTTAAACAAGAGACTGGGATGTAGGGACATAACCAGTACCAGAAGGCATTAAATCATTTTTAGAATCCATGTATTCAACAAAAGTGCACAAAGTAGCAAAAAACAATAATAAAGAAATACAATTAAAAACATTAAATCAAAATAATATGTTAAGCAGTCAGACAACCATTGCAAAACATATGATTTGGTTAAATTGTCTGTAAAGGAAACTGCTAGCCACGAACTTGACGTTTTCTTCCGGGATTATTGCTTCACCCATCTTTTGCCACAGATAAAGTAAAAAAATCTTTTACTGAAAAGCTTTCAAACAGATTGGTCTACTTGAAAGAAACCCTGCCCTGAAAGATCAGCCGTGTTCAGAAAACTCGAGTAGGTCTTTTTAGGGTATCCACCCTGAGTTTCAGTATGGGCTATTCGATATATTAATCCTATCTGTCTTCTCAGTATAGATTTGGCCTCTTGGCCGATGTACCTATAACATTTCTGAACGCAACCGAACAGCTTGTGTCTTCCACCCAACCTTTCAAACCTTCTGTCATATCTGTCCCAAGCATGAGTAAAATCCATCCCAGTGTTGGCTCCTCTTGCTTTTTTGGAATCCCGATGCAATCCTTGTCTGCCGGTTAGGATTGAAACTGCCATCATGCTCTTGGTTCTGTCCACCATCCTATTGCACAGTTTTATTACCTTGATCGGACACTCATCTCAAGATCTCTTTCCTGGTCAAAGCACATTGGCTCTTCATCTCTCAAGGTGAATCCCTCCCTCAGATTTCTGCACCCCATTATTTTTTGTCCTAAATTCTAACTGCCAAACATTTTGATGATTCCTTGATATTTTTTTCTCTCTTCTCATTCTGGCTACTCCCCTTTCAGAGTTCCAACATGTTATAGATCTTTGTTCCATCCATAAGAGATTTTTTTTTCCTTCTAACTCTTCTGCCATATTACCTAGGTACCCAGTGGTGTACCTAGCCTATTTGACACCCGGAGTGGATCATCACCAATCCCCCCCCCCCCACCAGTGATCTGGTCTCTCAAATCCCCCTCTTCCACGTACTCTTTAAACACATAAGAGAAAAGGATCTGGGACTGGCACAAGCAGCGAGTATAGGGTTACCATACGGCTCCTGAAAAAGGAGGACACATTGATCCAGTCCGGGTTTTGCTTCCATTGAAAGCAATGGAAGTAAAACCCAGACTGGCTCAATCTGTCCTCCTCCTTTTTTCTGGAGCCATATGGTAACCCTAAGTGAGTATGAGTTGCTGCTGTCTGCCAGCAAAGAACTGTAGTGTTTAAAAGGTACACGGGTGGGGTGGTGGGGGGGGGGGGGGGGGGAGATGCCAGATCACCTGTGGGCGAGGGGAGCTTTTCAGCTGGCGAGACTCGAGAAACCCTGCCAGCCACATCACAATGCTTTTATTGCGCACACCCATTGCCCTGCCCTTGATATGCCACTGATTACGCCTACTGTTTATTTAGTAGAACAACTTCACGACTCAAATTTGGAAGCATGTTTTATAGATATCAATAACACATCATAAAAGCCCTGTGCATTCCGCAAAGTGATTTAAATGTTTCAGAACTCTTGGAAACCTCTTTGACCACTATACCTGATAGGCAAATCCTTTTGGTATCATTTGTGTTTCAACAGGACTTGGAGCTGGTGAGAAAACTGGCTTTAAGAAATTTACAAAATCCTTTTTATGGGGGAAAAATCTGGGTTTTCCCAGACGTCACTAAAGCTACACAAATAAAAAGGAATTTTTGCTGTTACGACCTGCTGTTTTGACACTGGGGGCTTCCTTTAATTTAAACTATCCGTGTAAATGCATTATAAAATATATGGATGTAAAATACGTTTTCTTTGTACCGGATCATTTAAAACAATTTATCGCACAAAAAAACATTATGAAAGCTGTTTGAAGCCAATTAGTATTAATCCTAAGGAAAAGCAATGAAGATATACAGTGGTAATATCCATTAAGCCTTACTTTATTATTTTCTTTAATCTCTTCTCCTGAGTTATCTGCATACTCCCCCCCCCCCCCCGTTATGGTGGTTGGTCTAAGATAAGATGTTTTTTTTTTCTTTTAACTTCTTGTAAGAATTTTCCTCTGTAAACTAAATTAATCTGTTTTTCTTGCTCAAGTATAAATGCTTGTAAAATGTTTAAAAGGATAAATAAAGAATTAAAAAAAAATAAAAGCCCTGTGCCCCAACCATTCCCACCCATCATCCAATGTACAGAACCAGATCCAGGAGCAGTCCCTCCTCTTTCCTCTATTCTATTTAGTACTACCTTTTGTAGTCTCGCATTCAACCAGTCTCTAATTTAACCCACCATCTTGGGACCCAATCCCAGGCTACTCAGTTTACATGCTTTACATTTGCTTTACATTTACTGCATGCAAAATTCATTTCGAAGCAAGTTGGCCTACCAATTAATGCACATAGTCAATTTGTATGAGGCGGCCAGAAAAAAAAATTCTGAAAATCAGTCCAAATGAACCACAAATTGTTTTTTTGCCTTGTACAGATCCCTAATTTATGACCCTCCTATGCAGAACAATGTTAAAAGCTTTGCTAATGTTCAAGTAACTCGTACCCAGTGCACACCCAGTCTAGAGGAAAAAAAAACCTGATCAGATTTGTTTCAATGTCCCTCTGATAAAATTATGCTGAAGTGAAGGAGTAACCTAGTGGTTAAAGCACTGGCTGACAACTAGGAAGCCCAGTTCAAATGCCTTTGCTTCTGCTTGTGATACTGAGCAAGTCACTTTAACCCTCCATTATCTTAGGTACAAAATGAAATTAGAAGTAGGCAGGGGCAGGGAAATACATAGAGTATCTTAATGTATCACCTTGTGCTACTACTGAAAAGGTGTGAGCTGAACTGAAAATTAAATAAATAAACCTGTTTTGTAGATGCTTTACTATCCAGTCTCTTTGGGGCCCTTTTACTAAGCTGTGATAGTTACCGCATGCCAGATTTGACCCTACCTCCAGGGTAGTACGGAAGCCTGGCAGTAGTTCTGAAATTGGCACATGCAGTTTCCCGTGGTAGTAGAAAATAAAGTTTCTGTTTTCCACCACAGAGGGCATTCCCGGCGGTAATGGGGAGCACAGCCACATTGCCACGTGCCGCCTGATTACCGCACAAGTAGCAGATGAGCCCTTACCACCAAGTAAATAGGTGGCAGTAAGGCAGTAAATAGCCATGCACTACTTTTAAAATTGGTGCATGGCCATTTACTCCCCCATTTTAAAAAAAGGCCTTTTTACCTGCCGTGGTAAACAAAAAATGACCCAGCTTTGCCAATTAGTGCAGGCTGCAGCTTAGTACAAACGGTCCCCTGAAATACTGCATAGAAAATGGGGGGGGGGGGGGGGGGATACATCTTTTAAACTACAACATTCTAATTCATAAAAAGTAAGGCTGCTAACAATGAGCAGAAGCTTGCTAATTTTTTTTTAAATTTTATTTTTAATCTCTTCCACACAAACACATAGGCCAGCTGGAAGTTTTACATCATCATAATTCACACGAATGCCCTGATCTCTATGCAGCGAGTTGGGCCTGATTTTGCAACTTGCACAGATGCAAAGTTTAATTCCGTTCAAGGCCACAAGAAAGCTTCAAAGAGCTTCCACCATTTGTTCCGTCCATTAATTATTTATCCATCAATGTGTCTGCAATACATTATTAACTCTAATCTCAAATTCTTGGAGTGTGCCCCAGAGTGCATCGTAGCATCTCTAGACCATGCAAAAATAAGAAATAGCACAGGGAACAAATGACTTTTTATCTTGCGTAAAGGCAGTCATTCAACAAACGAGATGTATTGGAGTAAACTCAATCAACGGGATGATGTGCACCGAGCATGAATTCTATGTGTGATAAGCATAACGTGTGCCCAATTTTATAGCATTAGGGAGATTATGATTAAATCGCCTGGCTCATTCATACACGAAAGATGCTCATTTAAAGAAAACAGTTTAAAATGTTTCCCGTTTCTTCGTTTTGCACATCGGAAGCCTAGATTATATACAATTATGCGAACCTATGAAGTGAGTTCATATTCTCAGGGTCCTTTACTACTACTACTACAACTTAACATTTCTAGAGCGCTACTAGGGTTACGCAGCTCTGTGCAAATTAATAACTAAGGACGGTCCCTGCTCAGTAGAGCTTACAATCTAAAGGACGAAATGTCAAGTTGGGGTAGTCTAGATTTCCTGAGTAGAGATGTTGTGATTAGGTGCCGAAAGCGACATTGAAGAGGTGGGCTTTGAGCAATGATTTGAAGATGGGTAGGGAGGGGGCCTGGCGTATGTGCTCAGGGAGTTTGTTCCAAGCATGGGGTGAGGTGAGGCAGAAAGGGCGGAGCCTAGAGTTGGCGGTGGTGAAGGGTACTGAAAGGAGGGATTTGTCTTGAGAGCAAAGGTTACGGGTAGGGACGTAAGGGGAGATGAGGATAGAGAGGTAAGGAGGGGCTGCAGATCGAGTGCATTTGTAGGTTAGTAGGAGAAGCTTGAACTGTATGCGGTAACTGATCGGAAGCCAGTGAAGTGACTTGAGGAGAGGGGTGATATGAGTATATCGGTCAAGGCGGAAGATAAGACGTGCGGCAGAGTTCTGGATGGACTGAAGGGGGGATAGGTGGCTAAGTGGGAGTACCGTTGTTACTTCACACACATGCCTGAGCATTTTAATTCCCAGAACATGTTCTCAGCCTGTAGGGCAGTAACTTCCCACTACAGTTATTGAATCCAATTCATCCTTGCAACGTGTCGCTGATCTTGCAATGCGATGGTTTCCGACGTGGCTGTCATAACAGTACCAGTAGTTAAAAATCCCTATATTCCAAAAAAGCTGAACTCGTAAATTGGCTGAAAATAAGGCACAAAATTTAGGCCTATCATTTGCCTACTTATATGAGCCTAGTGCTGAAAATCAGTACTTTTTTTCCCCACATTGTAAGTCTGCCCCTGTTGCCATCTACTAGTTTATGTTCTTAAATTTAAAAGGCTAGTGAAATTTTGAGTATTTAGTCCTAGTAAATTTTCAGAGACCATTTTATGATCATGGTTAGGAGCATCAATCCTTCAAACATCAGGCCCATATATTCCTGTATTTGGTCCATTGGCACATTAGACAAACACATGGCTCAAGATTTTATTCCTGTCTTTCAGCTACAACTTTTAAATCATTTTCCATCTGTTTTGCACCTCTTTAAATGATAGACTTTATTACATATATATTGTAAAATAGTTTGAAGTCAGACACATTGACTCCAATTTGTTTTTACATAATAATCGGCCTTTTTCTCTCTCTCCCCCCCCCCCCCCAACCCCCTTCATATAGGTACATGGGCATGTGTGAGTGGGGTTAGGTCTAGGAGTGAAAAATGTGCATGATGTCTTGTGTTTTCTACTTGTTGGGCAAGGCTTCCAGGTATGTACTTTGCACCTGCATTGACTGTGGGGGAGGGGTAAATTAGCACACGTCCTTTTGTACACATCTATGTGGGCTACCCTCTCTTTTAAAGGAAAACTGCTTAGAAAGTTTCTCTTGAAAATGAGCCTTCAAAGCCTGTAGCTCCTATGGACCTGCTGGCAAGGTGCAGGCATTTTTACTTTATTTTCTTACAACATAGTTCAGGAAAAAAAGACATCGTAAGACAAAAAATAATTGTGCAAGTAAATGACAAATCATTTAAGGGGTCTTTTACTAAAGATGAGCTCAAGTTATCTGCAGCAGGGCCCATAGGAATAAGATAGGCCCTGCTGCAGATAACTCAAGCTAAGCTTTAGTAAAAGACCCCCTTAATCCACATCTTAGGAACTAACAGGGACTGCAACACCAAGGTTAGAAAAATTCGAGAAAAATAATAAAACACACAAATATACAGTCCAGCCGATATTCCAGCCCCATTTCACTGACCAAAAATGGCCACTGACCAGTCAAATATAGCATTTTGGCACCTAACCACTAATATTCAGAGCAAGGAGTTCTGAATATTGACATAGCCATTAAAAAAAACCCCAGATATTCAATGCTGGTCACCGGAAACAGCCTAGTATTGAATATCTGGGGTCAGCACCAATCGGCACTAAAGCAACATGGCTCCTGTGGGCTGAATATTGACCTCTTTATGTGTGTGTGTGTGTGTATGTATATATATATATATATATATATATATATATACCATCTAAATCAATCGCTAAATAACAGTTCTAAGTACATTATCTTGAATAGATATATCCATAAGAAAAGTGTTGAAATGGGTGGGGTCTGTAAAGACATATTTATTATTTCCATATGTGACTAGACACAAGTATATCTAAGGAGAAAAGTAGCGACTACTGGCAAAATTTAAGGTTTCAGCAGTGGAAATTGCTTCCTATGAAGCCTTATTGCCTGGTTTGGTTATCGTTGACTTCGGTTTTCGTTGATTTTTTTTTTCCATGAAAAATTTGTCTTGGATTTCATCGACGTCCCCATGTGACCTCACTGCTAATTTTACAAAAACGTGTTCTGCTCAGTGTGGCGTTTGTTTCTCGCGTCTAGCCAAACAATTCCATTGCTTTCCAGTGTTTTTGTGCTTTTTTTTTTATTCATATGGAAATAATTGCCTCGGTTTTCGTCGGTTTCGGATTTCACCGATGGTATCACTGTAATATGTTGACCACTAAAGGGGACATTGGAAAAATACAACTTCAATATAGTATTTTTTCCCCCATTTCAGGATGACATTTTACCAATAAAGTAGCATACTTGGGGCTTGGGGGTCCTTTTTACTAAGGTGCACTGATAGATTTAATGTGCACTAAATGTAAGACCCAGTTGGTAGTAGGAAAAATAATGGAGTCGCTGCTGAAGGAAAATACAGTTAACTTTCTAGAAGCCAACAAGTTACAGGATTTGAGGCAACACGGCTTTACCAAAGGAAATTCCTACCAAACGAATCTGACTTTTTGGGTGACCAAAGAACTGGATAAAGGACATGTGCTAGATGGAATCTACTTGGATTTCAGTCAAGCCTTTGATATGGTCCCTCACAGAAGATTCATGAATAAGCTGAGAGGGCTGAACTCGAGACCCAAAGTGGTGAACTGACAGGCAGCAGAGGATGGTGGTAAACGGAATCCACTCAGAGGAAAGGAAGGTGAGCAGTGGAGTGTCTTGGATCGGTGCTGGGTCCGATTCTGTTTAATATATTTGTGAACAACACTATTACTGGGGTACAATTTCACATAATAGTCGTATTCAGTATAACATATCTATTCTCAAACAACTATTGTGCATTTTTACATCATCAATCTTTATTAAATTTATGCCTGCCTTCATTACATTTATTAAAATCTCACTGTGCTGTTCAAATACATAAAATCTTTCCTCACACACAACAAACACTCATATAAATACACCTACATATCAAAATCTATGGAGTACTTGAATTCATATACTTTGGGGAACAGTCCACTTCTCTTGCAATCCTTTCCTGCTGCTTGTAATATCCAAATATTTCTCGCTTTGGTCAGGATCCATTGTACTCCATGCACTGGAAAATTTCACTTTATCCAGATTTTTCACCGCTGTTCGGAGCTATCGCATAGTCCATAAACCGCTACTAAATGGACTTGGGAAAAATCTACAATTCCAGGAATAACATGTATAGAATGTTTGTACGTTTGAGAAGCTCACCAGGTGCCCTTGGCCTGGATTGGCCGCTGTCATGGACAGGATGCTGGGCTCGATGGACCCTTGCTCTTTTCCCAGTGTGGCATTACTTATGTACTTATGTACTCACAGTTATTCTTTCCAAGAGTATAAATCCTGTACCATAATTTCACTTGAAACCTTCTATTTAATCCAAAGAGGTAAACGTATGGCCGTTCTCCAAAATGTTCCTCTTATTGATTTATACAGCATAACATCTTGTTAAACGATGCTACTTCCTTCTTGTTATAGCCCTCACTGTAACCCTAACACGTACGTGTTTCGCTCATAGAGCATCTTCAGGGGTCGGTGTTTCGGCTACAATAAGCCGCTGGGTTCTCGATCGTGGCGCCTTACCCTTGTGGGAACGCCTAAACGGATGCCCACACATCGAGAACCCAACAGCTTGCCTGCCATGAGTGGGACAGCGCGGGGTACAAATGTAACAAAAATATGAAATACTAGCAGACCTGAGACTTTTGGTATACCTCATTTAACTAAGTCGCCAGCGCAGATGGAATCATGCGGTTAGTACAATATCGGGACTCCAGTTTTCTGGACATATGACGCAGAAAAGGGGTTTGTGCAGTTTAACCCCTTCACAAAAACTTGCAGTAGATATCAGCTACAGCATATCAAAATGAATGGTAATGAAGCTATAAGCTATTCTGCAACTGATTCAGAGAAGTATGCAAAAGACTGAGGTGTCCTTTTACTAAGGTGTACTGAAAAATGGCCTCCAGTAGTGTAGACGCATATTTTGGGCACATCTACAAAAAAACGCCTTTAAAATTTTTTTTTGCTGGAAATGGACGTGCGGCAAAATAAAAATTGCCGCACATCCATTTTGGGTCTGAGACCTTACCGTCAGCCATTGACCTAGAGGTGAAGTCTCATGCGGTAATGGGACAGTAATGACCTATGCACGCCAAAGGCCACTAGGGCATGCGTTTGATACATGTGCCAGAAAAAAAAAATTATTTTTTTGGCCGCGCGTATCGGACACGCGCCAAAAATGAAATTACTGCAAGAGCCACGTGGTAGCCGTGCAGTAACTCCATTTTGGCGCACATTGGGTGCGCGTAGACACTTGCGCAGCTTAATAGAAGGGCTCCCGAGGCCTGTAAAAATGCCAGAATTTGAATTCCAGGTCTGAGGAGGTGTAGAAGCTCTGAGGATTGAATGCAACTTTCTTCTTTGGTGCTGTAAGCATAGCAGTACTTGCAACTGTTAAGACATAATGGGAGGTTGTGGTTCCGGGCAGAGGTCTGAGCAGAAAAAAATTATCTGTACGTGTGCTGAAATGTTGTTCTCTGCATAAATATCAAAACACACAAGGGTGGAAGAACGCCAAATCCAAGGATAGACCAGTCCCAAAGACACGGTAATAAGAGTGAGAAACCAAGAAGCCAATCTGTAAACGTCAAGCTGTTGGTATGTAAATTTATGACGCTGTTTACAAATAATTCTGGTGTTTGTCAGAGACTGCTCAGTATATACATTTATGCATGAGGTTATATATGTACACATATATGCATTTTTAATTGTTATCTAATTCTAATTTTATATACAGACCTTGTGTGGTAAGGGTGTTTATATGTTAATGCAAATGTGTGTTTATATACGTATATCAAACCTATAAATGGCAAGTGACCGACTCACCTGCAAATGCGCAGTAGAGACTTCCCTCTCTGTCCCGCCCCCGCGTCAAGACGTGATGACGGAGGGAGGGGGGCGGGACAGAGAGGGAAACTGCGCAGAAGAGGAGGGAGGGAACCGCTGACGTCGCTACCGCTCCACCCCCCAAGGTAGCCGCTACCACCCCCCCCCCCCCCCCCCCCCGGAGTCGCCACCACCCACCCCTTCACCCGGCCCGGGCCCTCTCTTTGTTATTCAACTTACAGCAGCGCCGAAACAGCAGCAAGCAGCTCAGCTTCAGCTCCCGTCGGCCTTCCTTCCCTGCCTGTGCCCCGCCCTCGCCGACGTGACGTCACACGAGGGCGAGGCACAGGCAGTGAAGGAAGGCCAACGGGAGCTGCTGCTTGCTGCTGTTTTGGCGCTGCTGTAAGTTGAATAACAAAGAGAGGGCCCGGGCCGGGTGAAGGGGGGGCGGGGCGACTCCGGGGTGGGGGGGTGGTAGCGGCTACCTTGGGGGGGGGGAGGGGGACATGGAAGGTCTCAGAAGGAGGGGGGCCTTGGAGCTGGGAGGGCTGGACTGAAGGGGGCCTTCCAGCTGGCTGGGAAGAAGGCACGTGGGGGGGGGCAGGGGGCCTTGGAACTGGGAGGGAGGGAAGGGGGCCTTGGGAGCTGGGGGGGAGGGCCTGGGGCCTTGGAACTGGGAGGGAGGGCGGGCAGGGGGCCTTGCAGCTGGGAAGGGGGGAGGACTGGAGCCTTGGAGCTGGGAGGGAGGGACAGAGGGAGCCTTGGAGCTGGCAGGGAAGGAGGATGGCAGGGGGCCTTGCAGCTGCAACGGGAGGGGGGAAAAAAAACATTCCAATACGCGCCCGTTTTAACGGGCTTAACGGCTAGTATATATATAAATGTGTGAGTGTGTGTGTGTGTGTATATCTATTTCATCACATATTACTACATAGCAATGCATCTGTTTATCATTAGATTATATGTTCTGTGCAACATATTATACTGTTATTTCCATTTTTATTATGATTTGCTTTTTTATTATGAATGATTTGTATCTTTTTTTAAAGTTTTTTCTGAATTCTGTATTTATCATTTTATCTATATATATATATATATGGTAAAATTTAGATGAAATGTTTTTCATTTGTATGTTTTTATGTTCTTAAACTATTTGATTTTATGTTTTAGACCCCTGATGAAGGCTTTGTAGCCGAAACACGGACCGTGTAGGGTCCCAATGAACTTTATTTTGGTGCTCTTACTACCGTGTCTTCAGGATTGGTCTATCCTTGGATTTGGCGTTCTTCCACCCTTGTGTGTTTTGATACTCTTGTTTCGTTTATGGAAGTATTGGACTCCCTTATTTCTTCCGGTTCTCTGCATAAATACTGGCACCAAATTTTTGTGATGCTAATGTTTCACATTTCACCTTTTATTTGATATACCGTAAATAACAAATGCAGCTGATATTCCAGCATATGCACAGATGCGTGTCAACACTTTTTTGTTTGTTCAGACAGGCGCACAGAACCTTGCGTGCATACGTCTGGTGTGTTCACCCTGATTAGCAACACAAGTTCTGCATGCATCAGAGTTACATATGAATAGCTTGCTGTGTTGACGAGCAAAACTTCAGTTTTGAATTCACACTAGAAGCCTTGTGCTCAGCCATCAGCAAATGGCTCTAACATATGCTTTTCTTCATGGCCCCTGAGTAGGTTTTGGTGATATGCTTTACTTAATTTAGTTGGAGGGCTATAAGAGTTGGCGGTGGGAGAGCTAGTGATTTATATTAAATCAATTTCACAAATCGTACTTATTGCTATGCATCCCATATAATGAAAGCCAGTATGTGTCTGCATAGCTGTAAAAGGAGTCTAATAGAAAGTTTCATGCCAACCAGTCAACTTTCGAATCAGTTGTTAGGCAACCTCATCTGCTCAAAGACCCTCCCCCCCCCCCCCTCCACCACACACATGGCCCCATCATAGAACAGCTTCATGCACACAAGGGTATTGATTTTGAGGGCTACTGATGAGGAGCTGAGGGGGCTGGCGACCCATTCTAGTGTGAGACTGGAATGAAATAATGGAGGGGAAAATCGAAAAGTGAGTATGGGGCAAAATTAAGATTGACAGGGAGATGACGGATGTGGAGGTAGGCTGCTGGTGGTGACACTGAGAAAGATGGTGGGGGAGGGAAAGAGGGGAAGACTGAACTGACCACAAACACACACACACACACACACACACACAAAAGAATGTCTTCTGGAAATATTGTGTACTCCAGCCTCAAGAGGGAATGAACCATGTGTGTATTACACCCCGACATTGTTGAATGCGTAAATCCTGTCACCACTTCTGGTATGGTAGTAAACATGGTCTGTGTGTGTACATACAGCATGATAGATTTCTCCTATGAAGAATGAATACGTTGGAAGTTGGCAGGAATCACAATGGATGTCTGGTATCCGAGATACGCTTAGCATGCTGATAAGTTACTTGTTCCCTGCTGTGAGAACTGGTTGCTCTATTTGATTCTTTACAGGAATAGGAATCAAATTAAATCTGCAGTGACCTGTATTGTGCTCATACTAATGACCCAGTTAACCTCTGGTTAATTTTCTGTCTGCTGGTGTCCTGGGAACGAGGGCATGTTTATTGCAGAAGTGATGAACCTTTAGAAATGTGCCACTAGCGTTTGTATTCTTCTGGAGCTGTGTGTTGTAATAGAAATTAGCTAATGGGCCATGGGGGTGTGTAGAAGTCGCAGAATCTGAATGAGGGGATTTTTTTTTCTCTTTATTTTTCCCTCCACTCTGATTTACATGACTGAGCTTTTTGCTTTTGTGCTTTCCTGATTATTGATCTGTCTCCTGTTTTTTAAGAATCAAATTATTCACTGGGCAACACAATAACCCTGTTTACGCGGAGCTTTTGAAGTGACTTGGTGCAACTATTTTTCTCAGCTTGGTTTTTCAGGGGTAGGTGAGCTGGAAAAAAAAAAACTGGTGCAGAGTTTCATAGAAATGGGAAATTAAATTTGCCATCGGGGAACCCTACTGGCACACCATTCATTGTAAAGTTCACTTGTTTGATCCGTGCAATAAAGAGACCAGGGTAGATAAAGTTTGGAAGATTCATCTTGTTGACTTAATTTTGCGAACCTCGGTACTAGCCTTCAATCTTCATCTCCGATCTCACCACCCTACTAAACAGTTGTTAATAACCAGTGCATTTTGTCTAGCAAAAAAGGTGCCGGTACTCAAATCCCAGGCCACCCTTCAGGGTTGGCGTGATCATTGAGGGACTCGCCCCACAATAGCCAGGACCCCTGCAACCAGTCATAGAATCTATGACAAGGCAGAATTTGTATATAGAACATGAGCTCTTTCATTAAAATACAAGAACCATGGGTCAAGTTTAGCAGACAGTGGAAAAGGTGCCGGTACTCAGTACCCCCTCAAAAAAAAGCCCTGTTAATAACTGAAGGGTCCTTTTACAAAGGCGTCATGAAAAAGGGCCTGCTGTAGTGTAGATGGCGTGTTTTGGGCGCACGCAGAATTATTTTTCAGCGCACCTACAAAAAATGCTTTTTTTTTTTTTTTTTTTTTAGCCGAAAATGGACATGCGGCAAAATCAAAATTGCTGCTCATCCATTTTGGGTCTGAGACCTTACCATCAGCCATAGACCTAGTGCTAAAGAATTTGGGCGGTAATGACCTACACGCATCAAATGCCACTTTGGTGAGCGTCTGCTACGTGCATCCGAAAATAAAAAAGATTTTTCAGATACGTGTAGCGGACATGCACCAAAGTTTGAAATTACCGCGAGTCACGCAGTAACCAGGCGGTAACTCTAATTTGGCGCACGTTGGGCATGCATAGGCGCCTTTGAGGCTTAGTAAAAGGGACCCTGAAGTAATAATAAATTAAATTTCACCAGACCTAACAGTGCTGTATGCTGCCTTAGAAAAGGGGAGTTAAAATTCTGTCTCTGCTGCTCCTCCTCCCCCCCCCCCAAAAAAAAAATGTTTAGTTTAAATGGATATTTGTGGTAACTGAAAATAGCAGGGCAATTCTACAAACTGGCACCTAGATGTACATCAAGAAAATAAAAAAAAGAGAAAGATCCCCTATAGAAAGAATGCCAAAGGACAAGGAAGTAGGGGTGGACCAATAAAAATGAATTGTGGAACCCTGATAAAACAAAAGTTTATTATGACAAAAGACCATATCCGTTTCCGCATTCAATTCAAACTTTTCTTACTGACCTATAAGTGCATTCACTCTACCGCTCCCCAGTACCTCTTCACTCTTGTCTCTCCCTATGCCCCCCCTTGGGTACTCCGTTCCTCTACTGCTAATTCCAGACTCCGTTCCTTTTATCTCGCTGCACCTCACGCCTGAAATAGACTTCCCGAGCCTGTACGTCTAGCCCCGTCTTTGGCCGTTTTCAACTCCAGGCTAAAAGCCCACCTCTTTAACGCTGCTTTTGACTCCTAACCATTACTCACTTACCCTGTACCCTCTTATCCCCACCTCTTTAATTCCCTTACCCTTAATCGTTTTGTCTGTTTACCTGTCTTATCTAGATTGTAAGCTCTTTGAGCAGGGACTGTCTTTTCCTGTATGGTGTACAGCGCTGCGTATGCCTTGTAGCGCTATAGAAGTAATTAGTAGTAGTAGTAGTAGATCTACATAAAACAAATCCCCAAAAGATGGTGGAAATTCAGAAGATAGACTCAGTCGACATAGTTCCATGTTTCGGCCCTGAGTGACTGTGATTGGGGGTTAGATAATCTTCAAAGGGAAATAATTTGCTTCAAGCTCCTACACAATACTACAATAGGGCTCCAATTTTCTATTTGTTTTGACACGGTGCTTTGGTCAGGCACATTCTGGGATCCAGGGGTCCGTTCAAATTTAGTCGGTCAAGGGGTCTGGTTCCCAGAGGTTCAAGGGGTTCAGTCTAAATGGCTGTGCTCTCCTGGAGTTTCTGGGTCTCTCCTTTCTCATTCCTGGAGGACCCTTTGGGAGGACCTCGAGTTTTCTCAGGGTTAGGTCTCTCTGGCGGTCTCTTCTTTAAGGTCAAGTTGAGTTCTCACCCAGTGAGGGTGCCAGTTCTCTGGTAATATGCTTATTTAGATGGGAAGAGTATTCTATATAATGTGCATAGATTTTAGAAACGCCCATGACCCACCCATTCCATTCCCATAACCACGCCTACTTTTCAACTATGCTACTTAGAATTTACATGCACATCATTTACAGAATATGCTTAGCGAGTTGTGTGTGTAAATCTTAATGTCAATTAGTGCTAGTAATTGCTTGTTAACATCCAATTAACAGCGCTGATTAGCTAGTTAATTAAGTTAGGCGCTTTGTTATAAAATGCACTTTGGTTTCCTTGTGCCCATTAACGTGCCATATATAGAATCCCTGGGTAAATGTCTCATGAACTGCTAAAATATCAGTGTCCTTTAATTCATCTGGCAGACGATGCCAACTAGCAGGACCTCTGTGTGAACACATCAGTTTCAGTAGCTGCAGTTGATCTCTGAGTAGAGTGAGGGCAATGACTGGAGCATTTTGTTGAACACCTGCAGATATATCCTGCGGAGCCATGCCATGCATAATCTTACAAATCAACATGATGACGATACTCTCTGTCCATCAAGACCAGGCTCAAGGCAAAAAAAAAAAAATTACCAGCTGCTCATCCGTGCTGCTAAGGATATATTCCAGCTGCCAGCCACAGAATATAACCACCTGTAGGATATCACTTGTCCAAAAATGACAGAAGCAGAAGCACCTTAAGGACAAACCAACTTGAGGCATGAGTTTTATTTTTCAAAACAGTTTTGTCTTTTTCATACTTTGTAATCCACTCTTCCATGTAACTGAGCATGTGACATTCCCTGTTTTGTTCATAACCTTCCCCTGCCTTGTCCAATCACAGGGTCCCTCAATAATCCAGTTGGCCATCAACACAAGACAGATTGCCCAAGCCCCATGTACTATGTCAGTACTTGGCATTTTGGCATGGAAAGGAAATTATCTGCATCCCACATCTAAGTCCTTAGTCTTCTCTGCCTACAAATTTATTCAGTCAGGCTCTGTTAGTTTTGGCATTGTTCAAGCTTTAACAGGATTTTAGATACGGTGGTGGTCTCCCTTGTTCTTTTCACAGTTCTCCTGTAAATAGAAAGGGGAGGGGGGAACAGTAGCCATGACCGACAATTACATGAAGTATAATTCCCTTTCAGATAAATTTTAGAAGCCATTTTGGATTTCCACTTTGTTTGATAACACTAGTCTTCCCCTTGGGTATCAGTGGTTTACAATCAAATTAATAAATATAAAATAAGACAATATCGGTATGCGCCATTCATGATAACCCCGTCACTCAGACAATACATATCGACGCAAGCACAAATTTCAATACAAAACAAAGGGAATAGCAAAGACCAAATTCTTAGCTGGACGGGAACTTGGAGCAAAATATATACAGCGAGTGTGGTACTTTCTATAACTCCTCTTCCAGTAGATTTTAAACCTTTCAAATCAGTCACTTGTATCATAGTAAAAGATAAGAGGGAGCCATTACCGCTGAAAGATTTAACTGTGATCAACTGAGGATTTAGAAGTCATTAATCTTCCTGAGAAGTCAATAACTTCCTGGCTGGCAGCTGGGGATATATCCTTAGCAGTGTGGAGTGGAATAATGATGGAGAAATAGATGGGTCAGTTCTATATCTGCTGTCTTTTATTTTGTGTCTTAGAGTTTTGCTGTTTCTACACAGACACCCTAAGCTTCTCATTGGTCCCTCATTCTCTTTAGTTGAAAGCCTCTTAAAATTTTTTTTTTTCGTCACTCTCGCCTATCCACCTGTTAGACTGCCACTGAAATGCTTTGATGTTTCACTTATATACTGTCATCTACCATCATTTGCTTATTTCCGATCTGACGAAGAAGGGCAACCTTCGAAAGCTAATCAAGAAATGTATTAAGTTATGTCCAATAAAAAAGGTATCATCTTATTTTTTTTCCATGTTTTAGTCACTAAATCGGCTCCTTCTAGATGTTGGAGTTTTTATGAGCTTAGATTGCTTCCAATTCATAATGTTACTAACACCTGGATTCTGGGAAGAGGAATGTATAATTGTGGGAAGGCATTTGCCTCTGATCTGATTTATTGCAAAAATGGTTTGATTGTGATCGTGTCGCTTACTTACAGCCTTCTACTAGTCTTGCTGCAACATTCTGAATCAATTTGGAGTTGGTGCAGACCCTTTTGTAGTCGGACCAGTGTAGATTGCACTACAGTAAGTGTTTACACCAGCCACTGAAATAGGATATGTGCTCCTGCCTAAATTAGGCACATGAATGGGGACTTAAGCCACTATCTCTATAATAGGGATTGCATGCACAATTGCTGATTGATAGAATTCACACTTTAGGCCCCTAAGTTTAGGCAATCTATAGAGACTTGCCAAAGCAAACACATTTTGTGAGCAGTACTCCAGTCCCCAACTTGATGTTTTGGGACCTGGACTTCAGGTCACATCAATTTACCTCTGGGGGGGGGGGGGGGGGAGAGATGTCCGTGCTTCCACTTAAGAGACAGGCATTGAACTGGCCCTTAATTGACAGTCTGCCTGGATGTTTCTCATACACTTCCCTAGGAGCTTAATCTGCAAGAGTGTTCAGTGTCTCCCCGTTTTGTCTCCCGTTCCAACTCTGTATTAGCGACTGGTCCATGTTCTCCCTTTCAAACTTGCACAAGTGTGCCCAAATAAGACCTAAGGCTTGGTCACTAATTAAAGGGGCTCATTTTCAAAGCACTTAGCCTTCCAAAGTTCCATAGGTTTCTATGGAACTTTCGAAGGCTAAGTGCTTTGAAAATATGCCTCTTAAGCATCTCCGTTTAAGAGCACAATGAGACATACCATAGCTACCAGTCAGTGGGAGATGTAGGTCTGTTTTATTTTTTGTTTTTAAGTTAGCTAACTGGTTTTTACAATGAGGGTTAAAGGAACTGATCCATAACCATAAGGTCATAACAATAGCATAGACAAAACAACGAGGGTCATATTTATGAGACCATAGAAAACAAAAGAGAGGGTAAGACAAAACCATAAGGACCAAAGAAAGGAAAGGGCAGGCAAATTTTAAGTGTTTCAGAGAGAGAGAGAGACAACTGTAGAGACCCCATGAAATGGATTGAAGATGAAACCATGTTTATTGAAGGACCCACACGGACTGAGTTTCAGCAAACTGCCTACATCAGGGGTCATAAACCAATGTCACAAACCGATTTCTTCAAAGACTGGAGAGTACATCGGTCTGTTCATAGAGAAAACAGAACACAGGAACATCAATCTCACTTCATCATTACATGTTACAGCTTTCTTTGTCTGGTATTGTGCTTGGGCAGCTGTTTTTCCTCTCTGCTCTTCCTAATTTAATGGTTTTACCATACTGGTCCTCGGTCATCCTATACCTGCAACAGCAGAGTCCACACGAAAGTGCAGTAGCTGTGACAGGATCGTGAGGGATATGCGACATTGCAAAAGTGTATTTTTAATGCAAAGACTAGAATCATTCAATAAACAGGGGCATCTGTGAATTCTTAGAGAATGATTTGGTCAGAGTTGTTATAATCTAATTCCTTCATTATCACTACACTTATACTAATATTTCTTGATCCTATCTTAGAGGTGCACTTAACTGGTTTGGTTTTTAGGATACCCATAATAAATGTGTATGAGAGCCATCTCCATGCACCGAAAATCCAGTTAATGCAAATTTCTCTCATGCACATTCATTAGAGATGTCCCGAGAACTGGAGGAGGTGAGCCTCCAGGAAAGGTTTAGTAATTCCTGCAATACATGTATCTTAAAGGGATGTCATGGCAAGTTTTTTTTTCTGTTGGGGGAATTATACTTTGTACAAGACAGGGAAGAAGGAGCAATTTATAAAGATCAGTAGTGAAATATTCAACTTCAGAATGCTGGAAAGAGGGACCATGGAAAACTGCTGCAGAGAAACTTGCATCCTTCAGCTTACATTTTTAATTTAACAGGTTTGGTCAAGGATGTATTAGCTTGTCTATGTACATAAGGACATACGCATTGCCATACTGGGACAGACTGAAGATCCATCACGCCCAGTATCCTGTTTCCAACAGTGGCCAATCCAGGTCACAAGTACCTGACAAGATCCTAGAACAGTAAAACAGGTTTTTATGCTGCTTATCCTAGAATATGCAGTGGATTTCCCCAAGCCAATCGTAATAAAGGCTTATAGACTTTACTTCTAGGAAATTAGCCAAGCCTTTTTTGAACCCTGCTAATCTAACTGCTTTTACCACATTCTCTGGCAACGAATTCCAGAGTTTAATTGCACTTTGAGTGAAGAAATATTTTCTCCAATTTGTTTTAAATTTACTACGCAGTAGCTTCTTTGCGTGCCCCCTAGTCCTAGTATTTTTGGAAAGAGTAAACAAGCGATTCATATCTACCTGTTCCACTCCACTCAGTATTTTATAGACCTCTATCATATCTCCCCTCAGCCATCTCTTCTGCAAGCTGAAAATCACTAGCTGCTTTAGCCTCTCCTCATAGGGAAGTCGTCCCATCCCCTCTATCATTTTTGTCGCCCTTCTCTGTACCCTTTCACATTCCGCTATTTTTTGAGAGATGGTGATCAGAACTGCACACGGTATTCAAGGTTGCGGTCGCACAAAGGCATAATAACATTCTCCAGTTTTGTTTTCCTTTCCTAATAATTTCAAATATTCTATTTGCTTTCTCGGCCACCACTACACATTGAGCAGAGGGTTTCAACATATCGACGATGACACCTAGATCCTTTTCCTGAGTGGTGACTCCTGATGTGGAATCTTGCTTCACATAGCTATGGTTTGAGTTTATCTTTCCCACATGCATCGCTTTGCACACTTGCTCACATTAAACATCGTCTGCTATTTAGATGCCCATTCTCGTAAGGCCCTCTTGTGATTTAACAACTTTGAATAACTTTGTGCCATCAGCAAACTTAATTACCTCAATAGTTCATTTATAAATGTTAAAAAGCAGCGGTCCCAGCACAGACCCCTGGGGAACCCCACCATCTACCCTTCTCCATTGAGAATACTGAGCATTTAACCCTACTCTCTGTTTGTTTGTTTTTAATCTTTCAACCAGTTTTTAATCCATAATAGGACATTACCTCCTATGCCATGACTTTCTAATTTCCTCAGAAGTCTTTCATGAGGTACTTTGTTAAATGCATTTTGAAAATCCAGATACATAATATTGACTGACTCTCACCTTTATTCACATGTGTATTCACCCCTTCAAAAAAATGTAGTAGATCGGCGAAGCAAGATTTCCCTTGACTAAATCCATGTTGACTTTGTCTCATTAATCTATGCTTAATTATATGCTCTGTAATTTTGTTCTTTATAATAGTCTCTACCATTTTGCCTGGTATCGACGTTGGGCCCACCGGTCTATAATTTCACGGGTCACCTCGAACCCTTTTTTAAAGATTGGCGTTACATTGGCCATCCTCTAGTCTTCCGGTACCATGCTTGATTTTAAAGATAAATTACATATTACTAGCAATATCTCTCTGCAATTCATTTTTCTGTTCTGTCAGTATTCTGGGATGTATACCATCTGGTCCAGGCAATTTGCTACTCTTCAGTTTTGTCAAATTGCCCCCATTACATGTTTACAGAGATTTGTTTCAATTTCTCTGGCTCATCAGCACTGAATACCATTTCTGGCACTAGTATTTCTCCCATGTCTTCCCGGTGAAGACCGAAGCAAAGAATTCATTTAATCTCTCTGCTATGGCCTTGTTTTCCCTGAGTTACCCCTCTTACACCTCGGTCATCTAGTGGTTCAACTGATTCCTGTGCCAGCTTTTTTACGATGTGTGTTTGCCTCCAACGCAATCTTCTTTTCAAAGTCTCTTTGCGTTCCGTATCAGTATATATAGGAATCAATATGTTAATGTTGAGCCACATTCTCTTGCTTCAGATTTCTCTAGTCATTTAGGTTGTACTTTAAGTTGCAGTTTTCTTCCAGGGCTTTTTAAATCTTAATCTATGTGATTTCTGTGCCAAGTATCTATCTGAAGGGATTATTTTTCGTAGAATTGTAAATTAGATTTGAAATGGAAACCTAGACAAAATCTGATCTCCGCTACTGTCTGTCGATGTCCTATAACCAAGGGTCATGGGAGTAAAATATATGGAACAATCAGATTAAAAAGAATATCCACTTATCCTTAAATCTTTTTGTTTTCTTTACAGTGTTTCCATAGGTTTTCAGAACTGATGGTTTTATGAATAAGTGCAAACTGGATTCCTTCTTCTGGTTTCAAAAAGAAATAAAAGATGGAAGTTTTATAGATCGGAGTCTTGCAGAAAACCAAGTGCAGAGGCAGCTCTTGCCTTCGCAGAGACTATTAGAAATACATCAATAACCACGGAAGAGCTAAGTGTTCAATATAAATGTAAAGGAGCTGGCGACGCTTCTCGTTTCATCCAGTGCCTTGCATGAATAACTAGAGCAGCCTGCAAGTAAGAGACTTGTAGCCCAGGAAACCAAAATGGCAAATCCTCTCTGCTCTTAGCCTAAGCTGCTGTGAGATTATTCTTCAGCTGGTTAATTTCACCCTCCAGGGACGCAACTGGGAACTTCTCACTGCATACAGCTCTCATTTCAATAATGAGCTCCTTATAGACTTCTAACTTTTTTCATATTTATTTTTTTGTTTTTAGTTAATAAACTCTTGACTTCCTTTGCTGTGGTGTTCTAGTCCTTGGCTGCGTTTCACAGGTAGAGACGGTCAGTGCAGACATTACTTGGGTAAGAGCTAACGGCTTTTGGAAGACATTTTCTCTCTTCGGTGTCTTCATAGTTAATTTGGTTGCAGAGAAGAGAGATCCATCTTTTTAAGAGCAGGTCTGATGTTAGGTGCCCCAAGTAAATCTTCAGCTTTGCACTCCCCCCCCCCCCCATATGAGATTTTGATAAATTCAGCAATCGTCATCTCAATACCACTCCTCCTCCAACAGTCCTATAAAGATGCATAACTAGACAGTGTACGTTAAATATTTATTTATTTGTAACATTTGTGTCCTGCATTTTCCCACACATTAGCAGGCTCAATGTGGCTTACAAAATACCGTAATGGTGGACGCCAAGTACGGTGGGTTATAAACAAATATAATTAGAAAAAAGGATCAGATAAGGTAGGGGTCAATGGGTACAATGAGGGACAAGGAAATTAGAAATAAAATATATGGCATTTAAGTAGAATCAATAGAGTAGGCCCTGCAAAACAGATAGGTCTTTAAAGTTCGCTTGAAGGTTTGATCGTCATGTGTCGCTTTTACACTCATTGGTCTTGCATTCCACATCTGTGTACTTTAAGTAAGAAAAATTTGATCCGTATTACATTTTATCCAGTTTATACTTCATGAGAGCAATTTTTAAAGTTGTTTACCTGAATAAATAAGCTGTTTGGAACTCCCCTTGCGCTTTGTGCATAAGAGTACAAGCTGAGTTTTGGTTTGTATGTTGTTGTGTGGTTTTCAGGACTACTGCTTTGCCTCGACTGCTACTTCTGTTTGCTGCTCCCTTTTGAAACATCTGCCCTAAGCAGCTGCCTAGTCTTGCCTGGTCATTGGGCTATCCCCATTAAAACGTTGATAGTAATAACTCTCAAATATATTTTATCCAACTGGAAGAATAATTCACAACTTAATATACATTTTTGGTGGAATAATGTTTTACAAACCCATAAATATTGTATGGTACGGTCAAGACTGGTTATTTCCAGATGTCTCATCGCAAAGTTTGGTTAACATTGCAGCAATATTTGGAATCAAATTCTACTAGTTAGCCATGTGAGCACAATATTATGATCTCCCTTTTCCCTTTCTTAATTTTCCCCTCTGTCCTTAGTCTTTCCCTTTAAGTTATCATTTCTTTTTATACAACTTCCTTTTTGTATACCTGTTGTATGCTTTGAATTTATTTTATTTATTTGTAGCATTTCTACCCCGCTCTTTCCCGCTCGATGGCAGGTTCAGTGCGGCTTACAATAAATGGGAATAAGGTGTATCAGAGAACATATGATATGGATACATCATTTTACAGAGATACAAATTGTATAGGGAGTGAGAAGATGAAGGGATATGGGGCAAGATAAGGTGTGGTTAATGCTAGTGGTTTATTTTAGAGGTGTAGTTTAGCTAATTAGATTAAGTTGGATCATTCGAATAGGCTCGTTTGAAGAGGTATGTTTTCAGCAACTTGCGGAAGGGTAGAAGTTCGTTGGTTGTTCTTTGTGAACTTTGACAGTAATCTGGTTATATGTTTGTTTCATATGGTTCTTCTAATGGAATGGAAGTTATGCAATATTTTGTAATGCATTGGGATGGATGTTATATTTAAAACTAATAAAAAATAATGAATTAAAACGTGATCCAGATGAAGGCAACAGACAACACTCTGTTTAACTGAAACCAATTAGTTTCTTATACCTTTCTGTATTACAAGGAGGTGATAGTTAAGATGTTCAGCTAACAATTTGTAGCAATCAAATTTGATTCTTAATGGGCCGCCATAAAAAGATGTATTGAAAAATGAAATGTGCAATATGCTGAGCCTGGTGACTTTTACTACATAAGAGAGTCAGTACATGCTGAGGGACCCACCGTAATAGTACGATGAATGATTGAGCAAAGCAAGTCAAAGGTGGATTTTGTACAGCAGGTTAGGGATGTGGATTTGTTAGTGCATGCTCGATTCATCTGTGTGCCATAACTTAGTTTGCATTAAATGCATGTTAACCTATGAGTTAACACATTCACCCACATTCTATAAAAGCTGCTTAAAAACTGTGTGTGTAAATTTGGACATGCACCCAATTTACCCATGCAATTTAATTGAATAACAAGCCAATTAGCGCCAATAATGCTAGCAACCAATTGGTGCTAATTGACATTACTTAAAAATTATGCATGGAAATTTACACAGCCGGCTCCATAATTAAATTTTATGCGTGGATCCAAAAAGAGGGTGTGGCCGTGGGAGGGTCATAAGCAGATCAAGGGTGTTTCCACAATTTTTGCTCGTTGTAGAACAAAGGGGATCCATGCTTAATTTACACATGGGGATTTGCACCATGGTTTGTAGGTATAAATGATTGCGCTTAAAGGTAGTGGCGGTTTGCAACACTAAGCGCTATTCCATAAACAGTGCCTTACTCTGAATAGTGCTAAGTTCTACTTCTTTCAGCGCCAATTTTTTTAAGGTGCAATTTATTGAATTAAGTCAATTACACGGCAAGTCTTTAACCTAGGCATCCACATTTAATGTGTGTTGCACATGTAAATGTTTAGAATAATGACTTTAAAAAAAAAAAAAAAATTATTTATTTAATTTTTGTTATTTCACTACTTTTTCAGTAGTAGCTCAAGGTGAGTTACATTCAGGTACACTGGGTATTTCCCTGTCCCTGGAGGGCTCACAGTCTAGTTTTGTACCTGAGGCAATGGAGGGTTGAGTGACTTGCCCAAGATTACAAGGAGCAGTAGTGGGATTTGAACTGGGAACCTCTGGATTGCAAGACCAGTGCTCTAACCACTAGGCCACTCCTCCACTATAGCAACATTCTATATAGAATCTCAAATAGTAGCAACAGAATTTCATATAGTAGCAACATTCCATGTAGAATCTCAGATAATATCAACATTCCATATAGAATCTGAAATAGTAGCAACATTCCATGTAAAATCTCAGATAGTAGCAACAGAATCTCAAATAATTTATTGGATTTTGCTCACACCTTTTTCAGTAGTAGCTCAAGGTGAGTTACATTCAGGTATACTGGATATGGTTCTGTCCCAGGAGGCCTCACAGTCTAGTTTTGTACCTGAGGCAATGGAGGGTTGAGTGACTTGCCCAAGATCACAAGGAACAGGAGTGGGATTTGAACCGGCCACCTCTGGATGTCAAGACCGGTGCTCTAACCACTAGGCCACTCCATATAGATATGCGTTATATGTGCACATACACACAAATGCAAAATTCTGCCTAAGTACTATTCTGCAAATACCTGTTTAACTTACATTGTGTGTATTTTCAAGGGGGCACACACACAGGCAGTGCATAAGTGACATATATGTTGGGCTCCCACTTAATATGCATGCGTTACAGAATAATGTAAGCACTGTTCCCTCTAAGCTGAGCGGGGAGTCCTCCAACTGCATTGCTACCAGTGGAGGGCGGTGCTTCAATATTGTGTCTTCAATCGCTTTTTTCTGGAGTCCTGTAGAGCTTGCCTGTCCCTCACTATTGAAAATGTGATAGTGAAATAACAACCCCCACTGGAAGGACTGTAGGTGGAGGACTCTTCAGCTTAAAGGGAACAGTGAATGTAAGTTATATATGTTACTGCTATATTATTTATTTGTTACATTTGTACCCCACATTTTCCCACCTATTTGCAGGCTTACATAGTACCGTCAAGGCAATCGCCAGGTCGGTTGATAACAAATACATGGATGCATAGTGCTTGAATGAGGTAATTATAGAGGGTCGAAGGTAATGAAGATTGTATATTGTCCGGTACGATCATTGGTCATACTGTGGTGTTGGGTGAAGGGCTTAAGTTGGATCATTGGGGTAGGCCTTTTTGAAGAGGGTGGTTTTTAGTGATTTCCTGAGGTTTAGGTGGTCATGGATTGTTTTTACAGCTTTAGGGAGCCCATTCCATAGTTGTGTGCTTATGTAGGAGAAGCCGGATGCGTAAGTTGTTGTGTATTTAAGTCCTTTGCAGTTTGGGTAATGCAGGTTTAGGTAGGATCGTGATGATCCAATACGGTTTCTTAATGGTAGGTCTATAAGGTCTATCATGTATCCTGGGACTGTGTCATATATGATTTTGTGGACCAAAGTGCAGATTTTGAAGATGTTCCTTTCTTTGATTGGGAGCCAATGCAGCTTTTCTCGGAGGGGTTTGGCACTTTCGAATCGGGTTTTGCTATATATCAGTCTGGCTGCTGTATTTTGGGTGGTTTGGAGTTAGGCACCCATGCTTATGTCATCTCTATATGGTTTCTATAAGTGCAGGCACCTAATTGTTAGGTGCATCAATTCCAGGTGATACTTCTATAACAGAACCTAGGTTCCTTTTATGGAACAGGCTCCTACCTCGTGTCCTTGAGTTGCCTGAATGGAGGCACCCAGTTATAGAATTTACCCATTAGTGTGTTTTTTAAAGGCTTCTTGTACAACAGATGTGTGAAATGAACTGAAAAAAAATTCTAGAAATGGGGAGGGGGGGTGTGTGGGAAGCAAAATGAACTGAAAACGTTTGCATGGCACACATACCTAATCGAGATACATACCTCATTCCATCTTAAATTATCAACCACCTATTCGGAGGGGAGGATCTGGAGTAAAATATGTTATGTTATGGGCTTAATACACTTTTAACACTACTCTTCTGTTATTCCTCCATCCTATTGGTTTTGTCTTTCGTTACAGACTTCTATTATAATTTTAATTTATAAACCACCTAGATGGTTACACATGTGCAGTATATCAAATTTTAATAAAACTTGGAATTTTAATGCATGGCAAGGCCACAACTAACACTGCACAAGAAGGATTGTGAAAAATATTGCAGGAAGACCTTAGGATGTCATTGGAAGACTGGGCATCCAACGGGCAGCTGAGATTTAATGTGGACAAGTGCAAAGTGATAAACATTGGGGAGAATAATCCGAATCATAGTTATTGGATGCTAGGTTCCACCCTAGGAGTCAAAAAGATCTAGGTGTCATCGTGGATAATTCACTGAAATCTTCTGTCCAATGTGTGACGGCAGCCCAAAAAGAATGCTAGGAATTATTTGACTTCTTAAAGTGTTGTAATCTGCTTTGAACCAACTTCATTGGGAGCTAGCAGACTATAAATACCATGTCGTATCATATATCATATCATAATTATTAGGAAACTGATGAAATAAAAAAGACAATATTATAATGCCTGTGTATCGCTCCATGGTGTGACCACACCTTGAGTATTGTGGGTGCAATTCTTGTCACCGTAACTTAAAAATGATATAGCAGAATAAAAAAAGGGTTCAAAGAAGGGCGACCAAAATGATGAAGAGGATGGAACTCCTCATATGAGGAAAGGCCTAAGACATTAGGACTTTTCAGCTCAGAAAAGAGATGGCTGGGGGGGGGGGGGGGAGAAATATGATAGAGGTCTACAAAATACTGAATGGTGTAGAACGGGTAAATGTAAATCAAAATTTTTTTTTTTATTCTTTCAAATAGTATAAATACTAGAAGACACTCCGGGAATCTACATGGTACTACTTTACAAACAGGAGAAAATATTTTTTCACTCAAAGAATAGTTCAGCTCTGGAACTCCTTGCCCAGAGCATGTGTTATCAGCGGTTAGTGTATCTGGGTTTTAAAAAGTTTTGGACAAGTTCCTGGAGGCAAACTACCACCGGGCCTCTTAAAAATCTTTTCTGAAAAAAGAAAATTAAACACAAGATCATTGTGTGCAGTGGTGTGCTGGTAAATTTTTAACAATAGGTTCTCTCCCAGGTCCACCTCTGCGCCCCCCCCCCCCAAAAAAAAAAAAATTGCAGAGCTGGCTATAGCGGGGGAGGGGGGCAATGCATTACACTCTCCAGGAAAAAAAATTAAATGATCCCAGGTTCCAATCTAATTCATGTTTAATGTGGGATAAAATGCCATAAATAAGTAAATAAATATAAACTTTTAATGTTGAGCACCTGATTCTCAAAGTGAACATATTCCAAACACTATAATGAAAATGATTTTTTTTCTACCTTTGTTGTCTGGTGACTGTTTTTCTGATCATGCTGGCCCAGTATCCGATTCTGCTGCTATCTGTTCTCTTAACTCCGTTTCCAGGGCTTCCTTTCCATTTATTTCTTTCCTCCTTTCTTATTCATTTCTGGTCCTCAGCTTCTGCCTATTTTCTTCATCCATGTGCAGTTTTTCTCCTCTCTTCCTTTTCCCTCATCTCATCTCCTTCCTCACTCTTCTCTCCCCTCCATCCATGTCCAGCATTTCTTCTCTCTCCCCTCCTCTCCCCTGCCCTGCATGCACCCATGTCCAGCAGTGACCCTCCTCTGCCCTGCCCTGCATGCACCCAGATGTCCAGCAGTGACCCTTCTCTCCCCTGCATGCACCCATGTCCAGCAGTGACCCTCCTTTCACCTACCCTGCATGCACCCATGTCCAGCAGTGAACCTCCTCTCCCCTGCCCTGCATGCACCCATGTCCAGCGACCCCCCCCCCCCTCCTCCATCCATGCCCAGCAGCGACTCTCTTTTCCCCACTGCCACCCCCTCCCGAGTTGTTTTGTGAATTCTTCTTCTCCTCCCTCCCGATCCGGTCCCTCACCGCCCGCTTGTTTTTTAAATTCTTCGCTTCCAGCGCCGAGTCGCCGACTGTCTTGAGTCCTCCCTTGCCGATTCGCGCTTCAAAATGGCCGCCGAGACTTCAGCCGAAGTCTCGCGAGGCCGCCTCTGGAAGTCTCGGCGGCCATTTTTAAAGCACAAATCGGCAAGGGAGGACTCAGGACAGTCGGCGACTTGGCGCTGGAAGCGAAGAATTTAAAAAACAAGCAGGCGGTGAGGCGGATCCGGAGGGAGGGAGGAGGGAGGGCGGAGAGCCAGAGCCGGCTTGCTATTTTCAACAACCGGCTTGCAAGCCGGAAGAAAATTTAACAACCGGCTCGTGCGAGCCGGCTCCAGCACACCACTGATTGTGTGTGTGTGTCCCTTGTCATTTTTGTTTACTGTACTTCCAAAACCAATTTTCAGTATGTGAAAGGACCCAGGACAATTCTGACAGGTATTTGTGAGAATCCATAGATATTATGTGAAGATACATGTTCTAAAGAAGGTTATGTTTTTAAAGGTAATCAATAGAAATAGAATAAAATAAAACATAGAAAATAAAATAAAATGATACCTTTTTTATTGGACTAACTTAATACACTCTTTTGATTAGCTTCCAAAGGCAGCCCTTCTTCATCAGATCAGAAATAAGCAAATGTTGATAGATGACAGTATATATAAGTGAAACATCAAAGTATTTCAGTGACAGTCTAACAGGATGAGGGTGGGTGGGTTAGGTAAGAGACAGGGAGGGCCAGGTGGATGAAGGACAGGGAGATATGCATGGTGATAAAAGGGTGACAAAGCAGTGGAATTTTATGGTTTATAATGGGCTAAAAAATGTTGAAATGTTGCTGTAGAAAGGTCTTCATGGACAGCAGTTAAATAGACCATGAGTCTCTTACTCAGTACCCTCGCTTATTGCCCAATCCTTTATCCTCACCTCTTTATTCCCCTACCCTTAATTGTTCTGTCTGTCTCATGTCTTATCTAGATTGTAAGCTCTTTGAGCAGGGACTGTCTTTTTTTTTGTTTTTGTGTATGGTGTGCAGCGCTGCGTATGCCTTGTAACGCTATAGAAATAAGTAGTAGTAGTAGACCATCTATGATACACGGCAGCAGTATACAGTCATACTTACATAGTAAGGGTGCATCCAGTCTGCCCAACAAGGTATGTCTCGAGTTGTATCTGGCACTCTGCCACTTTTTAATGATTAAACGCTGACATCCTAAATAGGGTAGTTGGAAACTCACCTTGCCAACCTCATATGGGCAGTTATATGATGCAGTCTTGGAAAATAGTCATGACATGGCAGTCACCATACCCTTTTGTCCAACCGCCACCTGAAGCTGAACATGGCCAAGACCGAACTTATTGTCTTCCCACCCAAACCCTCTTCTCCTCTCCCTCCACTCTCTATCTCAGTTGACAACACCCTCATCGTCCCCGTCTCATCTGCCCGCAACCTTGGTGTCATCTTCGACTCCTCCCTCTCCTTCTCTGCGCATATCCAGCAGATAGCCAAGACCTGTCGCTTCTTCCTTTACAACATTAGCAAAATTCGCCCTTTCCTCTCTGAGCACACCACCCGAACTCTCATCCTCTCTCTCATTACCTCTCGCCTCGACTACTGCAACCTACTCCTCTCTGGCATCCCACTTTGCCACCTATCTCCCCTTCAGTCCGTTCAGAACTCTGCTGCACGTCTTATCTTCCGCCTGGACCGATATACTCACATCTCCCCTCTCCTCAAATCACTTCACTGGCTTCCGATCAGGTACCGCATACAGTTCAAGCTTCTCCTCCTAACCTACAAATGCACTTGATCTGCAGCCCGTCCCTACCTCTCTACCCTCATCTCCCCTTACGTTCCTACTCGTAACCTCCGCTGTCAAGGCAAATTCCTCCTTTCAGTACCCTTCTCCACCACTGCCAACTCCAGGCTCCGCCCTTTCTGCCTCGCCTCACCCCATGCTTGGAATAATCTCCCTGAGCCCATACGCCAGGCCCCTTCCCTGCCCATCTTCAAATCCCTCTTCAATGTTGCCTTCGGCACATAACCACTATTCAAGAAATCTAGACTACCCCAACTTGTCATTTCGTCCTTTAGATTGTAAGCTCCTTTCAGCAGGGACTGCCCCCTCATTTTTGTTAAATTGTACAGCGCTGCGTAACCCTAGTAGCGCTATAGAAATGTCAAGTAGTAGTAGTCTTGGAAAATAGTCATGACATGGCAGTCACCATACCCTTTTAAAATATTGTGTGTGTATTTTTTTTAAGGTCTTCTTGAAGAGGTTAACTGTCTCTGCTTCAGGTCTGCAGTTCTACTTAAAAATTTCAGAATGGTAGGGAATCCAAAATGTACAATATTTATTTTCCTCAAAATCTACTGCTGTGTTCCAAATATATTCGTCGTTCATTGTCTACATAACAATAGAATGGCCTATACAGAGAAAGAGAATGGATATACTGCTGTTTATTTTAATGGTTTCTGTATGTTCTATTACTACCTTGGTCTAATTTTAAAACTATTGTATTATGTCTTGTGTGTACTCTGTTTTCGGCATTTCTTTTTAATATTGGTAGGTATTTGCCCATGAGAAAACTCCCTTTCCAAATTTCTATGCCGTTTTGTAGGTAGAGGGGATGGAGCCAGGGTGGGTTAACAGATGTATAAGCCAGGGTTTCATCTCTACACCACATATATTGCACTTCCAAAGTATGTGATATATACATCTTTGTGGCACAACTAACCATTGGATTATTTAGAAGGAAAGAACTTGAGGTGGGGGGAGGGGTCCAAGTAAGCGAAAGAGCTAAAGATGACCTTTTATATGAGCCTGTTTAATAAGTTGCAATAACATATTTGCATATGGTAAACACTATTTGTCGTGTGCTGAAATGCTTGATGTTGCCGCAGCACTGTAATTGGAAATAGTGCATGAAATATGCGATTATCACATACTTTTGGGCATTATTTCAAGGGCCATAAATCAGGCACATCATAGCTACACCAAAGAGTGTTGAATGCAAAACAGCTCATTGGTATGGAAAGGAGTATCACAGCTTGAGAAAAATCTTCAAGCTGCAGTGCTTGGAGAAAGTTGGTTATGCCTTAAGAGATGTCACCAATTCTCCCACTGGAACGGTACCAGGCCAAGGTGGCAGGCAGTGTTCCCAGCACTTCCAGTTGAAAGCTGCCTAGTCCTGAAAACCCCCACACCGTACCCCAAAATCCTATCTGTGAGCATAGTGTCCTGAATATTCCCCAGTCCAGCACACAAAATCTTTTTAAAGAGATGATGATCATGTCCTTTCCCAAGGCTTTGTCTTCAGCAGAAATGTAATCCTCCTTTTGGTGGGGATGTGGCTCCTAACACACCTTTTATGTCTACCAGTGGAGTAGTAGCCTAAGCAGATTTTGATCCTGGGGAACTGGGTTTGATTCTGCAGCTCCTTGAGATTCTGGGCAAGTCACTTTACCCCTCCATTGCCCTAGGTACAAATAAGTACCTGTATATACTATGTAAACTGCTTTGAATGTAGTTGCAAAAAACATAGAAAGGCAGTATATCAAGTCCCATTCCCTTTCCATTTCCCCTTATGGCTTAAAATAGGTGTGTCTAGGTTTCTCACATAGGAGTCCTGTTATATAATCACACTCTTCCCCCCCCCCCCCCCCCACACATATACAAAGAGCATTATGAACGTTGAGTTAATGAATAGCTTATGATACATGTGTGTATCTAAGTTTCCTCAAGCTATTTTTATATGGAAGTACGAAGGAAGTCTTTTTGAAAAGTTAGAGCAGTTAGATGGGTATGATGAAGCATCAATCTATGCTGTCAATCGAGAGTTATCTATCTCTACTGTCCATGAAGGCACAAAGTTTCTGGAAGACTCTCTAGAATGTGGGCTCTCAATACAGTCCTCTGAATACACCCAGCCAATCAGGTTTTCAAGATATCCACAATGAATATGCATCTTACACAATACAAGGGTTATAATAAATTTCAGTAGATCTTACTGATCTACACGTTATTCTTTATTACCAAAAATATTAAACATCACCATCACATAAAATCCCACATTTCCCACATCAAGTCCCATAAAACAGTCCGTTATGTAGGAGATAAAGTCCAAAATTTTCAACTTGTTACAACTCCTGTTAAATGTGATCTTTGCTTTCACCATAAATTATGAACGTGAATAAAGTTCACGTTCTCGAAATCTCACAAGTATAATCCAATCCACTTGGTACTTGATCCGTCGCTCTTCACCGGAGCACTAATACTCAAACGGATCTTCACATCCACTGCATAACCAAAGGCGTTCCAGGCAATTTTGAAAGGCTGTATAAGGTATGGGCAATATGATGTTTTAAATATGATTTAATTATATATGTATTAGTATGGATTGTCATTGTGAATGTTTTATGAAGGGTCTCCTGATGAAGAGATTGAAACACGGCCGGTGTTGAGACCGTATGAAAGTGAAGAATGTATGTGAAGACCACGTCTGGTTTGGTCAAACCTTTGGTCATGCAGTGGAGGTGAAGATCCGTTTGAGTATTAGTGCTCCAGTGAAGAGCGACGGATCAAGTACCAAGTGGATTGGATTATACTTGTGAGATTTCGAGAGCGTGAACTTTATTCACGTTCATAATTTATGGTGAAAGCAAAGATCACATTTAACAGGAGTTGTAACAAGTTGAAAATTGTGGACTTTATCTCCTACATAACGGACTGTTTTATGGGACTTGATGTGGGAAATGTGGGATTTTATGTGATGGTGATGTTTAATATTTTTGGTAATAAAGAATAATGTGTTTTTGATTTAGATATAAGATTTGTAGTAGTCTAATTGAAGCAGGTCAATGAATATGCATGAGAGAGGTTTATATACAATGCAGGCAGTGCATTCAAATTTATCTCATGCATATTCATTGTGGATATCTTGAAAGCCAGACTGGCTTGGTGTGTCCCAAGTACTGGGTTGAGAACACTTGATCCAGAACAAGATGAAACATTTTAGATTAGACATAAAACATCTAAGCAGCCTTAGATCTATCTGGACTTGTTGTACAGATTTCAAGTACATCATAAGACACTAATTATTGCCTTTATTTTACAAAAGTGTAATTCCAAGTTGCAAATCCTGCCAAAAATGTCTCGCTCGTTTTTAAGAGCTGAAAGTGAAAGTTACTGTATTCACTATCCAGCATCGTGTTTTTGTTGCTGCAGTGACTGAGAAAGCAAACTGAGGGAGTTCGTTGAAATGACGACAGTGCCCTACATGAAAAGGAGGCATTGGCTTTCATACAGTGGCATAGCCAAGGGTGGGCCTAGGCTCACCCACTTCGAGTTCAGGCCTGAGTCCGCCTGCCTGAAGTGCACTGCAGTACCCACTAAAAACTGCTGTGATGGAGCTGGGTATAACATTTGAGGCTGGCATAGAGGCTGGCAAAAAAAAATGTTTTTTAATTTTTTTTTTTCGGTGGGAGGGGGTTGGTGACCACTGGGGGAGTAAGGGGAGGTCATCCCCAATTCCCTCCGGTGGTCATCTGGTCAGTTCGGGCACCTTTTCAAGGCTCGGTCGAGAACAAAAAGGGACCAAATAAAGTCGGCAAAATGCTCGTCAGGGCCGGCCTTCTTTTTTTCCATTATCGACTGAGGCCAGCCATCTCTTAACCACGCCCCCGTCCCGCCTGTGGTACACTGCCGACGCACCCCCTTGAACTTTGGCCGGCCCTGCGAGGGAAAGCAGTTGAAGCCGGCCAAAATCGGCTTTCGATTATACTGATTTGGCCGGCCTTAGGAGAAGGCTGGCCATCTCCCTTCTCGTTTGAAAATAAGCAGGATAGGCACCTAGGGGCATTTATGAAATAGGCTACAAATAGTGCATTATAGCTCTCTTTTGGTAAGCATAGTTACAGAATTGCCCTCTGTGTCTATACAGGAAAAAGACTTGGTCAATCATACCTCATTTGTTGAGTATTTTTTTTTTTTAAATGATGGCATGAAGTAAATACAACAGAAAAAGACCACCTAAGTGGAGGAAAGCTGAAATCCTACGAAAAAAGAACTTGAACTGTGGGAAGTGAACCAGGAGCACCTGTTCCTGTTTTTATAAATACAACAACTACACAATTTATCAAACTGGAATTTAATATTTCCATTAAATATAGGTATGCATTAAAAATATTTAACTTCATCTAGGCTCTGATTCTCAAACATCAGGTGCAGTATGGACCTGCGCCAGAGTTTACCGCTACAACAGCGCCCAAAAATAACTTTCTCGTGCTCAACGCTAATGGTATGCAAATGATATTTGCGCTATTAACTTTGAGCATGAGGAAGTAAATCAGGCAGATTGGTTCCTGGCGCGTGTGCTGAAGTCGCATGTGCCAGGAGGCGGAAGAAGAGCCAACAGCATCAACAGAGGCAAGGTATTTGTTTTCTTCTCATCCTGGCATTGGCGGAAAGCTTCAACATTCATGGAGCACTTGCCCTGGTTGTTACCCCTAACATGGGGCTCTGCACCCGGGGGGGGGGGGGACGACAACGCCAACTCTGAGCTGGCGTAAGGTTCCTAGCAATAAGTGCACCCTTTTTCAGGGCACTCTTCTTTGAGCATTGTGTTGCATAGAAAATTGCCTAATTTAAATAAGATTAGCATGCTACTTGACTAATCTCTGCCATGCTCGCTTGTCCCCCACGCTGAAACCCTCCGAGCATTTGGCACCAGAAAATGCAGGCGCTAGTCTGACGCAAAGGGCCTCTAGCTTCCGCATTTGCTTCTGAGCATCGGCGTTAAGTGTTTTAATTTGCAACATTAAAACGAACATGCAAGTTACAAGTGTCTGTACTGAATTATACTATACCATTGTATAGTGACCTTACTATGACCCCTTCAACATCTGAGAAGCCGTGATCTAGTTTCTTTGCCTAATTTGATACTGAGCAGTTGATAGATTCATAGGATGATTTGGGTGGTCTTGCTGACAGCCCGAAGGGAAACTGCTTTCAGTCTTCATGTGTCCTCTCCACAGTGACAACTGTCCACTCTACCTCCAGGGCTTAAGTGTCACCTCCATGAAGCTCCTGAAATTAACCAGTTACCCTGACTAGGAAATCAAAATGTCTGCCTCCTGTCTGGTGCCACTGCCATGATGGAGATCTGGCCAATGAAAGACTAGCATGCCATTTGTCATGCGAGAACTACTAGATTGTTCTCGGAGATCTGCTTTCTGTTAAAATCTGTGTTAAAAAAAAAAAAGTATCAAACTTCCCGCAAGTATGACTTAAACAATGTTATGTAATGTTACTGAGCTCATCAACAAGAGGTTTGTGGTTAACAGCTTTGTACCATCTCTTGCCTGCAGTATTTAATAGCTGAATAACGATTCTGGGCTATATTGACAGATTGGTTTTCCCACATAACAGAAGCTGCTAGGTTTACCACTGGCTCCTGAACAGATTATTTGTTTTATGGGATTAAGATGCTGAAATACGACCCTGGCTGGGAATGCTGCAGAGCCAGCATTCCCAATCCCCCTGGGGTGGGGAAGGAGTTTTCAGTCATCGCACACTAGTAATGCATACCAGCTAAGTGAAGAATGCACTTGTATCGAGCTCTGTAGGGATTTGTACTTGGTACATCTGTCGGAGGCCGTTCACTTTGGTGCCTGTCGCTGTGCTGGATAGGAGGGGAGCGAGACTGGAGGAAATCCTAAGCAGTGCACGTGAAACCCTACGCTACTGCAGCCCTGGTAGGATGAACATAACATAAGAACCTAAGAGTAGCCATACTGGGTCAGAGCAATGGTCTATCTAGCCCAGTATCCTGCTTCCAACAGTGACTAAGCCAGTTCACAAGTACCTGGCAGAAACCCAAATCATGACAACATTCCATGATACCAATCTTGAGGCAAGCAGTGGCTTCCCCATGTCTGTCTCTCAATAGTAGACTTCAGGCTTTTCCTCCAGGAACTTATCCAAACCTTTTTTAAAACCCAGATACTCTAACCACTGTTGTTGCATTCTCCAGAAAGGAGTTCCAGAGCTTAACTATTCATTGAGTGAAAAAATATTTCCTCCTATTTGTTTTAAAGTATTTCCATGTAACTTGAGTGTCCCCTAGTCTTTGTAATTTTGGAATGAGTAAAAAATCGATTTACTTCTTCTCATTCTACACCAATCAGCATTTTGTAGGCCTTGATCATATCTTCCCTCATCTGTCTCTTTTCCAGGCTGAGGAGCTCTAACCTCTTTAGTCTTTCCTCATACAAGAGCAGTTCCAACCCCTTTATTATTTTGGTCGCTCTTCTTTTGAACCTTTTCTAATTCCGCTATGGAGAGCATTTTCAAAAGAGAAAAATGTCCAAAAAGTGGCATAAATCTGAATTTGGATGTTTTTCAAAACCAATTTTTAGACGTTTTTTCTATGAAGTCCAACACAAGGGGGTGTGTCAGGGATGTGTTAAGGGTGGGATCGGGCGTCCCTAACACTTAGACGTTTTTCAGCCATAACAGAACAAAACACAAAAAAGTCCAGGACTAAAACTAAGACATTTTGAGCTAGACCTGTTTTTATAACTAGACACAAAAAGGTTTCCTATATGACCAGATGACCACCAAAGAGAATTGGGAATGACCTCCCCTTACTCCCCCAGTGGTCACTAACCCCCCTCCCACACCACAAAAATATGATTAAAAACATTACTTGCCAGTCTCAGATGTTACACTCGGGTTCATTCCCTGGAGTACTCTAGTGGTGAGTACAGTGCACTGTAGACAGGTGGACACAAGCCCATACCTCCCCCTACCTATTATACTTGTGGAGGAAACTGTGAGCCCTCCAAAACTCACCAGAAACCCACTGTACCCACATATAGGTGCCCCCTTCACCCGTGAGGGCTATGGTAGTGGTGTACAGTTGGGGGTAGTGGGTTTTGCGGGACTCAGCAGACAAGATAAGGGAACAATGGTGACGTGTACCTGAAAGCATTTTATGAAGTCCACTGCAGTGCTCCTTGGGATGCCCTATTGCTTCCATGGGATGTCTGGGGACCATTCTACAAAAAATGCTGTCTCCTCCTAAATCCCAATGGCTTGATTTTGTGCGTTTTGCACTTGATCCGTTTGAAGAGAATGCATATATGCTTCTCAACCAGATTGCGGGATGTGATCAAGACGAAAATGGTAATGAAATTCAACAATGTGTGTGCTTTAAATGCCAAGGAATCCTGTTTAGAAGGAATGGATCCACAGAAGCTTAGAAGCGATTGGGTGGCAACACTGTTAATTGGAAAGCAACGCCAGTGCTGGGCAGACTTCTACAGTCCGTGCCCTGAAAATGGTAAGAACAGATCAAGGTCAGGTATCGCATACCATGTGTAATGAATTTATCTTGTTGGACAGATTGGATGGACCATACAGATCTTTATCTGCCGTCATCTACTATGTTACTATCAGGCTTATTTTCGAAAGAGAAGGATGCCCATCTTTCGACAAAAATCGCAAGATGGGCGTCCTTCTCACAGGGTTGCCCAAATCGGCATAATCGAAAGCTGATTTTTGGGCGTCCTACTGCTTTCCATTGCAGGGACGACCAAAGTTCAAGGGGGCGTGTAGGAGGCGTAACGAAGGTGGGACTGGGGCATGCCTAACACATGGGTGTCCTCGACCAATAATTGAAAAAAGAAGGGCGTCCCTGACGAACACTTGGACGACTTTACCTGGTCCTTTTTTTCTTACGACCAAGCCACAAAAATGTGCCCTAAATGACCAGATGACCACCGGAGGAAATTGGGGATGACTTCCCCTTACTCCCCCAGTGGTCACTAACCCCCTCCCACCCTCAAAAAATTTTAAAAATATATTTTTTCCAGCCTCTATGCCAGCCTCAGATATCATACCCAGCTCCATGACAGCAGTATGCAGGTCCCTGGAACAGTCTTAGTGGGTGCAGTGCACTTCAGGCAGGCGGAGCCAGGCCCATCCCCCCACCTGTTACACTTGTTGTGGTAAATGTGAGCCCTTCAAAACCCACCAGACACCCACTGTACCCACATGTAGGTGCCCCCCTTCACCCATAAGGGCTATGATAGTGGTGTACAGTTGTGGGTAGTGGATTTTGTGGGGCTCAGCACACAAGGTAAGGGAGCTATGCACCTGGGAGCAATTTGTGAAGTCCACTGCAGTGCCTGGTTGGTGTCTTGGCATGTCTGGGACCAGTGCACTTCGAACGCTGGCTCCTCCCACGACCAAATGGCTTGGATTTGGTCATTTCTGAGATGGGCGTCCTCGGTTTCCATTATCGCCGAAAATCGGGGACGACCATCTCTAAGGTCGACCTAAATGTCGCAATTTGGGCATCCCCGACCGTATTATCGAAACGAAAGATGGACGCCCATCTTGTTTCGATAATACGGGTTTCTCCGCCCCTTTGCCGGGACGTCCTGCGAGATCGTCCTCAGGAAAACTTGGGCGCCCCTTTCGATTATGCCCCTCCAAGTTAGATTGAGTGGAGAGGTTCATGAGGACACATCTTTTTATATTTGCATGAGAAAATGGCATAGATTACATTTTCAAATCTAAGCATGTTGGCTCCATAGAAACCTTTACTCACAAAGAACGGTCAACATTTTCTGGTACTTGTACCTGAGGCCATTTTTAAAAGGGACAGTATGTAGTTATGTTGTCTTTGAAAATTAGATACTAGTAGAAATTACTCTCCTGCTCTGCACCTATACAGGCAGGTTTGAAAATCACCCCATGGAATATTGAGGGACAAGAACTAATAAATAATTTACAGTGCATAATCATAATAAAGTCATATTTTCCCATCTAATAAATCTATCTGAATAATATTACATTGTTTTAGAAACGACAGTGTATTTGCATCTTAAGCATGATTTATGAACAATATATATGCACTCCATTGGTTCACCTCATAGAGTGATATCATCAGGTTGTTCTTTACCAGGAATAGAAGCCTGTTTCCAGGGATTAGAAGTATGAATGATTCTCGTTTCTTAGGAGGAGTCAAAGGCCAATTTAGGACTTATTTCCAGCTAGCAGTTAAGAGGAAATGTAGGGCTTCTTTAACAAAGCTGCACTAGCAATTCCCATACAGCAAATGCAGTGAAGCCCATAGGAACTGAATGGGCTTCGTCGCATTTTCTTTTCCAGAATTGTTAGTTTTGGCTTTGTCAAAGGAACCCATAGCTTGGTAAGTCTCCTAGTTGGTGAACACTTTTCCAGCTCTCCCTACCAACGGCATCACAAGCCGGAAATGTGCACTGTGCAAAACACCCCCTGCACTCACACCCCACCCACTATATTTCAGCGAGACAGGGTGTGCTTCTTCTGC
Organism: Microcaecilia unicolor; assembly: GCF_901765095.1. Lineage (NCBI taxonomy): Eukaryota > Metazoa > Chordata > Amphibia > Gymnophiona > Siphonopidae > Microcaecilia > Microcaecilia unicolor. The sequence continues at coordinate 219,556,155 of NC_044038.1, forward strand.
TTCTCATGTACCCTGCGTAGCAGCACCAGCTGTGCATACCTCACTACGAACCTGACTCCTACTCCGCTCACTCATCCACCATCGCCATAACCACCACCACAAGTCCCAAGAAAGAGATGAGTTGAGATCTACTTGGTCTAGGTTCATCTGAGCTAAATGGCATTGATATGGCTTTGGCTCACTGGTCAGTCGTAGTGGTTTTTCTCCGACACAGATAAATGCAATCAAAGAGACCATATCAAACCTGAACCGGTTAGTCCATTCTTGATGGCCATATCTAATGTTAGCACCCTGTTACATATTGGATAATGGCGTAGGAACCAGCTCTATGGGTGCTTGAGCATCCCCATAATTAAAGAAACTCCTTGGCTGTGCCTATAGAGAGGTAATTTCCTTTAGGCCCCCTCCCCAATAATTTTGAAAATTTGGCTTCTATGGTTACAAGTGCAACTATGAGGCCATATTTTAAATTCTGTTCACTAACAAATTATTACCTGGGTAAAAAAAATCCATGGATCACTAGCAGGTTTATTTTTGAAAGAGAAGGGCGCCCATCTTCCGACACATCGGGAGATGGGCGTCCTTATCTCAGGGTCGCCCAAATTGGCATAATCGAAAGCAGATTTTGGGCATCCTCAACTGCTTCCCATCGCGGGGATGACCAAAGTTCACGGGGGCGTGTCGGCACCGTAGCGAAGGCGGGACTGGGGCGTGATTAGGAGATGGGTGTCCTCTGCCGTTAATGGTAAAAAGAAGGGCGTCCCTGACGAGCACTTGGCCGTCTTTACTTGGTCCATTATTTTCTTGCGACCAAGCCGTGAAAAGGTGCCCAAACTGACCAGATGAACACCAGAGGGAATCGGGGATGACCTCCCCTTACTCCCCCAGTGGCACCAACTCCCTCCCACCCTAAAAAAAAAACTTAAACATTTTTTTTGCCAGCCTCTATGCCAGCCTGAATTGTCATACCCAGCTCCATGATAGCAGTATGCAGGTCCCTGGAGCAGTTTTAGTGGGTGCAGTGCACTTCAGGCAGTCTGACCCAGGCCCATCCCCTCCACCTGTTACTCTTGTGGTGGTAAATGTGAGCTACCCGAAACCCACTGTACCCACATGTATGTGCCCCCCCCTCACCCCTTAGGGCTCTGGTAGTGGTGTACAGTTGTGGGGAGTGGGTTTTGGGGGGCTCAGCACACAAGGGAAGGAAGCTATGGACTTGGAAGCAATTTAGGAAGTCCACTGCAGTGCCCCATAGGGTGCCTGGTTGGTGTCCTGGCATGTCAGGGGGACCAGTGCACTACGAATTCTGGCTCCTCCCATGCCCAAAGAGCTTAGATTTGATCATTTTTGAGATGGGCGTCCTCGATTTCCATTATGGCCGAAAACCGGGGACGACCATCTCTAAGGTCAACCTAAATGTTGAGATTTGGGCGTCCCCGACCGTATTATCGAAATGAAAGATGGACGCCCATCTTGTTTCGATAATACGGGTTTCCCCGCCCCTTCGCTGGGACATCCTTAGAGATTCTAAGCCATATTGAGCCTGCAAAGAGGTGGGAAAATGTGGGATACAAATGCAATAAATAAATAATAAATAATAATGGGCGCCCTTAGAGATGGTCGTCCCTGTTCGATTATGCCCCTCTACGGCACTTAACAATTTTCTCATCCTATCTCTAGTTATGACCAACGTTTGCCCTGATACTCAGAACTCCCACAGAATAGAAACTATACTGCTGGAACAGTTCCAATGATCAAAGGAAATGGTATGCAAATTAGATGCACGCTTTTAAAGCAAGGAGAGGGACCTGCTTGGCGCGTGTACAGAAGAGTTTTGAAATGAGCCCAGTTCGTTTGCACACGTGCCAGGCAAACCTGAACATGAAGGATACATTGGTATCTGTTTCTGCACCTTTAAATATAAGCTTTTCATTTTTTTTTTTTTTAAACTTGGAAGGCTTATATTTAAACTTAGGCAATGATTGCTAATGTGTGCTTTCACTTTGAGGTTTGCTCGGACTCATGCACATTTGTTTCTCACTACTGGCACTTAGGGGCTTGCACGGGCTTTCTTCTGCTTCAAAATTAAAGAAACCCAGCAGATTTTAAAAGAGAATCTTGAGACATCCTCTTTTCAAGCACCCTAAGACAGAGCCGTAGCGAGGGGAGCTGACACCCGGGGCGGGTCGCCGCTGCGCACACCCCCCCCCCCAGGGTGCAGCACGGCGCACCCTCCTCCTGCTGGAGCGCATACCTCCCCCCCCCCCGGAGCGCATACCTCCCCCCCCGGAGCGCATACCTCCCCCCCCGGAGCGCATACCTCCCCCCCCGGAGCGCATACCTGCGGCGAGGGACGGGCGGGAGGGCCGATCCGCCCCGACTGCATGTTGCTGGGGTGTGTCGGCTCCGCACTGGTTCAGTGCTCTCTCTGTCCCGGAACAGGAAGTAACCTGTTCTGGGGCAGAGAGGGCAGTGCACCAGCGCGGAGCCGACACCCCCCAGCGGCGTGCACCCGGGGCGGACCGCCCCCTGCCCCCCCTTCCTACACCACTGCCCTCCCTTCCTACACCACTGCCCTAACACCTGTTCTGAGCTGGCATTATTTTTTCAGTGGTAGGGGTGGATTTTTGTGTGCTGCTCTGAGCATTGGGAGGGAAAGGGAAATGGGACTTGATATACCGCCTTTCTGAGGTTTTTGCAACTACATTCAAAGCGGTTTACATATATTCAGGTACTTATTTTGTACCAGGGGCAATGGAGGGTTAAGTGACTTGCCCAGGGTCACAAGGAGCTGCAGTGGGAATTGAACTCAGTTCCCCAGGATCAAAGTCCACTGCACTAACCACTAGGCTACTCCTCCACTCATTCCACCAATGAGAGCCAACCTCATCAGTGATGTCACAATGCTTGATTGCCCAATACTTGGCTCACTTCTGATATTGTGATGTCATAAGGGAAAGGGGGAAAGAGAAATGGGACTTGATATACTGCCTTTCTGAGGTTTTTGCAACTACATTCAAAGCGGTTTTCATATATTCAGGTACTTATTTTGTACCAGGGGCAATGGCGGGTTAAGTGACTTGCCCAGGGTCACAAGGAGCTGCAGTGGGAATTGAACTCAGTTCCCCAGGATCAAAGTCCACTGCACTAACCACTAGGCCACTCCTCCACCCCATTAATGACCTCATTAACATCACTTTGACTACATTAGCGTACAATTTTTGTGCTAATCTTTGGTGATCTCGTTTCCCGTGCTAGAGTCTCTGAGCATTCTACGCTCAATAATGCAAGCACTAGTCCAGCGCTAATGGCCTCTAGCGCAGGGCCACCGAGAGGGGGGGGGGGCAAGGGGGGCAAAATTCCCCAGGCTTGGGCCTCCAAGACATCCTGGCCCTGATGGGACCCAGGTGATCGTGTCCCGACAGGAGCAGGAGGGCGAAAACTCTGGCGCCGGGTCCCCTTTGGAGGCTGGGGAGGACCTGGAGGAACAGGCTGCTCTTCACAGTCTGCTGCATTGCTTTCCCCTGCTGCTGCTTTTCTTCTTGGGCTGCAAATGCGCGACCTGAGAGAAAAAGCAGCTGCAGGGGAAGGCCACACGGCAGAAAGAAGAAGAGCAGTGGTGGAGGACTAACTCTTCTGCTGGCAGGGCCTTGGGATTCCCTGCCAGCCAAGGTACTTAACAGTCACGGTGGGCGGGCAGCAGCAGCGATCAGGGAGGGTGTGGCGGCGACAGCAGCAGTGATCGGGGGGTGCTGCAGCAGCAGCAGCGATGACTATCCTGGGGGCGAGTCCAGCGGCAGCCTCGCCCCAGGCCTGGCTCAGTCTCTCGGGGGCCTTGCTCTAGCATCTGCGTTTGCTTCCGAGCATCGGGCCCATGTTTACTGGGATCATTCATGTAAAAAGTACCTACTCCAGCGTTAGCATTTAAGTTTTTTCTTAATAAATAGAGCTCTGAATCAGATGGCAACAATTAAGCAATGTATAGCCGGAAAACTGATGGGTGCAAGATATTTAAAGATGCCGAGATCAAAACAGTAGAAGTATTTGAAGGGTTGTCTCTGTTTTCTAATTAATCAAATATGCAAGGTAACGCTTACCTTGTCTAATTTAGTGATGTATTCTGTTTACTGATATTTAACAGTTGTTAGAGGGAGATTGTTCTCAACTCATCTATTTTCTATCTTGCTGAACCATCAATGTTATTGCAGGGGCCATGTGTAGAGAAATGTAAGATGTCAGCAGAAAAGGACCATTTCATCCATCTGGTTCTTTTTTCACACTATCAAATATTCAAAAAATGCTGAAGAGCAAACAAATAGAAACTAAATCCTAACAAATTGCTCTAACTCTTAGGTATTAACCAAACACCTCTAGGTTGTATTTAAATAAAGGAAGCCTCACAAGCCAAGGGTACCTACATAGGTGAACAACCCCTTAGCAAGCTTCATCATAGGCTTCAGTGAACCTCTGAAACCAACTGCAAAGTAAAACAGCTCCGTTGGAGAAAACAAACTCCTGCAGCAAAAAAAGAAACAGAGGAAGCTATACCAATCACCGGAGGTATTAGGCTAATATCCCAGCAACTCACCATCACAGAAAAATACTGGACGGAATAATGATCATATCAAGGCATGTGCACAGCAAAACTATGTAGACTCACTTAGCTTCTCCACCCGGGTGGTGATGAACCCTCCAACCAACATCAAATCAACTCCACTCGAGTCACATGTCCATTGCCTATTCCTTTTCCTGGGAAAACGTCTATTTAAACGGTAGCCATTTTGTGCCTATTAATCTTTAGATCTGGAAGAGAGATGTTTTTTTCATTAATTTCTCCTGAAGAAGTAGCGAAACAGGATTCTTTTGTCGAGGAATAGGCAATGGAGTTGATTGGAACTCACCCTGCGAGGTTGGAGGGTTCATTACCACCCGGGTGGAGAAGCTAAGTGACTCTCTATATAGGTTTGCTGTGCAAACCTTGATATGATCATTATTCCGTCCAGTATTTTTCTGTGATGGTGAGTTGTTGGGATATTAGCCTAATACCTCCGGTGATTGGTATAGCTTCCTCTGTTTTTCTGCTGCAGGAGTTTATTTTCTCCAAGGGAGCTGTTTTGCTCTGCAGTTGTTTTCAGAGGTTGACTGAAGCCTATGATGAAAGCCTGCTAAGGGGTTGTCCACCTGTGTAGGTACCCTAGGCTTGTGAGTGAGGCTTCCTTTATTTAAAGATTTAAAATATAAGCTATAGGTGTTTGGTTAATACCCTAAGAGAGCAATTTGTTAGGATTTAGTTTCTTTTTTCACATTGCCATCAATATGGAACACAAGATGGTGAAACTTCTGTGAGTCTTGAGGAGGAGAATAAGAATAAGTCTATCTCCTCAAGTCTTGCAGAATACCTTCAAATGGTGACCTGATTACATAAAATCTATACTAAATCTCAGCAAAGTGACATCAGTAGAAGTATGGTAGGAAAGAACAAGAATGATATATGATGGTTGCACGTTGGCCAAGAATGGTGCAAACCCTTCAGGAGAAGATAATATCCCTGGTGCTGCAAGAAGTCCTGGTGAATATGTTCATAATCCCACTGCAGCAGAAGAAAAAAAAACACAGTAACTAATAGGTGAATATAAAGAGGAGATATAGGGTTTAATATATTTGATTCCTTAGTGTATACAAAGAAAGCTCAGCAATAAATGGAAGAAAGATGAAAAATATTAAAGGAAAACTAAAAGGCGACTGATGCAAATATCAGATCTTTGGACAAATTAAGGTACCTAAGGACATTTTTATAACAACTGAGCAATGTGAAAGAGTATGAGAAGAGATTTGGAGACATGTTGGTGGGGGGAACAGGTGCCACAACAGTTACCATGATTCGATGTGGTAATAAGGGAGATGGCTGTGGTAGATGAAGATATGGAGCAGGAAAGAGTGGTGTGGAACAGACAGCGAAGTGAGGAGGACATGTAGAATGAGCCACTGAATGAAAGGGGGATTGTACTGGAGAATATAAATTATTCCTTCCAGGCCAGGGGGACAGAGAAGAGCAATCAAGAAACTGATGATGTGCACTTGATAGCATACATAGATCCAGTCTATCCAGATCTCACACCAATTAATGATTGTTGGCTATAGCGTCCTGGTTAGAGGATAACTGCCTGAAGTTGAACCCAGGAAAACCGATGGGCAAATGTGGGTGTCTCTACAGTTTATGTATCGAACTGTATGTTTCACTTTATCATCCAAGTATACCTATGGAGTTTTGCAATTACTGGCCTGGACTGCATTATTGGATAAGAGGGGGTTTACTGAATGAGTGAATTTTGTGATGCTTTCTGGCCTCCCAGCTTGCTGTTCCCAACCCTGACCTCATAGGTCTAATATTATTCAATATAACCCACGCTGATGCTCACCGAGTGATCAGGGGTTACATACATAAATGGCGAAGAGCTGGCAGTGGATCCTCTGATGACAGCCTACATAAAGTTTTGAAATATGTGTCACAATCTACATAAAGGAACCATTCATTGACACTACAGATAGAAACTGGATACAATACAGTGCAGCAAAAATGTATTACTGTGAAAATTCTACCGTGAAGGACAAAGGGCCGGAAGAAAAGGAGAAAGATAAACCCATACGGAAAGAAAAATAAAATCGTTGCATGCAGAACTGTCTTTTTAATTGATGGATATCTCAAAGAATGGAGAGAACCAAAAACATTAAGGGAGATCCAGAACATCAAGGTGAAACATGCTGCGTTGATGGAAGATGACCTTAAATTTCTAAGCTCCAACAGTTATTTGAATGCAGCAAAAATGCAAAAACTGCATAGAAATGAAGAAACCAGATATCAAACTAACTGTGGAGGAGCAGTTAGTACGATGAAATGCCACTAACCAAAGCTGAAACCGAAACCTGCTGGAGAAACTTAGGCATCCAGTAGAGAACACGTGAGAAACAGACCTCCTAATTCTGTAAAAGCTGCCGAAAATTGCATGCGTAAATTTGGTCATGTGCCCAAATTATGCCCAAGATTTAATTGCTTAACAAGCCAATAAGTGCCAATAATTGGCTTAAGCAATTATTGGCACAAATTAAATTTTAATTGGACTTTATGCGTGTAAAGTTTTGTGCGGGATCTGTGCCTAAATTTAATGCGCGATTAGGAAAAGGGGATGTGGAAATGGGAGGGGCATGGGCAAACGGGGGCGTTCCTAGCATTTATTTATTTGTTGCATTTGTATCCCACATTTTCCCACCTATTTGCAGGCTCAATGTGGCTTACATTGTGCCAGAGTGGCGATCGCCGTTTCCGGGTTGAGAAATGCAAAGTGATATTGCATTAGAGTTCATAAATGATAAGATTAATGCAAAGCTACTTTGTAATTTAAGTTCATAAATTATGGAGTAGATTATAGAGTAAGTTAGACAATCAAATATAGAAAGTTCATATCCTGCATAAGTAGTAGAGTGGTAGTGAGTAGTGCGTAACGTTCATTAGTGGCTGCGTAAATGAAGCAGTCAAGTGTAGAGAGTTCCGTTTTGTCTAGTTGTGGTGAAATTTCGTTTCTAATATTTAGGATGGATCAATGCGGTATGCTTTTTTGAACAGGTTGGTTTTCAGTAGTTTTCGAAAGATTGTTAGGTCATGCATTGTTTTACTCGTGTTAAGGGGGGGATACGCACCTAATTTAGCCATGTATATTTGCACCACCTTTCAGTTGGTGCAGAGGGCCATGCTTAAAGTTAGGCACGCATCCTGGGCGTAAGCACTATTCTGTGAAGCACGCCTAACTTTAAGCACAGCTTATAGCTTTTTTTTTTTTTTCTGGCACCGATTATTTTTTTGGTGCCATATGTAGAACTCGTCCCAGAATACCTACCCCCTGCATACAGGAGAATCTGGAAAAGACGGCAAATGTCAAAAGCTATGGAACGTCTTGAAGTAAGCTGAGTCGACCAGAAAATAAAGGCAAAATCCCAATGAAACAATGCATGTAAAGTAGAGTTGGGGAAAAAAGGGGGTGCAGAGCAGTACGGTGAGAAGATCATTTTAGGAAAGGTCCGATGTGGCCATGTTTCGGCTTAATGCCTGCATCAGGGACATAACATAGGTCCAATGATTTTGGCAGCACGCCAGCTGATCTTGAGCACCATTAATTTTTACTTAGCAGACCATGTTTTGAAATATCACTGGATACATGCTGCCATGCATATGCCCCTCATGCAATTGCTAAGCCAAAAAGTGGCCGCATCAGGCTTTCCTTGAAATAAAGTGATGATCTTATCGTATTGCACTGGACCCCCTTTTTTCCAACTCTACTTTACACACTGAAGTCAGCGGAGTGCGGGTTAGAGCGAGCCTTGGTTGAGACGGAATGACTAATTTCTTTGTCTTATACCGTTAACATCTCTCCACCAAAACTTGGCAAATGGCTAAAATCAATTGATCAGGTAGATAGACTTAACATCAAAGCTTTGTTATCAAACCTTTGGCTGAACCTAAAAAGTCTTAACATAATTGAAATATAAAAGCTTGTAATGTTGTAACTAAAAACTGCAATGTTTTCTGTGTATATATAAAAAAGAAAATAGTGCCAGTGAATAAATTAAGACATTGAAAGCATTTCACTGTAATTCTGTCACTAGCTGATAAGTGTATCTGCACAGAGGGTCACACTGGCTAGAGAAAAGTGTAATTTTTGTCACCTTGTGTTACCTTTCCTTAACATAGGCAGCCGAGACCCCTCAGGCCTAAGGGTATTCATGATATTGAAATAATAACAAGACACTTGGTATTTTCTTAATATGGCACAGCTTGGCCGCAGCTTTATTTTAAATACAAACATCATAACCCTGGGTATACCCAAGCCCATCAACCTTCCGGCTTACTAGCCGACCCAGTCCGCCGCCATTAGCAAGACTGACCAATTGTATACAGAGCTCCCCACCGCACAGCAAGGAGCTCAACCGTAAGCGCAGCTATCCTAGCTGCCTAGCTTACGCCCTCAGGCTTGGGTACCCCGCCAAAACTGCGACATAATATATACACGTTCGTCTCCATATTAAACTGGGAGGGGGGGCTGGGTGCAGGCTGATGCCCAGATGCCAGAAGAGGACGTCCGGGCTCCGCCCCGGGGTTTTAAACCCATTTCTCTCCCCTCCCTTCACAGCGGGGTGCTTCTGCGAGGTGGGAACATGCCCACCGCGCCCCGCTGGCATTTCTGCGCATGCCCATCGGGGCACGGCGCCATGTTAGTGGCGGCTCCGTGCACCTGGGGGGCACTTTGCCTTGCTTTAAACTCCCACAGTCATCCTCTCTTTTCCTTCCATCACGAAACAGGAATGCATGGCTAAAAGCTATGCTATCTTTTTTTCTTTTTCCAGCTGAGCATCTAGGAAGAACCAAAGTTCAGATGCACGAAATGAACTAGTTCCCTGTCTTACTTACTATAAACACCCCCCCTCTCCAAACCTCCCTCCCCCATCCCCTTGCACTGACAAATGAGGATCTTTTTTTCATATGGCTATAGCCTCAGCAGGCCCTTGACAACCTTATGAGAGGCCAACAAGATAACTCCAGCAAACCTTTAGTAAAAGACCCCCCCCCCCCACTTAGAGATTTATCTGCAGCAGGGCCCGTAGGAATAAAATGGGCCCTGCTGCAGTTAACTCAAGCTCATCTTTAGTAAAAGACCCCCTAAATGAAAGAGGGAGTGGAGGAGTGGCCTAGTGGTTAGGTTGGTGGACTTTGGTCCTGAGGAACTGAGTTCAATTCCCGGCACAGGCAGCTCCTTGTGACTCTGGGCAAGTCACTTAACCCTCCATTGCCCCATGTAAGCCGCATTGAGCCTGCCATGAGTGGGAAAGCGCGGGGTACAAATGTAACAAAAATAAAATAGATACTATTGGAGATTCTACATGGAATGTTGCTATTCCACTAGGCTGCACAGGCTTCTGTTTCTGTGAGTCTGACGTCCTGCACATACGTGCAGGACGTCAGACTCGCAGAAGCCTGCGCGGCCACATTGGTGATCTGCAAGGGCTGACTTCTACATGGAATGTTGCTAGTGGAATAGCAACATTCCATGTAGAATCTCAAATAGTAGCAACAGTGGAGGAGTGGCCGAGTGGTGGACTTTGGTCCTGAGGAACTGAGTTCGATTCCCATTTCAGGCACAGGCAGCTCCTTGTGACTCTGGGCAAGTCACTTAACCCTCCATTGCCCCATGTAAGCCGCATTGAGCCTGTCATGAGTGGGAAAGCGCGGGGTACAAATGTAACAAAAAAAAAAAAGAAAAAAAATTTGTAAGTGACCTGAAACAGCTTGCACATTTGTTTTATTTTAATGCTCGTACCCTGCACTAGGCAATATAATGAATTCCTTCCAGAAGTAAACAGTGCCACTGCAAACCTGCTGCAATACAAGGGGGCAAGGTTAAGAAGGGAAGACGGGAGCTGGAGTCAGTGGGAATAATTAATTTTTCTGGAATTGTAGTATGGCTGTTAATATTACAGCAAATGGAATGTTAGAAACCAGATGCAATTAAAACTCATATTGGAATACAAACTCTGCTCATCGCTTAATCACACACACTTTGCATACAGATTATGCCACCCGTGTACAATATGGACTAGAGTATTGCTTTGATTATAAGCCTTTGGTAATTGGGGGGGGGGGGGGGGTTGGGGAGAGGGAATTAGCAGCATCTAAAAATATACTAAATGGACATTTTTGCCCAGTTTCTGCACTTTGGTTCCAGGTTTGTGGGTACTTACTTGCAGCCCTGCAAGCTTATTTTAAAAAGTAAAATCTCCGTGCGCTTTGTGCTTGCTGGGTTTTCTTTTTTTCTAGGTCAAGTCCTTGGGGGGGGGGGAGTACAACTTCCCAAGCATACTTCCACTTCTGGACTCCCCACCCCACATTTGGCAATGCCCTACATGCTTTTATTCTCAGTGGGCAATTTCAAAAACCCTCTGGGTCCAGCATCACTTCTCCTCCATTCTTTCTTGCCATTATCTGGCATTAATCTCCTTCCCCTCCCTCTTCCAACCTGTGTTTTGGCATCTCGTTCCCCCTCCACCCCCATTTACCTTCATACTTGTCTTCTATAGAACAGCTGCAGTGCTAAGATACACCTTACTCCAGAATGCTCCCACCCCTTCTGACTCAACTTCCTGTTTCCATATGGGTGGGACACAAGGTTGCCAGGTGGGCGGTTTTACCGGCCAATTGGGCGGTTTTCCGCGACCCGCCGCGGGAAATTTTTGCTCGCGGCGGGTTGCGGTTTTTTGGGCTGCTTTTTGGGCTTCAGGGCGGTTTTTCGGGCGGCTTTTTCGGCCGCGGTGGGCGGGGTTAGTGACGTTTTTGGGGCGTGGTTAGTGACGTTTTGGGCGGGGCCGATGACATGGGAGGCGGGGCCGATGACGTGGGAGGCGGGGCCGATGACGGGGGAGGCGGGGACGGTGACGGCGGGGGCGGGGTTGATGACGGCGAGGGCGGGGGTGATGACGCGGGGGCGGGGGTGTCAGGGGCGGGGTTTGAGTTTGGGCGGGTTTTGGGCTGGATTTTGGGCTCCTTTGGGTGGGAAAAAAATTTTCCACCTGGCAACACTGGGACAGGTCAGAGAGAGCATCCTGCAGACTAGGTGTCCCACTGCTGCTCTATAGAAGACAAATGTTTATAGGGAAAGGGAAATGGGACTTGATATACCGCCTTTCTGAGGTTTTTGCAACTACATTCAAAACGGTTTATATATATTGAGGTACTTATTTTGTACCAGGTAGGGTTACCATACGTCCGGATTTACCCGGACATGTCCTCTTTTTGAAGACATGTCCGGACGGGTTTTGGCCAGCCTGCCCATTTGTCCAGATTTCTGGACAAATGGGCAGGCTGACGCCGATGTGTGGGCGGCGGGCTGACGTGCGGCGGACCTCCCCTCCCCTTACGATCTTCCCTGGTGGTCTAGTGACTTTGGGGCAGGAAAGAGCCAAGAGTTGAAATCTCGCGAGGCCGCTTCAATTCTCGGTGGCCATTTTGAATCTTGCCGAGACCGTCACAGGCAGCATACAGGATGCAGAGTAGCGCGCCGAGCAGGAAAGAGGAGGCTCTTTCCTGCCCCGAAGTCACTAGACCACCAGGGAAGATCATGAGTAAGGGGAGAGGTGGTGACGGGGCGAGGTGAGGTGAGGGGGTGACCAGGGGGAAGGGAAAATGCAACAGGGGGCGGGGTGGGCGCGACAAGGGTCGGGGTGAGGGCGTGAAAGGGGTGTGGTGAGGGCATGAAATGGGGGCGGAGTATGGGCGGGGCAAGTGTCCTCTTCTTAAAAAAAAAAAAAAAGGACAAAAAATGGTAACCCTAGTACCAGGGGCAGTGAAGGGTTAAGTGACTTGCCCAGAATCAGCTGCAGTGGGAATCAAACCCAGTACCCCAGGATCAAAGTTCGCTGCACTAACCACTAGGCTACTCCTCCACTCCACATACACTATAGGGGTGGGGGGGGGGGGGGTACAATTGAAATGCCAAACAGCAAGCTAACAGAGGGAGGAAAGCAAAGGATTAAATATTGGATTTTGCTGACGACAGGGGGTGGGGATGATTAGTTTTATTAGCTACTATGAGAATGACCCATAGATAGGATGACCCTGTTTTTTTTTTTTTAAAGGTATTTTGGAGTCGAAATCTTTCAACTTATGCCCAAGTATATACAGTAGTTATAGAATTTCCATTTTCTGAACATTAGGATCAGTTTTCATGAACTGGCTCATGGCTAAGAACATTGTGGTTGATTATCTTTAATCAGGTTTTCAGCCACAAGCAAGTGGCTAGATTTGCAACTAAAAATTAAACCTATTAGATGTAGAGGATCTGTGTGGTCAAATTTAGTCTGCTGCACCAAAAGTCCACACTTGCCAGCTGACTCCAAATCCCTCCCTGGGAATGCCTCCAGCTAAATTTTTGCATCCTGCAAATTGCAATGCTCAAAGAGAGAGGGAGTATTTCCCGTTTTGTCCAGCTGTATAAATCGCTTGAAAATATGTATCATTGCATGTTGTAACTGAGGGAAAATGTTGGATCATTTCATTGATAAAACTGAACTAACTTACATTCACTCATTTGTATTTTAAGTACTTAACCCTATGTCATGTTGCATTTTCACTTTAAATGTCTTAATTAGCATGTGTCAATTTTTTTGTGCTTGCATTCCTACCAGTTCGTCATGCATAGCTGCCGTTAGGAATATTTCAGTAATGTTTTATATTGTGGGTTCTGAAATGTTTATTCTCTGACTGAATAAAAGTACTGTGCGTATAACTGGAAAGAGCCAAAATGGAATTGCACAACTTCCCATAATCTCTGCACTGTGGCTCAGCCACAAGAGTTCAGCTCCATAAGTTTCCATTTAGAAATCTGTGTGAAAGACAAAAGAAGTGAAGGCGATGGGGGAGGGGGAGACAAACCCAGAGCACCACATTACTGAAAATTTCTACATGTCAGATCAACATGACCTTATGTTAAGACCAGCCTCGATGCCGGATAATTCTAAACCATGGGAAACACATGGCGGAGAGCTAAACAGTCTGGTTAGTATTACAACAGCTCAAACCTTGCCACTAAACAAAAACCTGCCTCAGAACTGGCTTTTTATTTTTTCACCCAGCAGTTTCCTCTTGCTGCTTTGTACTTCCAACTCAGTGGGGACCAGGGCTGAGATTTGGTGTCATGAACCATCCTTCATACCTACTCCAGGACTTTCTCCCTAATTCTATATATGACACTCAAAATTGTGTGCACAGATTTGGGTACTTGCTCAATTTGCGTACGCAATTTAATTACTTAACAATCCAAATAAAGGCGATAACTGGGTGTGAACAAATCAGTTATTGGTGGTAATTGGCAATAAGTAATTGGCAATTGGTCCACAGGATTATTTACGGCGAAGTTCCTGGATACATGTTGAACCTTATAAATCTACCACCCAGAAACAGCTCCAGTCTATCCCGAACTTACTTAAATTTGTATTATCCAGACTGCAATGGACTTGGATACAAATCAATTTATGCATCCAGCTTTTCTTACATAAGTACACAACTGTGGAACGCTTAGCCCAAAACCGTGAAATCTATCCACAACCATCTTAACTTCAGGAAGTCACTGAAAACCAACTTGTTTAAGAAGGCCTACCCCCCCCCCCCCCCCGACCCAAATTAACTTTCTACTTCCTGCAACACAGCAAAATTATGGACCGCGTTGGACTTTTATCACCACCCCCTCTTTATTTCTTTGTTGCTTTTATTTATGTTTCTTATATGCCTACTATTATATTGTGTATTTGTATTTTACAGAACCGGAGCCTGCCTCTACGGTATTGTGTAAGCCACATTGAGCCTGCAACTAAGTGGGAAAATGTGGGGTATAAATGTGTTAAATAAATAATCAAAGTCTACCCAAGCATTTTTATAGTCGCTATTCTATAAAGATGTGTGCATACATTTTTCTGTGAGGATCTGATAAGAAGGCGTGGTCATGGGAGAGGCATGGGTACGTCAGGGGTGTTCCTCGAATTTGCATGCAGTGTAGTAGATGAAGGGCCAATCCTTGTGCCTAAAATTTGGTGCAGATCTCGGCACCAAATGCTGTTCTCTAAACTGTGCCCAACTCAGAGTACCCTTCATAGAATAGCGCTTAGCGCTGATTTTTCGGCACCGTACACAGAATCAAGTTCTCTATGGGCTCCTTTTACTAAGCGGCGGTAAGCATACAGGCACTACCACTGGGCTACCGCAGCAGCCCGGCAATACTTCCCACCCCTAGCGCACCATCATTTCGAGCGCTACAAAAATTAACACGGAAGCCCTTACTGCCACCTGAATGAGTGGCAGTAGGGGCTACCCCGAAAATGGCCGCAAGGCAAGGGCTTTACTTGCTGCCTGGCCACTTCCTGCAGGAAGGTGAGACTTCCCTTTTACCAGCTGCACGATTTCAGTGGAGATCTCTAGGTACACTATATAGAAACCGGGGAAATGCGTGGATCAAACTGGCCAGGTAGGTAGCGCTCCAGTGTTAGGTTGTGTTTGTGAGAGGCTTATTGCCCTTGATTTCACTCCTCCTTTTGACCTCCCCACCCCCACCCCAGCATTTTAAAAATTTTATTTTGATTATGGATATTTAGCACGTCTGTCAAAGCATATTTTCATGTATTAAGAGAACAGTTTTCCAGTGGCTTTTACCCAGATAGGTGATTAGGTACATTAGATAAACTTGACTGAACACTGCCTCCCCCTCCATGGAAAGGGTAGAGGTGGGGCAGAGAGGGTGGGGTCAACTTTACAACATTTGACTTTGCCACCTGCCTCTGAGCAATTTCCCTAGTTGCCATGTACCATGTAGGCAAACAGCCATAAATATTTTGGAATATGCAAACGTGGATTCTGGTTGGACCCATTCTTTTGTACCGTTCTTTGTAAAGTGTCTTTTTTTCTTGCACTTTTCCTCTTCGTTTCTAATTTGTCTCTAATATCACCCAGAGAACTCTCTCTCTCTCTCTGGTTTTGTAAGCCGCATTGAGCCTGCATGGTTGTGGAGATAATATGGGGTATAAATACATTGATAAATAATTAATTAATTCTCTGGTATTGACAATGAAGGGAATTAGTGCTCTGATACCCCCAGCTTCTATATATGGTACCCAAATTTCTGCATGCGCTTAAGATACTGATGTAAATAACAAGCCCTTAAATATCAATAATTGGGTGCTAACAACCAGTTACTGAAGTTAATTGGCACTCAACAAAACTTACATGTGGATCTGGCTGCAGGCTATGCTATAAGGCATGGCGCTTAACTCTACTAGCGCAGAACTCAAAAAGGAACTTGGCCATGGGTGTGTCAGGGACATTCTGAAAAGTTGCACGTGTAGTTATACTACTACTACTACTACTACTTAACATTTCTAGAGCGCTACTAGGGTTACGCAGCGCTGTACAATTTAACAAAGAGAGACAGTCCCTGCTCAAAGAGCTTACAATCTAATAGACAAGTGAACGGTCGGTCCGATAGGGGCAGTCAAATTGGGGCATTCTGGATTCACTGAACGGTAAGGGTTAGGTGCCGAACGCAGCATTGAAGAGGTGGGCTTTAAGCAAAGACTTGAAGACGGGCAGGGAGGGGGCTTGGCGTAAGGGTTCAGGAAGGTTGTTCCAAGCATAGGGTGAGTTATAGAATGCTGTCGTGGCATATCTTAACTTGGGCGCCAGCATTTACACACATCCTTTATAGAATAGTGCGTAGGGCCGGATTCTATATAAGCTGCGGCAAGTAGCACGCATTAAATTGTGCATGTGGCCAATTTACATCCACCAAACTTATTGGATAATGAGCCAATTCGTCATTATAATTGGCTGATAACCAGTTCTCACAAATTGACAATAGTTAATGTTTGATAGTTTTCATCAAAATATATGGAAGATTTTTATTCAATCCTCCTGAGGTGGTCTGATGATTTGAAAATATCTTTTGGCAATATAGATGTATAGACTCAGAGGGGCCCTTTTACTATACTAAGGGCCTGCGCTGGTGTAGACTTGCGTGTTGGATGTGCACAGGTTCATTTTTCAGCATGCCTGCAAAAAAGGCCCTTTTTTCAGAAAATGGACATGCGGCAAAATTAATAATCAGCACGCTTCCATTTTGGGCCCGAGACCTTACTGCCACCCATTGACTTAGCGGTAAGGTCTCACATGTTAACTGGGCAGTAATCAGCGTGCGTACACTGCAGATTACCACCCGGTTAGTGCCACGCGATAGAAAATAGAAATGATTTTCTGCCAAGCGTTTTTGGACATGCGTAGAAATTAGAATTACTAGCCGGGGCACACAGTAGCCGGGCAGTAGTTCTTACGCGTCTTGGTAAAAGGGGCCCCTGAATGATTTATTCTGGTGAGCAATACATCCTTCATCCCAGCAATTGGATATTGGGGGTCTTTTTTTTTTTTTTTTTTTTTATTAAAACACATGAAATGGCGTTCACTGTAGAAGCAATACATTTTGGAGTGGAGCAGTTGAGAAGATCTAACAGAACCACGTGATCTCAGACCCAGCGGCAAAGATTGTTGAACTTTTATATTCACTGTTGAATTGTCTCTTCGTGTGAAGCAATGTGAATTGTTTATTTTGATATTAAATATTGCTATATGATTAAGGTTTGATATCTGCTGTTCAGTTTCTGGTTGGCATTGGTTAGCTTCAGGGATATAGATATTATATGTATGTTGTTAGAGGGGATGATAACTATGTTTAATATTTAGATTTCGATGTTTGATTGTATAATAAATGTTTTCAGTAGTTTGTAAAATGGGTTGTAGTTTTAATGGTGATTTTTCGACAAATGTATATTAATGGTAGCATTGGGATTGTTGGTTGATAGTATATGGTAACCCTTATTGTATTAGTATGAATATTCATTAGGGAGATCCTAAAAACCCAACTTATTTGCAGCCCTCAAGGCCTGAGCTCCTGCCTTCCTTTGCTAGGCATTCTGTGATGACCTGGGACTATATTAATTTTACTGTGATTTTTTTTCTATATGACTTGTTTGTTTGTTTGTTTGTTGCATTTGTATCCCACATTTTCCCACCTATTTGCAGACTCAATGTGGCTTACATAATATCGTGATGGCGATCGCCAATTTCGGTATGGGAAATACAGAGTGGTATCGCGTTAGAGTTCAAGAGTGACAAAGTAAATTAGGTAGTCAAGGAGAAAGAGTCCAGTTTTGTCCAGTTCTGGTTTAAGTTTCGTTGTATTGCAGGGTTCAGGTGTTTAGGTTGGATCGTTTTGGTATGCCTCATTGAACAAGTTGGTTTTTAATGATTTCCGGAAGTTTGTTAGTTCGTGCATTGTTTTCAAGACTATTCAGATGATGACCCATACATCCCACTTATCTAATAGTTCCTAGATTTGGTGTGGGGGAGGGGGTGGTACCTAATTGTGTCTGCCGATGTTGAAGCTGCTTAGAAACTGAATTCCAAGGTCACTGATTGAGAGTAACATCATACATGGTATCTACCCCCACCCACCCTTCAGTACTAAGGCAGTAACCCTTTTGAGTAAAGCCAGCAAAAACACTTTCAATAGGTGTAATCAGGGCTTTTTTTGAGGGGGTAGTTGGGGGTACTTAGTACCGGCACCTTTTCCATTGTCTGCTAAAATTAACCCATGGTCCCTAAGTTTTAATGAAAGAGCTCATGGTTCTAGACACTAATTCTGTCTTGTCATAGATTCTGTGACTAGTTGCAGGGGGCCTGGCTATTGTGGGGTGGGTCCCTCATTGATCACCCCACCCCTGAAGGGTGGCCTGGCATTTGAGTACCGGCACCTTTTTCGCTAGAAAACACACACTAGGCAGCCAACTTTGGAACGCCATACCAAGATTCATCCGAACAACAAACGAACATCTACGCTTCCGTAAGCTGCTGAAAACATACCTCTTCAAACAAGCCTATCCAAACGACCCAACTTAATTTACGACCCCAATCCACACCACTAACATTAAACATGTCTCAATCCTTCCCCCCCACATCTCCTCCTGTCCTTCTCTATACAATTGTTTTATCTTTGTGATACCTTTTACCCATACATTACCCATATGATACTTTGTACCCATATGTTGTTATCTCTGTGATACCTTGTTACCCATACATTGTAAGCCGCACTGAATCTGCTATTGAGCGGGAAAGAGCGAAGTATAAATGCTGTTATTATATACTGCCCCTTTTAGTTTCCTGCTGGTTCCTTCTAATGTATCGCCCCTTGTAGTTTCCCGTTCTTTCCTTTCCAATGTCTCAATGATCTTTTCCATTGTTATATTCCTTAATGATACTAGACTTTGTCTCGCATAACACCTCATAATGTAATCCATAACTGAGTTGTAACAAACTGTACTTCCAGCTTTCATAACGTATTGTAAGCCACACTGAACCCGCAAAAAGGTGGGAAAATGTGGGATACAAATGCAATAAATAAATAAATAAATAATGATCCTATTTCTGCATGTCCAAGGACTAATATAAGCCATTTTTACCCCTTTGCATATAGGAGGATGCAGTTCTGATTCTCTACTGAGTTCTCTTAAATAGGACAATATCTCACTATAGGCAGTGGAGTAAAAACTAGGCCTGGCTTAGCTAAACGTGGAGCTGTTATAATCCATTCTGTCTATAGG
Organism: Microcaecilia unicolor; assembly: GCF_901765095.1. NCBI lineage: Eukaryota > Metazoa > Chordata > Amphibia > Gymnophiona > Siphonopidae > Microcaecilia > Microcaecilia unicolor. The sequence continues at coordinate 219,575,391 of NC_044038.1, forward strand.
GAAAGAGGGCGATCAGCAGAACTGTTGAAAAAGCAGTAGAAATCCGATAAAGATAGAACCACATTGGCCAAGTCCTTGACAGATTTGTTTTTTAAAGTTGACTCTGTTTCATACTTTTTTTTTTATTAATGTGGGTGTATGAGGTGATGAACGCTTGATCTGTACATATTAAGGAACAATAACTCGCAAGCCCCAGAGCCTTCTAACATACAAACAGTTCTTGAGCAAGGCTGAGTTTCCATGGAGAGAATGTGGAGCGGTGCCAGGATCTACCCTAAGGCTATTCAGCATTCTTCTGATTAGCAGGATTAAACAGGTCTGGGCTCTAAGACAGAGGTGCTGACCACCCTGCTGCTTTGCCAGTCTGGTATTTTAATGATGTCTGCTGTCTAATTTGAGCAACCCCCCCCCCCCCCCCCCACTCTCCCCATACACAAACATACACCGTTAATTCTAAGATCTACTTCTCGAAATTTGCTTCTTGCTGTTCAATACAAAGCTTCAGTAGGTTTTCTTTTTTTTTTTTTTTTCCCTCCAGTGGTGATTTTCTTACGATACTTTAAAATTTTTTTTTTTTTTTTTTAATCATCAGAGAAATGTCAGCCTCCACCTTCCACTCTAGCTGCAGTGGAGAAGGGAAGCAAATACAACAAGCTTCCAAGTCTATGTGTATCCTTGCAACGATCTGGTAGAGAACCATCCTTGGCATTATTTAAACTGCTTCACGCTCACTGTGTTATACAATGGATACAAGAAGAAGCTCTTATTTCAATTAGTGTCAATTTATGTAAATTTAAATGAAGAAAAAAGGCTTCCGTATCGCCACCCAGCCAGCCAGAGATTATCCGACTATAAGGCGTGGGCCCGGCGCACCATCATCTCGCCAAAAAAAAACTCCACAGTAGTAAATGTTTTCAAAAGTTGCTAGTGAGCAAATTCATGTATCCGTGAATTACAGGATTTCCATATATACAGTACTTTACAATCTAGTGATGTGTTAATACTGCTGGTTACTTATCTTAATTCCAATAAAGTTGGCTCCGTCACACCAATCTGAACCCAACAGGGAATCCCCGTTTCGCTATCGCTGCTTCAGGGGTTCACTAGTTATTCATTTCACATTTCTCATCTCTTGCCGCTCATGGACACGTATAAAATCCTGTGTCGCGTCTGTGTCCTGGCACTATTTAAAGTGCAACAAGCTTTGCAGTTACTATGGGCTTCTTTTACTTTTACTAAGCCCAACGCAGGCTTATCAGTTGCTATACAGAAAGTACTACTGGACTACTGCAGCAGCCCAGAGGTATTTCCCACCCCTAGCATGCCGTCATTTCTGGCGCTACAAATATTTATTTATTTTTGTAGCGCTGCAGTGTACCTTGCGGTAATCGGGAAGTGCCGTGCGCTGCCCGGTTACCGCCGGGTTATCATGGGACCCTTTACCGCCACCTCAACAGATGGCAGTAAGAGCTCCCCCCCCCCCAAAAAAAAATGGCAGTTGCGGCAAGTGCTTTACTTGCCGCCTGGCCATTTCCTGTAGGAAAGCTAGACTTCCCTTTTACCAGCTGCGGGAAAAGAGGGCCTCGGCATGTGTATAAAACACACGCCGATGCATGCGCCGGCCCTCTGTTTGCTGCAGCTTGGTAAAAGAGACTTAGTTGATATGGGCTAGATCCAGTAAATATTGCACAAAAATTGGCATCCGATACTGTTCTGTAATAGGCACTCAAAGATGAGCACCCGTTATAGATAAACATGGAGTGCTGATTTCGGCACCCAAATTTGGGTGCCAGGACTTATGCCTGCTGAAACGGGTGTAATTCCAAGTGTCCAATTTGGGCTCACATCTCTGGTATTCCATGACCCAGCCATGAACCTCCCATGGCAATAATCTCTTTTGGGTTGTGCACTCTGGAGCACTTACACTAAGCTGCAGTAAAAGGTGCCGTGCGCTAGCGGTAGTGCGTTTGTTTTTGTTTTGGGTTTTTTTGCCACATGCCAGGGCCCCTTTTTCCACTGCGGGTAAAAAGGCCAAAAAAAGAAATAGCCGTGCAGTAAGTTTGCACTTGGCCACCCAGCCATTTTGGGGGGGGGGAGCACTTAACACCCACCCATTGAGGTGGCGGTAAGGGATCCTACACTAACCCGGCGGTAACTGGGCAGTGTCGCTTACTGCCGGGTAAACCCCACAGAATATTTTTAACAATTATTTCCACTAGTTCTAGAAATGGCGTGTGCCGGGGGTGGGCCACTGGCATGAGCAGAAGAAATCGCACTTATAAAATGAGGACGTTTATACCGTGCCTAGATTATTTTTAATTGGTGCATACATGTTTTATATCTATGTGCATCCTTGCAAGTTTCTCAAACTTCTCCCCTTACATGCCTGCTGTAAAAGCACAGGCAATAACGTCAGGGTGGTCAGACTATTACAACAGTCCATTTATGCATATATATGGTCACTATGGTGCAAAAATGACTTTATAAATATCACCTTTATGTTTTGTTGGTGTTTGTTTTAGCAGGCACTCGACCTGTGCTAAAGTGAAATAATCCACTAAAATGAAAGGTTCACATTACTGTGAAATGGCCCCTACTGTCTTACAGCTTGGATTATATATATATACATATATATATATATATATATATATATATATATATATAATTTTTTTTTATCCTGCATATTTTTCCTTCCTTTGTCTTTTATTTCTTTCTTTCTATCCCACCCCTTGGAAGGCATGACCTTTGCATACCCTCAGACATCTTTTTCCTGCTCCCTCATGCTTGGTCTGGAAATGTTCTAGCTGTGCACATGCTGTTTCCACATTAGCCAGGTAAGGGGGAAATTATTGATGTGGGCTACCGTTAAGAAGTATTATTTTACCACTATTATTATTATTATTATTATTATTAGCAATGTAGCACAAGTCTCATTTTATGCAATGAGAGCCAGTTACTAATAACTGGGGTTAAAAATAAAATAATACATTTTAACGGTAGTCCAGAGTGATAATCCCCCCCCCCCCCCACCCTTAAAGAAAAAAGAAATGTCTCTGGAAATTGAAATCACTGCTATATGTAATAAAAGTGAGTCATGTATAGGACAATCAAGCCTTTGTGACATCACTGATGAGGTTGGTTCTTAGGCATTGGTGGATGAGGCATTATGACATCACAATATCAGCTCTGGTTACCAGAGGCTGAAACCTTTGTACTAAGGAGGGAAGTTATTATTATTATTTATTGCATTTGTATCCCACATTTTCCCACCTTTTTGCGGGTTCAGTGTGGCTTACAATACATTAAGAATAATGGAAATACAATTTGTTACAATTCAGGTTATGGATTACATTGTGAAGAGTTAAACGAGTCAAAATCAAATTCGTTAAGGAGTAAATCAATTGAAAAGAACATTGAGACATTGGAAGGAGACAACGGGAAATTAGGGGCGCTATATGAAGCAAATGGTATACATTTTTCTGTGAGTAGATGTTTGGGTGTGGTGAGATTAGGGTTGAGCATTCATAAGTAGATGTATTGATGTATTACTGAACAGTGTGAGCTTTATGTGTTGTGGTTCTTTCCGTAGATTTTATCAAAAAGATGTGTCTTCAGTGATTTACGGAAGTTGGTTTGTTCGTAGATCGTTTTCAGGTTCCGCGGTAGTTCGTTCCAGAACTGCGTGCTCATGTAAGTAAAGGTTGATGCGTGCAGCGTCTTGTATTTCAGGCCCTTGCAGTTAGGGAAGTGGAGGTTGAGGAAGGTTCGGGATGATCTTTTAGCGTTTCTGGGTGGTAAGTCGATTAACTCAGACATGTAGGCTGGGGCTTCGCCGTGAATGATTTTGTGGACTAATGTGCATACTTTGAACGTGATGCGTTCCTTGAGTGGGAGCCAGTGTAACTTCTCTCGTAAGGGTTTTGCACTTTCATATTTTCAACATTAAGATGTGTTATTGTACAACTAACTCATGCTATTTTAGTACACTTCCCATTTTATGCAATGAGACCTAGTTACTAATAACTGGGGTTAACAGTAAAAAATAACCCATCTTAACAATGGCCTACATTGATAACTTCTTCCTAAGGGGCTAAACTACAGTGATGAGGTTCCCTCTTTTTTTTTTTTTTTTTTTTAACTAGGATAATTATGACTTTTTGTTTTACTTTTGGCATAACACTGAGACAGGCATGCGAAACACAAATAACTTTGATAAAGGGATGCAGTGAAATGATCACAGTGAATCGGAGTGGTACAGCATATAGAGAGAGTCACCTACACCCAAATCTTTTATAGTGTAGGTCTTAAAAGGGAGAGATATGACTGGTAATGTTTTCATGGCAAACAGCAGTGTAGGTTGTGCATTTCATGGAGATTAACAGAATGCCTTTTCATACTCACCCATGGGAAAGAGGGCTGCAGGATCCATGACTCCCTTCCCCTCTCTCCTCGGAAGATCTCGTCTGGCCTCTTCTCCCAAAGAACAACTTTAGAACTATTTGTATAATCAATTATGTTGTCAAGTACTAACATTAAGATGCAATGGCTTATTGTTCCATGTTGATGTCAAAATATGTTGCGACTGTAGTGAATTAGTCTTAAATCAGTGGTGTGAATAAAATACAATCATACCTAAAATTCAAATTTAGCTGTACAATAAAACAATGTCGGGATAAAATTATTTTTATCTTTATACTGTACTGATAGCCTTTTACTATATGTGAGGACTACACAGAGATCAGCATTTTTTGATGTGTATTTTATTTGTGTTGTTTTTTGTGTGGTTGTATGTTTTTATTGAACTATGTATGCGATAATCTTTTGTTTGTAAGCCACGAACCCCTGGATTCTATATAACATGTGGTGGGTAGTACACATTAAATTGGTTGCATGCCTTAATTGAGTGAGCCAATTAGTCTTGATAATTGGCAGAACAATTACCACCAATTGGCAATAATTAGAATTTACATATGCTTCTTTGGAGGCGAATTCTAAAGAGGCGCATATAAATTCCAATGTGCATAGCTGAAAAGGGGGTGTGGCTATGGGAGCAGTGTGGACGTGTCAGGGACATTGCTTGAATTTATATGTGGTAGAATTCGGGGTAATGCGCCTACATTTAGGCATAATATTTACACCAGGTTTTCAGCGTCCTAAATGGCTGTGCCTAAATGTTAGCATATTCCCCCAGCCTATGCGCTGTTCTATAAACCACACCTTACTGTAGGCATGGCTTATAGAATGGCGTTACTCATGTTATTCTGATGCACCTACATTGTAGATGCCATTTTCTGAATCCAGCCCTTACTGGTAAGTGGAGTAAGTTTGTTTTTTTTTTTTTTTTTTTTGGGGGGGGGGGGGGGTTATTTAAAAAAAATCTCAATAGGAGGATGAAATTTAGATAGCTGAAGTCCTAGAGGAGTAGCCTAGTGCTTAGTGCAGCGGACTTTGAGCCTGGAGAACTGGGTTCAATTCCCATTGCAGCTCCTTGTGGCTGTGGGCAAGTCACTTAACCCTCCATTGCCCCTGGTACAAAATAAGTACCTGAATATATTTAAACCGCTTTGAATGTAGTTGCAAAAACCTCAGAAAGGCAGTGTATCAAGTCCCATTTCCCTTTCCCTATTTCAGATTCTAAATGGAATGTTGGTTACTGTTTGAGATTCTGTTGCTACTGTTTGAGATTCTACATGGAATGTTGCTATTCCACTAGCAACATTCCATGTAGAAGCCTGCCCTTGCAGATTAGCAATGTGGCCGCGCAGGCTTCTGTTTCTGTGAGTCTGATGTCCTGCACATACGTGCAGGACGTCAGACAAACAGAAGCCTGCGCGGCCACATTGCTGATCTGCAAGGGCAGGCTTCTACATGGAATGTTGCTAGTGGAGGAGTAGCCTAGTGGTTAGTGCAGCGGACTCTGATTCTGTGAAACTGGGTTCAATTCCCACTGCAACTCCTTGTGACTCTGAGCAAGTCACTTAACCCTCCATTGGCCCTGGTACAAAATAAGTACCTGAATATATGTAAACCACTTTTGAATGTAGTTGCAAAATACCACAGAAAGGCGGTATATCAAGTCCCATTTCCCTTTCCCTATAGGCATTAGAAGTAAAGTATTCTGTGTCCCACCCACAGGATTTGTAGTCTAAGACTACAGTCCCTTTTATTTAGTAGGATTGATTTAACACCTTTTTTTTTTAAAGAAATTCACCCAAAACAGTGTACAGCAAGAATAGATAGTAGTGATCCCTAATACATACAAGGGGTCTCATATGCTGGCCCTCAAGGGCCACAAACCAGTCAGATTTTCAGCCTGTTCATATACAAGAGAGACTGGCAGTGGATTTGCAAATTGATCTTTATACATATTCATTGTGGATAGCCTAAAAACCCAACTGGTTGATGGGCTTTGAGGGCCAGAGTTTGAGCCCTGACATTTATCTTAAAGTACTGTAAATTCCCATAATGGGGGTAATTTGTATTTTCCACATGTAAAACCCATCTTACATGGTGAAATAGGCTTTTAAAAATGCACATGGGTATACCTGCATTAAAAAAAGTGCATCACAAATATTGAACCTACCTATATGTGACCTATACATACTGTAGGTGTTCCAAGAGCATGGTATGGGAAGAGCTACAGTACATGAGTGTACTCCATAAAGAATGCAAATATGTGCTTTCCTTCAGTAAGGTACATTTTATGCTCCAAGATTTGTTGAGGTGTTTTTTGTTTGTTTTTGCAAGTTAAATGTTTTGTCCAGAACCCCATTACGGAATGAACAGCATAATTGTATTGGGGCTTCTGTTCGTTTAATACCCCTTGTGCCTTCATCTTGGTTTATTTCCCTGGTGTATGCTCTCTCTCTCACTCATGGCAGTGTAGTTCCCCCCGCTGTTCTCACAGAATTATCCTCCATTTCTCATTCCAGACATGCAGAATGTCTAATTAGTTTGCATTTGCTAAATGACTGAATTTCAAATTCTCATAAAGTAAGCAATGTATGAGGCCAGGTTTATAATTTTGCAATGCACATATTGCTGGTCGGAATTGTTCAGAGCTTGCATCAGCCCTGGGAAACTACTTCAAAAGCCCATAAGCTCCTGAGGTTAGTGGGAAAATTGTTGTGTATATATTATAACAAAGCAAATTAAAATCAATTGAAGCTTGTAAATTTCAGTTTTATGATGTTTTGACATTTTGAATAAACAGCTTTGTATACTCTTATGGTTGAACCTACCTATGAATTGGATTTATTGCATAATTATCATACATAATCAATATTTGCTTAACTAACAGACACATAATTTATATAAAACATATTTTTATTTATATTGGTTCAATAAAATTTGGTTATTCACTTCCATTTGATTACTTAGTTTTTCAAGAAAGTCCAGAGTGAGCTACTATTAAAAAAAAGTAATATATATAATGATACATAATTCAAAAGACTATACAACATTTCCATCCAAGTTCTATGTAAAGCCACTGATACTATTCAAATTGTAGTCTTACCCAGAAACCACCCTACAACTTCTACTATGAATAACACATGGGATGATGATGGTGTCGCAATGATGTCTGGAAGATGGCCAAGGTTGCATGGCTAACAGCTGAGAGATTTCCTTAGCTGGAATAGTCTAAATAGAGGTAGCTGGTAGACCAGATAGGCCATATACTTCTTTAATGATGATCTCTACTTAGTTTGCTGCATAAAGGATTGACAGCATTTGTTTTAACTGTGACCTGGACAACATATCAAGGTGACACATCGATGAAAAAACGTTTTGTGGGACCAGACCACTGCAGCAGTGATCTAGTATGGCTAGGATACACACAAGGAAGTTGAAGACAATTCAGTAACATAAAACCAAGTTAAATTGATCAGACATTTTGGAACTAATAAAGAAGGATTTAAAAGATCTGGGCTTTCTAACACATTTATGAGCACCGACCTTCCTACCCCTAATGTGCTTTATGTTTCACCTTCTACCTCTCATTGGAATGCTGCATTGGGTGGCAGAGCTGGTGGTGGGAGGCGGGGCTGGTGGTTGGGAGGCGGGGATAGTGCTGGGCAGACTTATTCGGTCTGTGCCAGAGCCGGTGGTGGGAGGCGGGGATAGTGCTGGGCAGACTTATATGGTCTGTGCCAGAGCTGGTGGTGGGAGGCGGGGCTAGTGGTTGGGAGGCAGGGATAGTGCTGGGCAGACTTATACGGTCTGTGCCAGAGCCGGTGGAGGGAGGTGGGGATAGTGCTGGGCAGACTTATATGGTCTGTGCCAGAGCCGGTGGTGGGAGGCGGGGCTAGTGGTTGGGAGGCAGGGATAGTGCTGGGCAGACTTATACAGTCTGTGCCAGAGCCGGTGGTGGGAGACGGGGATAGTGCTGGGCAGACTTATACAGTCTGTGCCAGAGCCGGTGGTGGGAGACGGGGATAGTGCTGGGCATACGGTCTATGCCAGAGCCGGTGGTGGGAGGCGGGGATAGTGCTGGGCAGACTTATACGGTCTGTGCCCTGAAGAGGACAGGTACAAATCAAGGTAGGGTATACACAAAAAGTAGTAAATATGAGTCTATCTTGTTGGGCAGACTGGATGGACCGCGCAGGTCTTTTTCTGCCATCATCTACTATGTTACTATATGCTTTTGATTCACGTTTATTTTCCTAACAATTTAAGCCCCAAAAGCTGGTTGTGAAATGTATTTCGACCAGGGGTTCTCAACCTAGTCATTAAAGCACCCAGCCAGTCAGGGTTTCAGGATACCTACAATGAATATGTATGAGAGGGATTTGCACACAATAGAGGTAGTGCATGCAAATTTATCTCTTCCATATTCATTGTGGTTATCTGCAAAACCTGGCTGGGTGTGTCCTAGTGCACGTGGATAGAGGACCACTGATTTAGTGCAATAAACTACGCTTTTTTTTTTGTTTGGCAAACTTTTTTTTTCTTTTTGTGAAAATATCAGTAATTATATCGCCCTCTCTTGTAACCCTGTACAATCCACTCCATAAAGATTCAATTGCTAGTAATATGAAGTGAGTTCCAGGGGCTCTCAATGCTCACTCAGAGCAATATACCGAAGGACTATAGTGTGGCTATTGATGGAAAAAAGCAGCTGATCCCTAGATTACAGGAGAGCTCTGCTGAATAACAATCTTCCATTTATATTAACCTTTAGATGTCCTAAATCCCTTTTAATTCTTAGGACAGCTGAGCGAATAGAACTATCTTGAAACGATGTGCAAACAAAGCACAGCTGTGTTATAAGCACACTGTGAGATACGGTCTTTGAAACCGGCAAATTATAGACTACAGCACAACATTACAAGTCATGTTTGTGGACTTTAACCCTCAGTCTTGGCTGACAAATGGGATATTCAGTATGCAAAGTACACATCTGGAATCTGTCTAACTCAGACTGGTTTATAATGCTGTAATTTAGAGTGAATTTATATGTTTACTAGTGTTGTCATGTCCTTAAAAATAAAAAAAAGCAGAATTGGATTTATAGAGATTCGGTGGTATGTTTTGACACAAAGGAACTTTGATCTCTAACGTCTAAAGGCAAATGGTTGAGATCCTTGGCACACTTCAAGTAGCTTAGAAAAACTGTTGCATCTTTAAAAAATTAGCTGAACGAAACATTTGCAGGTCAATATTCCAAAAGCGCTTATCAGGATAGCAGTGCCACCTTCTGGATAAGGGCTGCTGACGGGGATGTTCAGAAGCACAATCCAGGAAGCGCCTCTGAAAATCCTTACGGACTGCCTTGGCACTGCCCCCTGGATTCTATGTGTTAAAAAAAAAAAAATATTCTATAAGCCGCGCTTAAAGTTGGGCACGGTTTATAAAGTACCGCTTAACTGCAGGGAGTCATCTAAATTTAAGCACCACCATGTGCACCAATGAGAACTCGGTGCAAATGCCCATGCCTAAATTCCGTGTGTTACCCCAAATGTGCGTATAACTGAAAACCACACCCACATTCCACCCTAAAATGTTTATGACCCTCCCATTTCTGCACACCCCATTTTTGAGCTGCATGTAATGATTAGGCACAGATCCTGTGTGTAAATACTAATTAAATCTAATTAGTACCAATAATTTGTTAAAAAGCCAATTGGCTCATTCAATTAAACTGCACTTGCAATTTTTGGTGACTTTTGTAGAATTAGGGGGGATGGTGCCTAAACTTGCAAGCTCAAATTTAATTTATTCCGTTATTCTACGTCCTCTGTGTACATCCGTATGCTGCTCTAACCTCCTTGCTTTAGACACCGTAAAAAAAAAAAACACCGCCAGGATTTATGGGACCCGATACACGAAAGAAGCTACAGGCTAGGGAGGGTGGGAAATGTCCGGGAAGAGAAAAATCCCTAGTGGGAATTGTCCTGGGGGGAATTAGTGGGTGGGAACTCGCCTGATACTAATACTAGTGTAGAAACAAAATCACATGTACATTAGGAACCAGATAAATGGCTGGTGTAAATGTTAATTCATACTTTCCACATGTATACACCTCAATTATGAAATCTTATCTATGCACAAGTGTGAGCTCTTCCCCTCCCCCCCCCAAAAAAAACCCCTCTTACTGTAGGTATGCACAGGGACAAGTGTGCAACCATGAAGCATGCATGCATACTTTCAGACTATTCGGTAGTTTATAAGAGGCAACTTATACATATCAATGATTAAAATATTGGCATTTATTCACATCCTTACTACTTAAAACCAGATGGCGCCTGATAAAATTATTCCCTAAGTGATATAGATTCTTCATTTGTGATCAAGGCACGGGCTGACTTGCATCAGTTTAAGTTATATTGATTTTAAAAGAGTCTCCGGGGGGGGGGGGGGGTCATACAGAAATTCTCACTTTGAAAGGTACCTGCTGTATATTCCAGAGCAGGTTACTATTATATTATGAGCTCCTCTGAGAACATTCAAGATGGCCTTGTTTCAAATCCACCTCTCTTGTGCGTCTCTCAGAAAGGTGCCAACGTTGCCCCTCTTCTGTTTTTCCTGCTTCCTTCTAAATTGCTCAACAATTTTGATAGTCTGACTTCCTGTTCCTCCAGCCCCCCCATGACATATCCTGAGACAAAATTTAGTGTAGCTCAGTCTACCTGTTCCTAAGGTATAAAGGAGAGAAACATTAAAAGACCACAACACACAAACATTCAGCACAATCAACTATGTTTCCTTGGGGCCTTTTTACTAAAGCGGCAACCCGGAATGACCGCCGGCCCATCGCAGGTACCGGCATTAGTTTCACCCCCAGTGCGCACCAATTCCGGCAGTAGCGGAAATATTGGAAAAAAATATTTCCGCAGGGGTTTACCTCGGTGGGTGGCAGTAAGTGATGCCCTTCGAAATGGCTGCCCAGCAAGTGCAAACTTACCACATGGCCACTTCATTTTGGGTTATTTGTCATCCACTACAGTAAAAGGGGCCCTGGAATCGGGTGTAGCCAGACCTCGGAGGGAGGGGAGTCCAGAGCCCGCGGTGGGGGGGGGGGCACAGTTTAGCCCGCCGCCACCCCTCCCACCACTTTTGACCACCCCCTCCTGCCGTCAACCCCCCTCTCCCGCCACCGACAGTCCTCCGTCGCCACCGCTGCCTCCAGGTACCTTTGCTGGCGGGGGTCCCCAACCCCTGCCAGCCGGTCTTTAGCACCGGTCTCCGGCGGGTTCGCTGATCTGTTTCCGTGAGTGTGTCAGGACTCACAGAAACAGATCAGCAAACGCACTGGAGACCGGCACTGAAGAAGACTTCGGCTGGCGGGGGTTGGGGACCCCCACCAGCAAAGGTACGGCAGCGGGGGAGGGTCAGCGGCAGCGGGGGGGGGGGGTTGAAAGTGGCGGTGGGGATCGAAAGTAGAGGGGGTCAGGGCTAAATCCGTGGGGGCCTCTTTTGCCACAGCTTAGTAAAAGGCGCACCTTGTTTTGTTAAACTGAGTTTTACTGTTTTATTATGGATGTACTCTATATTCCACCAGCTTCAATCAAGACTGTCCATGATAGAGTACAAATTAAATAAATATTTTTGTTGACCAGATGCATGCATAACGTGTTCTAAAGTGAGCTGCATTCTGGGGATCCACAGACTGCTACCACCACGGTTAGGGAATAGAGGGAGGTGTGGATGACATGAGACAGTCAAACTATAAAGAGTTTTGCAGATTGACAAGTGGCATTTGTCTTCCATAAAATACATGCCTTGACTTGTGTATTTATATGTCTTTACCAGCATGGATAATGGAACTGAAGAAGCATAAGGGTCAAAATGATAAGAGAAAAAAGTCCAGATAATGATATAATATATAAGAAGGTGATGGCTTGGAACGTTTTGGAGGAATGTAGTAAAGGAAGATGTAATCTCCCGCTTTCAGAAGTGCAGAAGGCTGAATATTGTAATGTCTCTGCTGTTGCGGTTAATGGTCCTTAGAGATAGCAATGTGTTAGAATAATGTGCTCCTTCATCTGCTGACTGCAAACGCAGCTCAGCTGTTAGACTAGAATTAAAGTTGTGAAGCTTCCAGCCATGGGTTGGTCAAAGATGCCAGCCTGGTCTTCTGGATGTGATTGACAAGGTACCAAGCACATAGTAACATAGTAGATGACGGCAAAAAAAGACTCGCACGGTCCATCCAGTCTGCCCAACAAGACAAACTCATATGTGCTAGTTTTTGTGTATATCTTACCTTGATTTGTGACTGTCATTTTCAGGGCACAGACTGTACAAGTCTGCCCAGCACTATTCCCGCCTCCCACCACCGGCTGTGGCACAGACCGTACAAGTCTGCCCAGCACTATCCCCGCCTCCCAACCACCAGCCCCGCCTCCCACCACCAGCTCTGCCACCCAATCTCGGCTAAGCTCCTGAGAATCCATTTCTTCTGAACAGGATTCCTTTATGTTTATCCCACTCATGTTTGAATTCCGTTACCGTTTTCCTCTCCACCACCTCCCGCGGGAGGGCATTCCAAGCATCCACCACTCTCTGCGTGAAAAAATACTTCCTGACACTTTTTTTGATTCCGCCCCCCTTCAATCTCATTTCATGCCCTCTAATTCTGCCGCCTTCCCATCTCCGGAAAAGGTTCGTTTGCGGATTAATACCTTTCAAATATTTGAACATCTGTATCATATCACCCCTGTTCCTCCTTTCCTCCAGGTTATACATGTTCAGGTCAGCAAGTCTCTCCTCATACGTCTTGTAACGCAAATCCCATACCATCCTTGTAGCTTTTCTTTGCACATGAAAATGTATGGGAAACTCAGCATAATAGATGGCAAGAAAAAAAGATCGACGAGTGCTTATAATCTGTCCAGTTATTGTTGAACTTATTGTAAAAATTATCCTAACTACCATCCAAAGTATAAACTTATGCAAGAGATCATTCCCTTGTCCAAGAAAGTTTGTCATCTTCCCCCATTGTCCTAGGTAGCTGAACATGCATGGTCCTTTTAAACTGAACCTAATAGGAATAGAAGAGTATTTTCTCTTGCTACTGTCTACCTTGGATGCGAGCTGACTGCTGTGATTTCCCAGAAGTTATTGGTGAAAAAGAAATTGGGGCAAAAATTGCATAACCAAGTACCACACAACTTGAATACATATTACTGTACAATAGAGCAATGTCTGGGAGGAGGGACTGAAATGCCTTCATTGGTTTTGTTTGGTTCATGTGAATGAAGTGCTGAGTGTTTTTGTATGGTTGTTTAAAAATTCATTAAAATTGCTAATTAAAGAAACAATTATAGTGTTGGGAAGAGGTCTTAGCATCCAACCAGATGGAATAAATCTCCTGAAGAAACAGCGTCTTGAGTTAGTGTGGTTAGGGTGGATTCTTCTTTCCCTGAGCTAATCTGGTAGCACCTCCCCACAAACATTACCTCAGAGGCAGAACCATGTCTGTTTTAGGCCACTTATGAATCATCTGCTTTGTTCCAGAGACCATAGCTGCAGAATATTGGGAGAGACCAGATGCATGTCTGTTTGCCTTGTAAAAGATTGGCACTCTGAAACATCTCTCTCTCTCTCCCCCTCTCTCTCCCCCTCTCTCTCGCCCTCTCTCTCTCTCTCTCTCTCTCTCTCTCTCTCCCCCCCTCTCTCTCTCTTATATATATATATATCATAGTGTACATTATGGTTTTGAAAAAAGTGTGTGTTTAAGCCTGAAAAGTATATTGGATATTTTCCTGCATTAAATATGTCTTGAAGTGTATTTCTCCTATTTGGCCAGCAGGTGGTGATTCTTTGCTGTAAAACTGTTACAGGGAAATTAATATTTTTTCTTTAGTTTTAGCACACAGGTAGGAAGTAAGAAGCAGTATACTGTTAAATTTTGTTCTGGCTTTGATTGACCTAGGGGTTTATTTTCATCCAGTCTTAGCCAGGGAGAAAAGAGACGGATCTCTTTGCTGAGGCTCAGTGAGTTATGTGTCCCGATCTTCCCAGGTACTTTTTAGAAAGTAAACAAAGGTTTAATTCATGTTATAATTGATCCATATTTCAGTTACCTGTTATTGTTTGCTGATTGCACATTCTTTGTTCAGTTTTTAAGACAATAAACAAGTTTCAGTTTATTGCCTCATTGTCTAGACTGATAAAGAATCCTGGTAGTTTGTGTGCTGGGTCCGTGGGTGCTTTCTGGAAACTGTGAGACCAATGGGAGTGTGGCTCCAGTAACCTAGAAATCACTAGGGATAATTTGGGAGCAGGAGACTCGCCCAGAGGCGGTTGGGACACAGTAGGTGGGAGGACCATGCTGGGGTAGAGCACAAGTGGCAGGTGCTGGCTTCTTAGCATTTAGCATGCACTAAATCCATTAGTACACCTTAGTAAAAGGACCCCAAATAACTCCTCCTCCTCACTCACCTTGGAAGGTTATGAACTATCCTCCTGACATCAAAACAATAGATGGACAAGATTTGTTTGCAGAATATATTTAGCAGTTTGGATACTGTCCAGCTGGTGCTGAGTCACAACTGTAAAACTGCTGCATTTTCAGTAAACCACTGAGCAGTAACCAACAAATTGTGTGAAATGTAATTAGACCTCTACCCCAGGGTGATAATCATAAAAGCAATTACACATTCACTCATGTTCCTTAATGTAACTGGAAGCCTTTGGTAAATTAGTCCTTGTGCCTGATGGCTTCCCATTTATATATTAATAATGTTAATTACATCACCTTGAAAGAATGTTCTGTAAACATATTGCATTACTTCCAGCTTTTTTTTTCTCTATCTCTATGTAACAAATATTTTTTTGGCTGTAATTTAGGAGCTGGGAAGTGGATAGAAGTGGGGAGAAGGAGTGGCCTAGTGGTTAGGGTGGTGGACTTTGGTCCTGAGGAACTGAGTTCAATTCCCGGCACAGGCAGCTCCTTGTGACTCTGGGCAAGTCACTTAACCCTCCATTGCCCCATGTAAGCCGCATTGAGCCTGCCATGAGTGGGAATGCACGGGGTACAAATGTAACAAAAATAAATAATATTTCAGCTTTAAGCACCTAATATGGCAGCTGGGGTGAAGAAAAGGAGTACTCTGCATTGCTATTTTTGACTTCACCAAACAGTTACTTGTTCTGGTCCATTCTCTTGTTTAGAAAGAGTCCCTTTCATGCCCTAGAGGTGTTTTCAAAAGTTACACATTTACAAAGCATTGTTGAGGTTCATAAAAAAACAGAATTTAACCTACAATTAACAAATATGTTATGCTCTCCAGCCAGCAAAGTTCTATAAAGTTTGAATATTGTTCAATAGATTTTTATTTTAGATTTCAGGGAACTATTTTACTAGTAACCAAAGTCTCCCAAAGTTGTTTGTGACTGTCCTCTCTCTTTTTATCTTCAGCTTGAAATATTTGCTCCATTTAATTAAATACATAGTAACATAGTTGATGACTGCAGAAAAAGACCTGCACGGTCCATCCAGTCTGCTGAGGAGTGTTTTAATTTCCCCCTCTTGGACCTCTTTCTGACTCCAGATCACACGGGGGACTAAAGATACCTATTTCACATAACAGGTTCTGTATGATTTCTCCAACCTCCATTGTCACCCAATCACAAGGAGGTCTGCTCTGGGTTTGCATTAGGGGCTGTAATCGAAATCTAATTCCCATAACTACTGCTTTCTGTCTTCCTGGATCTAGGTATACTCTGGGCCATTTATGTTCCCAGATAATGCCTATTAAAAAACTATCTAAGTTTCTCCAGAGACTGAGTGTATGTGATGTGCCTTGTAAGCTAAATGTAAGGTAAAGAGAAGATAGAATAAAGACAGAGATAGGTTTAAATAGATAGATACATTTTATTTCTTACCCAAAGACAAGTCTTCAAATTGGTACAAATACAGTCATCAGACTTTAATCAGGTACATTCAGCAGACAGATTCTGGGTACGACCGGACAGAGCCCTGCCGTCTGACAGAAGCGTTGGGGAGAATTCCAAAGCTATGGCAATTTGTCCCCTCTTTTATACACAAATCTCTCCATAGAAGTCTATGGTGAGATACCTAGCTCTCAATTTCTGAGATGATACTTTCCCACACAGTCTTATCAGCATGTTTTGGGAAGCGTTGAGATAACAGTTCCACATCTGTCTGTGTCGCAATACTTTTCACACCATCTTAAGAACTCTGTATAACCTCTGTAGCCTTCTATACAAAACTAATAGACTCCATTTTGTTCATCTGATTTAAAGTGACAGTTGTACCAGTTTGTGTCAGGACTCATTGTTCAGACCTGTTTTTTACAGATTCTGAAATATTAAATCATGTACTTGTTATTTGGCCTAGTCAGTACTTCTTCAGTTATTTTAGGCTGCATAGCTTTACCTATCACTATTCCAGTGGCAGATCTAAAGCCAGGCCATATATTAACATTCCCCTCTTCACCCTATCCCATAGGGTGACACCAGGGTTAACATACCGTGGTACCATCCATTCCAGAAGGTATTCTATGAGGCCATAAAATTATCTGAGTCTTAAGGTCAACTGGTACAATGTGGTTCGCTTTTGGTGTGAAATTATCATCTTGGCAGTACTTCTATTATGCCAATCCTACTAAAACTTATAATCACTACAATAATATTTTTCTTCAACCTTTTAATATGCAGGTTCTATCTTACGCTTATCTATGTGATTGTAAATACATTGCTATAAATCAAAATTCTTTGGTTATATACTGATTGTATCTTAATTATACATTTGCACAATTTATCACTTATAAAGCTTTATATGGTTATTTTATATCCCTATGTGCTAATATCTAATTATACAGTTGTAGACATCTCTCCAGTGTATCTAACAGTTGCATAGGGATTGGTCCTTCTCAGAGGGAGATAGTCCAATTTGTTAGCTCCTGTGATGTTGGGGAGGAGATTTTCGCACAGGGCATATTGTCCTGCTGTTGTCTTTTTCATTATTGCGGTTTCAATTAAGCGTTCTACTAAACCTCTAGCACAAGGGATTATGCAACATCCTACTAAAACAAAAATTGCTACCACTATGAGTATAGTCGTGGCTGCTGAAATGATAAATGTCTTCCATGTACCAAAAGCTCTGTCCATCCAACCTGTCCAAGATGTATCAACGCCAGAGTTTTCTGCCAATTCTTGTGACAGTGAGGTTAAGCCTTCCAAAGCTCTGGTAATTGATCCATCCGGAGCGGTATTGTTGGGGATAAAGGTGCAACACTGGGTACCTATCTTGTGGCACACCCCTCCATCGGCTGCTAGAAGTTGGTCAAGAACTAATCTATTTTCCAACGTCATCCGGCTAGTGGCATCTAATTGTGTTGCAATGCCTCGAACTGCATCCCTAGTGTAGTTCACAAATCTCTGCTGGTTGTAATATATATAGTTGATCCAGTCAAGATTCTTATTGATAGTCGCCCACCAAAAGAAAACTGATTCAAATCCTGCGGCTATTTGGTTTCTGGCTTTAAACTCATCAGGAACCCCTCTTGGAACTCCAATAGCATCTATATAGACCCGATCATCAAAAGATCCAGGCATTGCATTTCTCTTCACTCGTGAGGAAGAGCTGCTGTGAGGGGGAAGCAAGGATGCTATAATAATTGGAATGACCAATTTGACTAGGGCACATCTGCCTGTCCAATTGTTAGGAAGTGTATGGAGGATAGTACGGGTTCCACAGTACCACCATATGTCTGCTCTAGCTTGTGAGAACCGTGTTAGGTTCATGTTATGCAAAGTCCCCTTTCCTAAGGTTGTGTTACAATTAGTTAAGTTGCCTAAAAACCGTGTCTTTTTAACCCCATATCGTTGCAGGCATGTATGATATCTGGTAGCAGGATGTGGAATCCTGAATGCAGGTGGAACCCTCAAAGGAGGGGAGACTACTACCCCTGAAAGTGCTCAGGAAACTGCGAAATTAGTTCCCTGAACTGGGAGAACAGATACCCTCTGGATTTTCGCTGGTTAGGAAGATTCTGCTCTATTCAAATGAAGATTCCGCTCAATTCGACTAACCTCCATCGGATATTTTAAATATACAGGTAAAAATTTAGACTGAAGATTCTGCTCTATTCAACTGAAGATTCTACTCAATTCAAACAACCAAAATACATTTAAGAATTTAGATACGCCCGAATCACCTTGTACACAATCGCAACGAAAGTCGTTAGACGTCTCTTTATTAACCCCGCGGTCATCTATACAAGTAATTCATAAATGGGCAATAATGCCAAAACCGCAGGCCACTCCGAAAATGGAATGGAAGTCTGCTCAAACTAATTTGAGATACCCTCATCCCTCGATGGATGTGAGTCCCAGACATCAATATCAAAGTTAATTGCATGACACTAGTAGAAGAAATTAATAAAAAATTAAGAAATAAAGGGAAAAAGAAAAAAGAAATAAGAAATATAGCCTGTTCCTAAAGAGAATCTCTGAAGCCTAATCCAGAAGTAGCAAGCAAAGAAATTATTTTAAAGGAAAAAAACATGTAAGCTCTTCGGGTAAGGCACAGTGATCAGACAACATAAGTTTGCCACACAGCACTAAAAAGCACTCAGGCATGACAACTGACAGAAAGAGAGTTAAGACAGGCAGTATAAAATCAATCATCCGAGACCACTAAAATGAAAAAACCAGAGAAAAACTTGACATTGTAAATCATCAAACAAACAGCCTAAAATGTTCTTTCACGGCTGACAAGATTAGTGCTATAACCGTGTAAAGAGTATAGGTGAGCAGTGAACCGGCACTGCTATCACGGGAGTAAAACTTAAGATGATCCGAGCCAAAATATTTATACAGGAAAGAGTCTGTATCTAGAATACTTTGGAAACAACACTATACACCGTTTTTCCTATAGAACAAAAGCACAATATGATAGCATTGAAATGGGACAAAAACACTTGCTTCTCAACAATATAACCACAATATGCAACAGTCTTCCTAAAGTACTACCAGTTAAGCATTCAGCAAGAAATACATGCGTATTAATCATACTAAGGTAAATGTGACATTATAGTGGAACATTAAGACATATATCTGTACAGGGCAAAAGAAAATAACATCTGTAGGAATTGAGTAATACCATTTAAAGTGCGAAAACCAAGATCATGAAGCATAAATCATGGGGGGCCACGTAAATGAATTATCAGCATAATACCAAAAACAGATTAAAGAAACATTGTAACGTAATCACAGGAAGCCGCACTAGGACAAAGAAGGAGAAAGCCGGTTGTCAAAGGAGTAAATTATGATACCCTTTGAACACCCTGTCTCGAGGTTAAAATCATGGCTCAAAGGCAGAATGAGAAAGCATTTGTTTAAGGAAGGTGACAACGGCCAAAAGTCAAAGCAGTATGAGCAGAAAATTTTGGAAAAGGAGAATGCAGAGTAAGACTAAAATGCAGTGCCATAATTTTAAAAATGAAAGCAGAAATACATCCGTACAATCTTACATGCTCAGAGGTGCACGTATAACGGACTTGGCAGCATGAGGCATGAAAAGATAAGTCATTCTACAATTATGAGGGGAAACCGGAGTTGAAAGATATGAAAAAGATATGAGAGGGAGTTAGTTAGATGGATTTAGGAGCGATGCAGTTGACAGAGGATAGACAGCGAGAGGTTAAAAAGAATCCCTGTGTAAATGACTATTTAATTTGTACCACTTCAGCATAGAACAGGGAAAAAACGAACGGAACAGGGGGAAAGAAAAAAAAAATCACTTTCTGAGCTTTCAAAAGTGAACCGTAGAGCCTCCTCTGCCGAAGCAGTGCTGGACTGATAAGGCAGCTAAAGTGGGCAAGCTTCCCAGAATCTCATGTCCTTGAGATAGTGAACTACAGCGCTTGTTAGGGAAAACTCTTAAAAGTTACAGAAAGAAATGGCAGTTTCGGAAGCCGGGATAAGGATATGTGAGGGAAAAAGAAAAGGGTTTAGAACTTCAGCTCTTCGGGCAAATGTAAATGGATTTATAAAGGCAGATTCGAAGCCCAAGAGGGAGTATATATGAAATATGACAATTACTAGTAATGTAGTAAGTTTTGTTCCAGAAAGAAAATTAAAACTCACACCACATGGGACTGAGAAGGAAAAAGAATAGTTTTATAGGGAATCAAAAAAAAAAATGATTTCTAGTTTGCACCAGAAGCCAAAAAGGTGTATGTAAGGTGTTAAGTTACCCCAATTGGTATCGTGCGGGCCACACCCTTATAAATTTTACACGGACCACGAACGGTAGAGCATCAGAAAGGAGGGCAGGGAGGGTTATTGTGGCCGAAAAAGGGGAACAAGAACAAAATGTTGTGGAGGAAGGAATTCAAATTAGACTTAAGGGAAAAAGAACGGCTATGGGGGTGGGGTGAGAGCACAGAACTGAGCGGTTGTGAAAAAGAGCAATTAGTTGAACTACGCAGTAGATAATAAAAGACAGGAAATGCGCTTCAAAGTGAAAACGCCGAGCCAGATTTAGACAGGTGGAAACCAGTGCCTTGTATGACAGCGGCATACAGAGATAAGAACTAAGAAAAGCAGAGACGGAACAGTATAGTTCACACAAAAATCCAAATCAGACGGAGTGCAAAAACACACACAAAGATGTAAAAGGAAAAAAGCGGACACTCCTACTGACAAAAGAAAAAGGGGAAATAAGAGATACTACGCAGTTATTCATACAAGACCAGGAAATGTGTGTAACAGCTGAAACGATAGCACTCAGAGATATCCACTACAGTTTCCCACAGGCATAAGGAGAAACGGAAAGCAGAGGTTGTAATACGGCGCTAAGAAAAAGAGCCGAGAAAAGTACAGGAAGAAGGGGGGGCTGTTAGAGGGAAAGCATAGTGAAAAGAACTGAATAGAGTCTTATGGGAAGTGTAGTGCACAAAGATTTGGATACGGCAAAGTCATGGGAGGCAGAGAAGTTTAGAGATAAGGGGAAAACAGCAGTTGAACGGCGGTAAGCAGCTACATAGCTGAGCCCCGCAATTAGTGTTTGCAGCTGAAAAGAGAAGAGAGTTGTAGGAAGTAGGAGGGACAGTCCCGAGGCAATAAAAAAATCTCGAGGATAACTGTGTCAGCATAAGCAAAAGTATGTGCCGCACACACAGAGTAAAGGCAATAGCATTTGTGGAAAGGTGGGGGCTGTCAGGTATAGGAACAGAGAAACCAGAAGGATTTTAGAAGGGAGCAATCTGAAAGCGTGCTGCTCTCCTAGGGTAAAGAAAATTCCCCCGATCCGGGAACATACAGAAGAGAAAAGACTAATAGGAAGAGGTAGGCAGAAGAAGTTAGGATGAAGGAGAACAGGAAAAGGGGGAAAGAACAGAATGCATAGTAAGGACAAGGATTTGATAAGGAGGGATTAAGACAGAACACAGGGTGGGATGGGAAACAGAAAATGCACAATCTCTAAGGATTGTTAAGCGAGTATGCTAGCATAAAGACCAATCCAAAGATTTTGAACATTGAAATAAACTTACAGCAAACCCCAAATCGCAGTCGCCTGGATTCGGTGTTATGCATCATTCACACAACAAGCACAGTCTTGCGCACATCTCACAAATCAAAGAGATGGACAGGATAGGAGAAAGAAAGAGGGTGAGAAAGAACAGAACAGAATATAGAAGTGAAAGTTAGAACTCAAAGAACCATCCCCAGTAGGTTAAAAATTAGGGAAAGAGATCAGCATAGAAAGGGCAGAGAAGCAGGTGTGTTAGTGCAGCGCAGGGCATGAAAACATTCAGGGAAGAAAGTAAAAAGACAGAAGAATAGAAGAGTATTTAAAGTGGGGGTGAGAATGGACAGGACATTAATGCCCCTGACGTGGGCAGTGTCCATGATAGGGATAACAGCAGAACAGCAGAAAAACAGAAAAAAGGTGATAGAAAGATAACATAGAACATTTGAACGCACAATATAAGTATCCCCTCTTGCGTTCAAAAGAAGAGAAAGGAGGATAGAGTGAACGGTCAGCGTACGGCTGGTCACCACTGTTTTAATTTCCCCCTCTTGGACCTCTTTCTGACTCCAGATCACACGGGGGACTAAAGATACCTATGTCACATAACAGGTTCTGTATGATTTCTCCAACCTCCATTGCCACCCAATCACAAGGAGGTCTGCTCTGGGTTTGCATTAGGGGCTAATTCCCATAACTACTGCTTTCTGTCTTCCTGGATCTAGGTATACTCTGGGCTATTTATGTTCCCAGATAATGCCTATTAAAAAAACTGTCTAAGTTTCTCCAGAGACTGAGTGTATGTGATGTGCCTTGTAAGCTAAATGTAAGGTAAAGAGAAGATAGAATAAAGACAGAGATAGGTTTAAATAGATAGATACATTTTATTTCTTACCCAAAGACAAGTCTTCAAATTGGTACAAATACAGTCATCAGACTTTAATCAGGTACATTCAGCAGACAGATTCTGGGTACGACCGGACAGAGCCCTGCCGTCTGACAGAAGCGTTGGGGAGAATTCCAAAGCTATGGCAATTTGTCCCCTCTTTTATACACAAATCTCTCCATAGAAGTCTATGGTGAGATACCTAGCTCTCAATTTCTGAGATGATACTTTCCCACGCAGTCTTATCAGCATGTTTTGGGAAGCGTTGAGATAACAGTTCCACATCTGTCTGTGTCGCAATACTTTTAAGAACTCTGTATAACCTCTGTAGCCTTCTATACAAAACTAATAGACTCCATTTTGTTCATCTGATTTAAAGTGACAGTTGTACCAGTTTGTGTCAGGACTCATTGTTCAGACCTGTTTTTTACAGATTCTGAAATATTAAATCATGTACTTGTTATTTGGCCTAGTCAGTACTTCTTCAGTTATTTTAGCTGTTAAAGGTATGTAAATTGACCCATCACTATTCCAGTGGATGGATCCCAAGCTAGGCCATATATTAACAGGAGGAAGGAGGTGTTTTAGAGAGCTCTGCTGACTTCCAGTGGAAAGGGAGTGAGACCTAGCTCCCTCCCCAAAGATGAGGAGGGTCCCTGGGGAGAAGGCCTCAGGAAAGTCCCAGGCTATGGGGCCTCCTGGGGCCCGGGACCAGAAGGCCGAAAGGAGTGGCTCTCTCCCTGGTTTGACTACCGGGAGAAGGGAAAGGAGTCCAGTGGACCGAAGGGAGAAGCAGCCCAGTGGAGGCCACCAGAGCATTTCCCCCTCCATGGCCCAGCTTGCAGAAGGTAAGCGAGAAGACAGTGGAGGGGGGAGGAAGATAGTACAGGCCCCAGAAGGGCGCTTCCAAGGAAGGGAGAAGGAAGAGGCGATGGAAGTTTGCCAGAAGCCTTTGCTGGAGGCAGCTGAGAGTGAGAGTGAGGAGAGTGGATCGTCAGATGAGGAGTTCCTTGAAGTGAGCTATGACCCTGATGATCCAGCAAGTAGTGTGGTAAATATTGTAAGACGAATTAAGCTGGTGGAAAAAGAAGTAGTGGAGCTAGGAAAACGTCTGAAAATGGCAAGAACTATGTGTAAATTTGCCCCAGCGGAGCACAGACAAATGTATGTTAAAGAGGAAGCCCGGATATCAAAGTTGTTGGGGAAAAAAGAACACTTGTTGAACTGTTTAAAAAAGGGCTCTGTGAATCCTTTGAGGGAGCTCTATGTTAACCGAGAAAGGATGGCTTCAATACCACAGTCTGGGGGTTCAGGAACACTACAGTTGCAGCAAGCTTCAGTGTCTTCAGCAGCATTAGACTCAAAAGAGTTGTCTGGGTTCAGAGGTGACCCCACTTTAAAATACATGAGACAGTTGGCAACACAGTCCAGAGCACTTACCCAGCAGCCAGAGGATAAGGAGGCAGCGGCAGGACATGGCTCTGAGGTGGGGGCTGGAGTAGAGATCCTACCTGTGGAGGGGAGGACAGAACTCAGTAACTTTTCAAAACTCCAGATAATGGAGGCAGCAGAGGGAGACGCAGGTAGCAGCCTGTTTTCTACAGAGGTGGTGGTCGAAGTCTCAGAGGGCTTACCTGCAGTTGTGCAAACAGCAGAGACAGTTGCCGTGAAGGAGGCCCTGTTGGAAAAGGGTCAGCAGAGGCAGACTCCGGTATTTTTGGCCGGGTCTGCAATGACTGAAGTGGAAACCGAAGCAGCATGGCATCTGGAGAAGCCCCGCCCACGAAGTCCGGGAGCAGGGGAGGTCTTCCCTGAGCATGGAGTAGCTGGCGGTTTACAGGAGAGGGGTCGGAGAGAGAGGAATAGGAGCGGGCAGCAGCTGGGAGCTCATTTGACCAGCTGTCCATTACAAGAGGTGAAATCGAGGGGTGCTAACAGCCAGCCTGTGGCGGAATCAGGAACAGACAAGCCATGCCTCCGGGAAGTGCCAGCCATTGGGAGAACGCAGGAGGGACTGCACCAGAAGCAAGGGGGAAGTAACCCGATTGTTGAGAGACTTTCATTGACTACAGAAGTGGACATGGCAAGTCTAACAGATGTGCAGCGGGTGGTGGAGCAGACCTGCCAGCAGGACGGCTGGGAGCGAGGAGCCAAGGGGAGCGGCGGAGTTCCGGAGGCTTCGCCCCTGGTGCCGGAGGTTGGAGGGAGTTCGGGGGCAGAGCGAGCAGGGAGTCTGGTATCGCCAGCTGCAGACCTGACTGGGCAGGTGCCAGAGTATCGCCAGGAGACAGAGGAGAGGAGGAGATTAGCCCAGAGGCTGGAGCCTGCAGTGGCAGGGACGAGCAGGGACGTTCCAGGAAGTGGAGATGGGCAGGACAATCAGTTGGAGGCAGCCCAAGCCGCAGAACTGACTATGGACGTTGCTGGATGTTTGTCTGAGAGGGAAGGGGACGGGGGACAACGGGAGGGGGAGGGGGCGGTGGATATTGAGGAAGGGAGAGGGATGAGGGGAGGGGCAGAGGGACAGAAGGGGGGGGAGGCAGAGGGAAGGGCTGGAACAAGTGTGGAGGGGGGGCGGTGGGGGCTGGGGTCCAAGTCCTTTGCGGCAGTAGTCTGGGGAGGGGGAAGGAGGGAGGGGGGGAGATCGGGTGGTTTTGAGGGCCCAGGGAGGGGTTGGGGGGGAGCGGGGACAGAGGGTGGACAGCTGCCTAAGCGGCGAAATGTGGTACAGCTCATATGGATAGGGGAGGGGGCAATGCCCTCCAGGGATCGGGTCTTGAGGCTGGTGATGGGGATGGGGTTTATACCCGAGGACTTTTACGCGTGTATACACCCCATCAACATCCCAGAATATGACTTGAGCTTCATGACCCAGAGGGGGATGGAAATATTCTGGGAAAGGTACGAGGGGGTGAGGGGAAAGGGGGAGTGGCGGGACCTCAGGGCCATTCCAGTCAGCAAGCCGGACCTGGTGCAGATCACCCTGCTCGTGAGAAATGAGTCTATCTCTGGGGCAGATTTAGCCTACTGGCTACAGAGGTACGCGGAGCTGAGATCCCCACTTACAAAGTTACCGGATCCAAGCAGGGTTTGGGCAGGAGGTTGGGGAGCCCTGGTCAAATTGAGACAGGAGAGCCATGTGGTCCAGCACATTCCTTCGGCTGCCTTTATCGGTCGTGACAGGATACTGTGCTTTTACAAGGGGCAGCCGCGGCAGTGCTTCAGATGTGGTTCGTTTAGGCACTTCAGCATGTCATGCCCAGTGGTAAAGTGTGGAAGATGCGGGGATCAGCATGCCACAGAGGACTGCACCGCGATCAGGTGCAACCTCTGCGGCGGGTTAGGCCATGCATATCGGAACTGCCCTAGGGCGGCCCATAACGAGTGGGATATGTGTGGGAAGGGACGGGGAGGGGGGTAATGGAGGAGGGGATAGGGCAGGGGGTGATAGGCAGGGAGGGGCAAGGGGGGGAGAAGGAGGGGATGCAGGAGGGGGGGCGGCAGGGGGCTGGGTCAGGAGTGGAGCAGGGGGGAGAGGGGGAGTGGGTACAAGTGCCACAGAGGAAAGGGAAGTTTCGGAGGGGGGGAAACTAGGGGTGGGCAGGGAGGGGTCGCTGCAGGGGAAGAGGGGGGGGAACAGATTTCAGGTGTTGGAGGAGGAGGAGGAGGATAGGGAGGTTGGGAGGGAGGAGGAAGAACAGGGGGAAGGAGAAGAGGTGGAGTTAATGGAGGAAGAGGGGGCGGCAGGGGGGATTGGAGAGGGCAAACGGAAATATGAGGAAGCACTGGAGGAGGGTACTGGTGGTAGGAAGAAGGGCGGGAAAGCTCTGGGGGGAGGGGGAGGGGTGAGGGAGGAGGAAGAGGGAAGGGAGGGAGGGAGGGGAAAGGGGAGTAAGAGGAAAGCTGAGGGGGCCGGGCAGGTGGTGAAGGCCCAAGTGCAGGCTTGGGGGGACAGAGTGGAGCTAGAGGAGGATCTGGAGGACTTGGGGGAGGTGGAGGACTCGGAGGAGGAGGTAGGGGGCGGGGGTGAAGAGGGGAGAGGGAGGGATCAGGGGGTGGGTCCGGATAGAGCAAAGAAGAAAGGAAGGAAGAAAGGGGGAGGGGGGGTAAGGTGCAGACAGGACGGCTGCGGGGGGGGGGAGGGGGATCTGGCAGGGGATGATGTAGACCGCATAGCAGAGGACCTGCTTCAGGGTAAGAAGGGGGTATCCCAGGAGATAAGGAAAGAAGTTGGGAGTGAGCAGACCCGTGACTCGCAATGAGGATGGCAGGCTTAGTGTTGACATTTGCCACGCTGAATGTGGCCAGCATCGCCTCTCCGAAGAAGCAGGGTTTAGCGTATGACTGGTTCGCGAGGGTCCAAGCAGATTGCTTCCTGCTCCAGGAGACTCGGCTGCGGTCCATTGAGGTGATCAGGCGGGCAAGGCGGGCCTGGAAGTGGGGTCCCTCGGTGTGGGGGTTGGCGGGGGAGAGGTATGGTGGGGTGGGGATCTTATTTAAGTCCCACCGGGTGAATATTCAGCGAGTGGTGGAGCTGGGGGTGGGGAGATGTCTTGTTGTGGATGCGATTTGGGAGGATAGAGCACTGAGGGTGGTGAATGTGTACGGGCCCCAAAGCAAGAAGGAAAGGGTGCTCCTCTTTGGGAAGATCAAGCCCTACCTATACACTTCGCGCCAAGTAGTCTGGGGGGGAGATTTTAACACCATATTGCGGAAAAAGGATAGTGGGGGACGATCGGTACAGGTGGGCTATGACGGGGTGAGGCTGGCAGGGATCATGCGGGAGGCGGAGCTGGTAGACGCGCATGTGGCCTTCTGTGAGGAACAGGAGGGGTTCACGTTCTTTCGAGGGCAGTGTAAAAGTAGAATCGATAGATTCCTGGTAAAGAAGGGGGTTGGTCTGGGGGGTCCACTAACCGTGGACGTGGACTTTTCAGACCACCACATGGTCCTCCTTCAGGTGGGGGGGGCGGCAGCGCAGAGGCCAGGGAGGGGGTTATGGCGACTAAATTTAAAGTGGTTAGGTAGCGAGCAGGTGCGGGAGGAGTACCGCCGGTTTTTGGAAGATCAGGTGTCAGTGCAGGGGGCATTTCAGTCATTGGGGGAGTGGTGGGATACAGTGAAAAGACGAACGCGGGGATTCTTTCTCAGACAGGCGAGAAGGGAGGGGAGGGAAAGGACGAAGTTGGGCATGGCAATAAAGAAAAAGAGGGACACATTGATTTCACAAGGGGGGAGGGAGGAAGAAATACATGATCTCCAAGCACTCCTGGAGCAGGTACAGTACAACCGCTACACCTCCTTGGTGTATGAGCGGGACTTCGGGAAAATGTGTAGCCCGGACCCCTTCGCATGCTGCCGGGAGCGGAGGGCGCGCAGGGTGATGGAGGGGGTGCAGGATGCACAGGGGGTCCTGCAGGACACCAAGGAGGGGATTCTGGGGGCAGTGAGGGACCACTTTGCGGCGTTCCTTTCAGCCCAGCAGATTGATATGGAGCAGATGGAGTGTTATGTGGAAGGAACCCCGGGGATAGGTCACGGGGGACCCCAGCTTCAGGCCCTCTTGAACCCGTGGACAGAACAGGAGGTGGAGGAAGCCATCGGGGCGCTCCACAGGAAGACCTCGCCGGGGCCGGATGGGCTAACAACTGAGTTCTACCAGGCCTTTAAGGAGCAGCTGGTGCCGATCCTGGTGAGGGTATGGGGGGCAGCCCAGTTGGAGGGTTCCTTGCCTAGTTCCTTGACAGAGGCGGCTCTTATCCTACTAAGTAAGGGGAAGGACCCGGCGATGCTGGCCAACTGGCGGCCTATAGCACTGCTTAATACGGATCGAAAAATCTTCGCGCGAATGCTATTCCAGAGAATGAGGCAGGTGTCTGGGGATTTGCTAGCAGCCTCGCAAGCATGTGGGGTTAAAGGGAAAGGGGTCTTGGAAGCTGCAGCGTGGGTGCGGGAGGGGGTAGAACGCAGTAGAGTGGGAGGGCATGGTAGGCTGTTGGTAACACTCGACCAGGAAAAAGCGTTTGATAGAGTGCAGTGGGGTGTCCTATGGAGCATTCTGGAGCGCTATGGGTTTCCGAAGGGTTGGATAGAGCAATTACAGCTACTCTATCGGCATGCGGGGTGTTTTCCCCTGGTTAACGGGTGGAGAGGGCAGGGGTTTGAGGTAGGGGCAGGGGTCCGACAGGGGTGCCCACTCAGCCCGCTGTTGTATGCATACGCCATCGACCCTTTTATAAGACGGCTGGAGAAGGGGGGGGCGGAGGGGCTGGAAGGGGTGGAGGTGGGGGACAATAACCAGTTAAGGGTCGTGGCGTATGCAGATGACGTTACAGTGTGGGTAGCGGACCAGAGGGAGGGAGGTAGATTGCAGAACCTGATCCAGGAATACTCGCAGGCAACAGCGTCGCAGGTCAATTTTCAAAAGTCCAATAGCCTGTGGGTTGGGGATCAGGGGCTGCAATTTGAGTTGGGAGGTAGGTTTCCTACAGCTGTGGAACGTATACGGGTCTTGGGAATATACTTCGAGAAGGGGGATTATAGGCTCTACAACTGGGATAGGTGTCTCCAAGAAGTGAAGGGGAGGGTGGATAGATGGAAGGGGTGGAAAATGACCATGGGGGAGCGGGTACAGCTCATCAAGGCACACTTAGTTCCTTTGTTTCTGTTCGTCAGTTACATCTGCCTGCTGCCGGAGAGCCGGTACGCGGCCTTGTATGGGGTGTTCTTCCGGCTGCTCTGGGGCAACAGGACGAATCCGGTAAAACGGAATGTTACCTATCTGCCTAGGAGGGTGGGGGGGGGGGGGTGGGCATGATAAACCCAGTCCTGTTTTTCAGCGCTTTGTTCCTGCAGTTCAATCTGGGGAGGGCGGTAGGGCGGGAGCCACCGGGGTGGGCTAGGAGTGTCCTGCAGTGGTGGCCGAGATATTGGGACCTATGGCGGGAGGGGGGGAGGGTAGTGGCACTGCGAAGGGGGGCTCCGGGGGGGGTGAGTTATTGCAAGACCCTAGTGAAATTGGTGAGGGTGTGGGGGCTGACGGTGGGGGAGGTGAAGGCAGGACAACGGGGGGTCTGGATGGACAGAGTACGGGCGCAGGTGTTCTCAGCTCCTCTGGCGCTGAGGGACGCGCCGGCCCCACGGATGCAGCAGGGGTTACGGTTGATTGCTTCGAACCGCATCCCGGTGAAGTATAAAGACCTCGCGTGGCTGTCCTTTCACGGTAGACTGTACGTCCGAGGAAATTTGAAATATCGCAATGTGCGGGATAGAGGGTGCCCACGGGAGGAATGTGCTGGAACTGAAGAGACGATGGAGCATTTCCTGGTGAGGTGCCCATTTACAGTCCAGGTCTCTGACCGGGTTTCCTCGTTGCTGCAGATCCCCAGTTTCCGCAACTACAGCTATGCGGACTGGGTGTATGGCCCAGAGGGTGGAGAAGGACGCGGGGATCCGGTAACACGCTTTCTGATTTCGGTGATATTGCGGTACTGCCTCTGGATGGCGCGCTGCAGGGTGTCCCTGTACCAGGAGGTCCGGCCGGCGGAGGTAGTCAGCTGGGATGTGGTAAGGGCGGTGCAGGAAGCGGCGAAGTGGGAAAGGGTGGAAAAAGGGGTGGGGGTGGCTTCGAGGTGGTGGAGACACGTGAGGCTTAAGCCGCCATGAGGGGACATGCTTCCCAGGGGATTGTGTGCCAGTTGTCTGAAGGGGCTGTGGGGGGTCGGGGGGGGGGGGGGTTGATCCATTGTATTATTGAGGAGGGGGTGTACATAGATAGGCAGACCATGTCTAGCTAGGAGCCTGGGGTTTGATTTGCATGTCCGGTTTTTTTCTTTGGTCTTTCTAATAAACAGTTTCCACTGTACTATTGAGGAGGGGGAGGGGGTGTACATAGATAGGAGGACCGTGTATAGCTAGGGGCTTGTTTTTGATTTGTATGTTATTTGTTTTTAGTTTTTTCCAATAAAAAGAGTTTTCCAGTCTGCCCAACAAGATAAACTCACATGTGCCACTTTTTGTGTATACCTTACCTTGATTTGTACCTGTCTTTTTCAGGGCACAGACCGTATAAGTCTGCCCAGCACTATCCCCGCCTCCCAACCACCAGCCCCACAGATTAGCAACGCAGGTAGCCCTGAACACACTCTTGCATGGACGCGAATCTCGAATACTGTTATAGAGGAAACATAATTCTATGTGATTTTAAAAATTAAGAGCTAAAGAAAAATATTGTTACCTGACAAGCGCACAGGAAAAACCCACATAAAGGGAGCGCTGCTGAGGACCCCTAAGTTACATGGTGTTTTCAGAAGGGCCAGATTATTACAGGACCAAGGAAATATCCCAGTGGGCTCAACAGCTCTTTTGCACCTGATAACTGAAATGGTTGTACTAAACAAGTCATGAAATATTAATGTAACGCTGGCTTTAATATCCCCTTCAAAACAGAATTCCAAAATACAGGACCTCAGGAGTTAAATGAAGGCAACTTTTCATACTGAGCACAGTCCTCTGCAGTTAACTTCTGGTTTATAGAACCATTGATGTGGAATCTTAATATCAATTTTGTAAAATTCATCCAGACGGCTTTTGTAATAATGTCATAATGTGATACAGAGCCATGCACTGCTCAGAATGCTGGACCACCACCTTTGGCATCCAGGCTCAAAGGACAACAGAGTGATTCGGGAAAAAAGGTTTTTTTAATTCTGAGTTTATTGCCTTTTGTCTCCAACAAAGCATAGTCTCGAAGGAACATGAGTAGGGGGACGAAATTAGATGGTACAATTGTGTGCTAGACTGATGTGTAGGTACACTATGGACCTGATTCACTAATGATGTTTTCTGTTATGGGTCTATGGTAAATTTCCTGAAGAAAACAAATTTAACTTTGTTTACTGCAACACTCTGTTGAAGAAAACAAAGCCAGGCCATGTTTTTCTTCCTCTCGTTTGGATTTTGCAAATTGTTTTTATCAAAGGAACGGCTAACACAGGAGTTTACCGTTGCTACCCTTCTCGACAGGATCGCTTGGCTCAGAAGTTTTTACCAATCCATTTTCAGAGGCATTGGACATTTTATACATTTTGTATAATTTCCAACCAAACTCTGACCCCCGAGGCAGGCGTTATTTAACGCCGAAACACAGCCCGTGTCAGGTCATTTTTCAATAAAATACTCTTGTTGTCCCCAGCCTTGAAGGCCCAGTGTTTTTTTTTGTTCGTTTCTTTCTCTTGCAAACATATGGACACAATTGGATGGTCTTATGAACAAGTGGGCTAACTTAGGGGCCTTTTTACTAAGCCAGGTAAGCGTCTACACGTCCACAGCTTGCTCCAAAACAGAGTTACCGCTTGACTACCGCGTGGCTCTTGCAATAATTTCATTTTTGGCGTACGGCCAAAAATATTTTATTTTCGGGCGCGCACCAAGTGGCATTTGGCATGTGTAGGTCATTACCACCCAGTTACCGCATGAGTCTTTCCAGCTCATTTTCGAAAGAGATCGCCAGCCATCTGCCAACACAAATCGGGAGATGGCCGGCGATCTCCTCATCCCGGCCAAATTGGTATAATCGAAAGCTGAATTTGGCCGGCGCCAACTGCTTTTTCGTCGCGGAGCTGGCCAGCCTTCAAGGGAGGGTACAGAAGGCGGGACAGGGTGGAGTGTGGGCGGGACAGGGGCGTGGTTACGAGATGGCCGGCTTCACCCTATAATGGAAAAAAGATGGCTGGCTCGAACGAGCATTTCGCCGGCTGGACTTGGTCCATTTATTTTTAGGTCCAAGTCACCAAAAAGTGCCCCAATTGACCAGATGACCACCGGAGGGACTCGGGGATCACCTCCCCTTACTCCCCCAGTGGTCACCAACCCCCTCCCACCCCAAAAAAAATAATTTAAAAAACATTTTTTGCCAGCCTGTATGCCAGCCTCAAATGTCATACCCAGCTCCCTGACAGCAATATGCAGGTCCCTGGAGCAGTTTTTAGTGGGTGCACTGCACTTCAGGCAGGTGGATCCAGGCCCATCCCCCCCTACCTAGTCCACTTGTAGTGGTTAATGTTGAGCCCTCCAAAAAAACCCAAAACCCACTGTACCCACATGTAGGTGCCCCCCTTCACCCCTTAGTAATGGTGTAGAGTTGTGGGGAGTGCATGTGGGGGGCTCAGTACCCAAGGTAAGGGAGCTATGCACCTGGGACCAATTTTTTTTTTAAATTTTTAGAAGTGCCCCCTAGGGTGCCCAGTTGGTGTCCTGGCATGTCAGGGGGGGCCAGTGCACTACAAATGCTGGCTCCTCCCACGACCAACTGAGTTGGATTTTGCTGGGTTTGAGATGGCCGGGCCCGGTTTCCATTATGGCTGAAAATCGGAGCCGGCCATCTCTTCTCAACCCGGCGATCGATTTAGCCGGTCCCAACTGCATTTTGAAAATACGGTTGGCTCCGCCCCCTTGCGGAGCTGGCCCTGAAGATGGCTGGCACCATTCGATTATGCCCCCTCCACATCACTAGGTCAATGGCTGGTGGTAAAGTCTCAGACCCAAAATGGACATGTGGCAATTTTTTTTTGTTGCACATCCATTTTGGGCAAAAAAAGGGCCTTTTTATTACAGGCACACTATAAAAAAAATGGATCAGCATGCACCCAAAACCCACGCCTACACTACCACAAGCCATTTTTAAGCACGCCTTTGTAAAAGGACCCCTTATTTTTTCACACTTGCAGTGGTTGGCCCAGTTGTCCAGTGAAGATGGCACATTTAAAATCACATGCAAAGATCTGCAAAATTCGTTAGCTTTTGGCTTAGTCCACTTGTCCATAGGTAAATCATTGATGTCATGATGCATCAAATCCAAAAGGCCACAAATCAGCAAAATTGAGGGTTATCTACTTTTCTGTAAGACCATCCAATTAAAAATCTATCGTTTTCATTTTGATTTTTTTTCCTTAAAAAAGCGTAAGTTGATTGTTTTGTAAAAGGTCTTATTCTAGCCATCTTTGGTAGCATTTTCTTTTATCATGTATGTTAATAACAAGATCTGAGACTTTTGGCGTTGCAGTGTTAGTATCCAGAGAGCAAGAAGGCCCGTTGAATCTGCCCAGCTAGGTGTCTAGGGCTGCAACTGCCAGTCCATACAGCTCAATGATGTTTTAGAAGCATAATGTACCCATTTCACTGTTCCTTGCTTGAACCTTCCATGCAGGGTCCAGTTCTCCATTGTGGCAGGTTTCCAGAGTTAATGTGGCGAGACATTCTGCATAATCTTTATCTTTCTGGAAAATAGAGTCTGTGTATGTATCGGAGACGCTGTCGGTCTGAAAATAATAAGTTGCTTTAATTGTGCGCCGTTCAATCTGTGTTTTTCATTAGTTAGCGAAAGATTGGAAAGGACAATACAGCACCAGTTTTACTTTAACATATTCTGCTTTGCACTCTTAATTTTTTTTTTTAACGTGATCAAATGCCTTTTATAGCTCCATGTTCTTATATTTATTGAATCTTCCACTGTTTTGCTGTGATCAGGTGGAACAAACCTCTGTGCAGAGCCCTTTTTCAGGACCAAGTCCTGAATAGTCATGCTCCACTACACAGCTGACACTGACGGGACCTCTCCTGGTTTAACCCTGCAGCAGTCTCTTATCTTTATGAGCTAGTCATTCACTTCAGAGGTCAGTCTGTACTGGTGAAAGCCCCCTAGTGATAAATATTCTGTTGGTTTATTTTATTCCTTGTCACTGCATTTTTTTTCTAGCAAAAAAGGTGCCCGTACTCAAATGCCAGGCCACCCTTCAGGGGTGGGGTAATCCACTGAAGGACCCACCCCACAATAACCAGGCCCCCTCCAACCAGTCACAGAATCTATGACAAGGCAGAACTGGTGTGTAGAAGCTGAGCTCCTTCATTAAAACTTGGAGTCCATGGGTTAATTGTAGCAAACAATGGAAGAGGTGCCGGTACTCAGTACCCCCAAGTACACCCTCAAAAAAACCTCTGTTCCTTGTACTGTGTGTTCTGTGTTTATTTTTATTATTTTTTTTCCATTTGTACCCCGCGCTTTCCCATTCATGGCAGGCTCAATGCGGCTTACGTGGGGCAATGGAGGGTTAAGTGACTTGCCCAGAGTCACAAGGAGCTGCCTGTGCCTGAAATGGGAATCAAACTCAGTTCCCCAGGACCAAAGTCCACCACCTTAACCACTAGGCCACTCCTCCACTGTTGCTACTATTTGAGATTCTACATGGAATGTTGCTATTCCACTAGCAACATTCCATGTAGAAGTCGGCCCTTGCAGATCACCAATGTGGCCGCGCAGGCTTCTGCTTCTGTGAGTCTGATGTCCTGCACGTGCAGGACGTCAGACTCACAGAAGCAGAAGCCTGCGCAGCCTTCTACATGGAATGTTGCTAGTGGAATAGCAACATTCCAACATTCCATGTAGAATCTCCACTAGTATCTATTTTATTTTTGTTACATTTGTACCCTGCGCTTTCCCACTCATGGCAGGCTCAATGCGGCTTACATGGGGCAATGGAGGGTTAAGTGACTTGCCCAGAGTCACAAGGAGCTGCCTGTGCCTGAAGTGGGAATCGAACTCAGTTCCTCAGTTCCCCAGGACCAAAGTCCACCACCCTAACCACTAGGCCACTCCTCCACTCACTGGAGTGTCCAGATTTAAGCTTTTCTTTGTGTACATATTGTTGGTGCAGAAAACTATGGTAAGTGAACCCCTTCTATAGAGGATGCATGTCTGCCCAGATTAAAAGTTGAAATTTAATTTAGCACCTAAACCTACCCAGATCGAGAAATTCTGTTCCAAGAGCAATCCAAATAATGTTTCAGCTTGTTGGCTACAGTACTTTTTAACTTACCAAGTGGCCCTTTTACTATACAACATAAGAATAGCTTTATTGGATCAGACCAATGGTCCATCTAGTCCAGTATCCTGCTTCCAATAGTGGCCAATCCAGGTCACAAGTACCTGGCGGAAACCCAATTAGTACCAACATTCCATGCTACCAATCCCAGGGCAAGCAATGGCTTCCCCCATGTCCATCTCAATAAGACTATGGACTTTTCTTCCAGAAACTTGTCCAAACCTTTTTTTTTTTTAACCCAGATAGTGCAATCCTTCATAAACATCTTTCAATAACTTCCAACTAACTTCAACCTTTATATTCGAGATGCATATATATATAGTAACACTTAGCTTTAAGCAGCGATTTTTCACCTAAATCAAACCTCTACCGATATGACGAGGTTTCGAAGTCCTTCAGGGAAGAGGTTCGCATCTCACTACTTGCTCCAGCCATTTTTCCATATGTGAAGCGTTGGTGCAGCGCCTCGCGTCTGCTCTGCGTGTAAAAGAAGCAAGTTGCGTCGGCCCTTCCCTCACTGTGTCCCACCCTCTGATGTAATGTCCGATTTCCGCGAGGGCGGTACACAGTGAGGGAAGGGTGAGGGCTGACGCGAATTGCAGAGCAGACGCGAGGCGTTGCGCCGCCGTTTCACAGATTTTTTTCTAAAGGCTGGGGTGCCGGGTGGCAGGAGAAGAGAGTCGTCTGTGGACGGAGCTAGTAGGCAAGTGAGGACTGCGGCGCCAGCGGAGCACCCCCCCCCCCCCACCTGCTGACACCCGGGGCCGACCACCCCTACTGCCCCACCCTTGGTACGCAACTATAACTGTGTGTAAATTCTGGAATGCCCATTTCCCAGCCCATAATCCCGCCACTTTTTCGCTCCACGCATTAGAATTTAAGCGCTCTGCGTTACAGTATATGCTTAACGAGTTATGCACGTAAATTCTAATCATTGCCAATTAGTGCTCATTGTTGCTTGTTAAGTGCTGAAAACTCTGATTGGCTTGTTAAGCCAATTTAACTTACATGTGTTTATAGAATACGCTTGGATTTCGGCATGGAACTCTAGGCATGATATAGAGAATCCTGTGGGGGAAAAAAGGGCCATATTGTGTAAATGGCATGTAAAATCTAGATGCATCAGATTAAAGCACCTAGTACTATTCTATGTAATGCACCTAGGGCCCCCTTTACCAAGCTGCGGCAAAAGGGGGCCGGTGCTGGCGTGTGTTTTTTTTACACGCATGCAGGGGCCCCCTTCTACCACAGCTGGTAAAAGGGAAGTCTCGCTTTCCTACAGGAAATGGCCGGGTGGCAAGTAAAGCACTTGCCATGCAGTCATTTCAGGAGGGAGCCCTTACTACCACCCATTGAGGTGGCAGTAAGAGCTCCCGCGGTAACCGGTATACTCCAGCGCTACAAAAAAAAAAAAATAAATTTTTGTAGCTCCGGAAATGACGGCTCACTACAGGTGGGAAGTACCGCCGGGCTGCTGCAGTAGCCCAGCAGTATTTCCTGTATAGCGTGCAGTAAGCTCACATTGGGCTTACCACCAAGGAACCCCTAAAATGTTTAGAATAGCCTATAGGTCCGGGGAACGTGCCTACCCTTTATTCACATTTGAGAAATGTGAGTAACAGTGAATGTTAGAAAGTGGATATATTGCCCATGCTGAATTAAGGGCCTGCCTGTGAAGCAGCTTTTAAAGCAAAACATGGCACATGTTGGTCAATGGTCCGACACATGAAGAATATTTAAGATAAGTGTCACGCTTAAAGTGTTAAAAGAATTGATATTATATTGAGAAATAGCGACCGATGAAAAATTTGACAAGTGACAAATTGGCTTATATGCAATAACTCACCACCGAGGTCAGGTCTAACTACTAAGAATAACCAGCACAGAACATATTTGATGTACATTTGGGTGCGGCCATTTACTCCACTTGAAAACCTGGTGTAAATACCTGCACCTAACTTTAGATGAGTTTCCCCCCCTCCCCCCCAAATTATCTAGCAATGTGTGTAAATTCGAGTACCGCCCCCAACATGCCTACAATCCTGCCATGGCCATGCCCCTTTTAATAGCTACACAGGTTAGAATTTACGTGCACATCTTCATAGAATGCGCATAAATTCCAATTATTGCTAATTAGTGATAATTGGTTATTGGCCAATTATCACTGGCTCGTTACTCAATTGAGTAGCACAGGTAAATTGGGCATGTGCACAATTTAATGCACACTACTCACCATGCCTTATATAGAATCCAGGGGTAACTGGTTAACGCATCTTAGTAAAAGGGTCTCCGAGTCACATGACAGAAAACTCGCCTAATTAACCTGCATTTATGTCGCAAGGAACCAGCCACAAAATCCTTTGCATGGTAAGAGAGACCAGGATGTTGTTTTTCTTGTTGTCCAGAAGCGGTGCTTCAGTATGGGCAGGAGGCACTCTCAAAAGCTGCCAACTCCAGTAATCACTCTTGTCTGCTTCCTGAAACCATATATAAATGCGAAAATAGGTCCACCCAAGACGCGTCTTTGCCAACCCGTCCTAGTAACAAATTTCCTGTTTTGGTTAGATCAGTGCTTCAGAAAATGAAGTACCAGAACAAGCTGTGAGTATTGCCTTCCAGATGTATTGTGTAGATTGAGGATTAGACATTCCATTCCATTGGGGTGTTTGCACAAGGTATACAGTTTTCATTAGATGCTTCCTATTAATCCTCTCAACGTTTCTCCTGCAATGTCATAGAAAGAATGTTTCTCAGTCAGAGAAAGATAGATAGTGTTTTTCATATTTTCTTCTAGAAAAAACAATAGAGCTTGCCTCTTTCCCCAAATAGAGTGGAGGAGTGGCCTAGTGGTTAGGGTGGTGGACTTTGGTCCTGGGGAACTGAGTTCGATTCCCACTTCAGGCACAGGCAGCTCCTTGTGACTCTGGGCAAGTCACTTAACCCTCCATTGCCCCATGTAAGCTGCATTGAGCCTGCCATGAGTGGGAAAGCGCAGGGTACAAATGTAACAAAAATAAAATAGATACTATTGGAGATTCTACATGGAATGTTGCTATTCCACTAGCAACATTCCATGTAGAAGGCTGTGCAGGACATCAGACTCACAGAAGCAGAAGCCTTCGCGGCCACATTGGTGATCTGCAAGTGGGAAAGCGCGGGGTACAAATGTAACAAAAAAACAAAAAAATTAAACTGTATAATGCTTGGTAACCTGCAGCACAGGGAGGACAGTACCTGTTTTCCAAAGGCTTTCTCCCATTTTGTGCCTGTAGGGGAAATACCTTGCAAGTTTGAAAATGAATAATCATCTTGCTATGGACTGCAGAGAGAGTAATTACAATGCAATTTCAAAAATGTCCTGCCCAGCACCTTAAAATTTACTGCGGAGGTTTCCTACAGTTATCATATGGTAAAGTTTTCTTTATTGCGTATCATGATTATTTCGATTAGATTGTTGTACTTAAGTGCACCTGCACTAAGTACTGTATGCTAAGTGCAATGAGCAATCCGTACCCATTCTCTATCCATAACCCACCCAGTCCTTCCTCCCTAATTCTGCATGCACATAACACATAAATTAGCATGCCACTGGCAGCCAGTATCTCATTTCTGTATCTCATTTCTGCGCTAACAGTTAACTAAAATTTACAACCAGGTATTTTCAGTGGGTGATAAAATACTGGGGGAAAAACTGAGAAGCTGGCAAGTTAGATGCAAAGCATTGATAAAGGGCAAAATAGATTATGAAAGATGACATCTATCTTGCCTCAGAGGCAAAATCTCATCGTAATAACGCTTCCAGGTATATCAGAAGAAGATGTAAGAGATCTACCTCTGTACCGGAGATGGTTTTCAAGGGTGACAGTGCAGAGGAACTGAAAGAAATCTCGGTGAACCTGGAAGGTGTACCGAGCCAAATAGACAAATTAAAGACTAGTAAATTGCCTCAACCAGGTGGTATACACCCTAGGGTACTGAAACCCCCCCAAATTGCAGATCTGTAACCTGTCGTTAAAATTGTCCGTAGTACCTGAAGATTGGAGGGTGGCCAATGGAATGCCGATTTTTAAAAAGGGTCCCAGGGGTGATTGGGAAACAGTAAATTCAACGTCAGTGCTTGTCAAAATAGTGGAAACTATTATAAAGAATAAAATCACTGAACACATAGACAAATGTGGTTTAATGGGTCAGAGTCAACAGGGATTCAGCCAAGGAAAGTCTTGCCGCACCAATTTGCTTCATTTCTTTGAATGCATGGATAAAACATGGATAAAGGTGAGCCTGTTGCTGTAGTGTATCTAGATTTTCAGAAAGCTTCATCGGTTCAAAACTCTGCTGCCCGTCTCATCTTCCGCCAGGGTCGCTTTACTCATACTACCCCTCTCCTCAAGTCGCTTCACTGACTCCCTATCCGTTTTTGCATCCTGTTCAAACTTCTTCTACTAACCTATAAATGTACTCACTCTGCTGCTCCCCAGTATCTCTCCACACTCGTCCTTCCCTACACCCCTTCCCGTGCACTCCGCTCCATGGATAAATCCTTCTTATCTGTTCCCTTCTCCACTACTGCCAACTCCAGACTTCGCGCTTTCTGTCTCGCTGCACCCTACGCCTGGAATAAACTTCCTGAGCCCCTACGTCTTTCCCCATCCTTGGCCACCTTTAAATCTAGACTGAAAGCCCACCTCTTTAACATTGCTTTTGACTCGTAACCACTTGTAACCACTTGCCTCCACCTACCCTCCTCCTTCCTGTACACAATAATTGATTTGATTTGCTTACTTTATTTTTTGTCTATTAGATTGTAAGCTCTTTGAGCAGGGACTGTCTTTCTTCTATGTTTGTGCAGCGCTGCGTATGCCTTTTAGCGCTACAGAAATGCTAAATAGTAGTAATAGTAGTAGTAAGTTCCTCATGAGAGACCCCTGAGAAAACTAAAAACCATGGGATAGGAGGTAATGTTATATGGTGGATTAGGAATTGTTTGAGGGATAGAAAACAGAGGGTAGGGTTAACTGGCCAATTATCTCAGTGGAGGAAGGTGGAACACCCCAGAGATCTGTACTGGGACCAGTGCTATTTAACATATTAATGATTTGAAAATGGGAATGATGAGTGAGATGATTCAATTTGCAAGTTGACACAAAACTATTCAAAGTTGTTAAAACGCATGTGGATTGTGAAAACTTGAAGGAAGACCTTAGGAAGTTGGAAGACTGGGCATCCAAATGGCAGATGAGATTTAATGTGGACAAATACAGAGTGATGCACATTGGGAAGAATAATCCAAATACTACTACTACTTATCATTTCTATAGCGCTACTAGACGTACGCAGCGCTGTACACTTGAACATGACGAGACAGTCCCTGCTCGACAGAGCTTACAATCTAATCAAGACAGACAAACAGGACAAATGAGGGATAAGGACAAAGAGTAGCAAGATTCCGGAATCCCAAAGAGTAGCAAGATTCCAGAATCCTAAAGAGTAGCAAGATTCCAGAATCCCAAAGACTACTACTACTACTACTTATCATCTCTATAGCGCTACTAGACGTATGCAGCGCTGTACACTTGAACATGACGAGACAGTCCCTGCTCGACAGAGCTTACAATCTAATTAGGACAGACAAACAGGACAAACAAGAGATAAGGAAATATGAGGATGATAAAATAAGGGTTCTGAACAAGTGAATGAGGGTTAGGAGTTAAAAGCAGCATCAAAAAGGTGGGCTTTTAGCTTACATTTGAACATCTAGACTACTGTAACTCATTGTTCTGTGAAATTATGATTCAATATACCAGAAAAAAAAAACAAAAACTGCAGATCATACAGAATACAGCAGCTAGAATAATATTCAAACAGAATAGATATACTAGTGCCTCACCATACCTGACCAAACTCATTGTTGAAAGAATTAAGTTCAAAGCTGTCTATTATTATTTTATTTGAATTTTGCTCACACCTTTTTCAGTAGTAGCTCAAGGTGAGTTACATTCATGTACATGGTATTTCCCTGTCCCTGGAGGGCTCACAATTAGTGGGGTTTGAACCAGGCACCTCTGGATGTCAAGGCTGGGGTTCTACCGCTAAGCCACTCCTCCACTCCTAATTGTTCAAATTTTACAAGGTGTCATAATTATTTTATAGGTTCCACCCTAGGAGTCTGCACCTAAGAAAAAGATCTAGGCGTCATTGTGGACAATACGCCGACATCTTCTGCCCAGTGTGTGGCAGCGGCCAAAAAAGCAAACAGAATGCTAAGTATTAGGAAAGGGATAGAAAATAAAACACAAAATATTATAATGCCTCTTTATCACTCCATGGAGCAACCACACCTTGAGTATTGTGTGCAATCCTGGTCACCGTACCTTAAAAATATAGCAGAATTAGAAAAGGTACAAAGAAGGTTGACCAAAATGATTAAAGGGATGGAACTCCTCTCACATGAGGAAAGGCTTAAGAGATTAGGACTTTTTAGCTTGGAAAAAAGATGCCTGAAGGGAGGTTTGATAGAGGCAGGGACGGCCCGACCTTTGGGCCACCTGAGGAGCGGTATCTCCCAGCGTTACCTGACAGTGGCGGAGTTACCCAGCAGCGATTCCCATACTCTGCCCTGCCACCAGCACCCGCCTCTTCCCTTTACTGTGGCCGCCTCGCCTCTCTGATCTAACATACTTCTCCTTCAATTCGACATGTTGAGCGCATTCGACATGGTAAACAATAATATATTATTAAGACTCCTTGGCCACTTCGGGATTGTTGGAAACGTACTTAAATGGATCAAGGGCTTTCTAACCACCAGAACATACCAAGTACAATCAAATTCAAACATATCACCACCTTGGAAAGCAGCCTGCTCACCATTATCACCAATACTCTTCAACATAATGATGATCCCACTGGCAAAATCCTTGTCCAATCGAGGCCTTAACCCATTCATCTGTGCAGATGATGTTACAATCTACATTCCATTCAGACAAGCCACTTACTGAAATAACCAATGAAATCAATGCTGGCCTGAGCATCACGGACTCCTGGGCAAACTCATTCCAACTGAAAAAACACACTGCCTGATCCTCTCATCTCAACATAACTAGAAACCTGCAACCTGGCTCCCAACCTTCAAAATTTTGTACACGCAGGATGTCAGACTCAGAAACCTGAAAGGAAGGAAGGAAGAAGACTTCGGCTGGCGGGGGATGGGGTCCCCGCCAGCCCAGGTAGGTGACAGCGGGCAGGCGAGCGGGCGGGGGGATCGATGGTAGGGAGGTCCAGGGCCAAATCTACGGGGGCCCTGGCCCCCGTGGCCCCATAGCAGCGACGCCCCTGCCGAGTATGGTAAGCTTTGTGCATCAGGGTCTGAGTGGTGTAGAATGGGTAAACCTACATCCAATTTTTACTCTTTCAAAAAGTGCAGAGATTCTCTGTGGAGTTTCCCTTTGAAAATTCTGTTGGTGTAAATCACGTGGGTATGTTTGAAGCCATGTACATTCAACCCGCATGGGAATAGATGCAATGTAAGGAAACAAGAAGTGGAGTCCACAGTAAGAACAGGAACCAAGTGTTCTTTATTGCCAGCGTCAATTTTATGACCCAACACAGTTGTGTTTCGGCATAAGCGTATGCCTGCATCATGGGTCTCTAGGAAATCTTAG
This sequence comes from Microcaecilia unicolor, assembly GCF_901765095.1. Lineage (NCBI taxonomy): Eukaryota > Metazoa > Chordata > Amphibia > Gymnophiona > Siphonopidae > Microcaecilia > Microcaecilia unicolor. Next base: position 219,618,765 of record NC_044038.1, read on the forward strand.
TGGTAGACGCCAAAGAAAATGCTGGTTCACAATTCTTCATTTGTGTTTCAGATAATTTGAATATGCAGACCTTCGTGTGCTTTTCTCTTCCCTGATGAAACTCCGCTCACTTTTTATGTGGATAAAAATGCAGGCGTTGAAAACTAATATGCATTCTGTTACCTGCATTTTATGTAGGTAAACGCATCTTTATGGGCATTGGAGTGGAGGAGTGGCCTAGTGGTTAGAACACTGGTCTTGTAATCCAGAGGTGGCCGGTTCAAATCCCACTGCTACTCCTTGTGATCTTGGGCAAGTCACTTAACCCTCCATTGCCTCAGGTACAAACTTAGATTGTGAGCCTTCCTGGGACAGAGAACTATCCAGTGTACCTGAATATAACTCGCCTTGATCTGCTGAAAAAGGTGTGAGCAAAATCCAAATAAATTATTTGAGATTCTGTTGCTACTATTTGAGATTCTACATGGAATGCTGCTATAGTGGAGGAGTGGTTAGAGCACCGGTCTTGCAATCCAGAGGTGGCCAGTTCAAATCCCACTGCTGCTCCTTGTGATCTTGGGCATCACTTAACCCTCCATTGCCTCAGGTACAAACTTAGATTGTGAGTCCTCCTGGTACAGAGAAATATCCAGAGAACCTGAATGTAACTCACCTTGAGCTACTACTGAAAAAGGTGTGAGCAAAATCTAAATAAATAATAATAATTAGAATATTTGAATATTGTCCTCAACATTATTATTGTGAAATACATTTTAATAAACTATGGGGTATTTCCCCCCTTCTGGACTAGAAATAAGCATTCACTCTGGGCTGACTAAGAACATTACTTCCTAGATTTGAAAACAATTTATGACTTCATGCAGGTCTGAGATGCTTTAATTACAATGTCAATGCTAGATTTATATGGGAAACATGCTATTTTGGGATACTTATGTTAACTGAATTCCTTTGTGAATTCAATCATTTAATACTTGAAATGGAAAAAGTCCTTCTAATCTTCCTTCTGAATGAGCCGTGAAATAGGATCTGTGAACCAGCTGAAGTGTGAAGAGGATAGCATGTCTTAGCGTCAGGGATTTCAGATTAGGAAGTAGCGATCCTATCCCTGCAATATCAGTGTAAGGGAACCGAGTCAACCACTAACCACGAGATGCTACTGCATTTTAAACTAGTGGGGCCATGAAGCTTCAGTGGAGATGTTTCTCTGGTTCGAAAATCACTATGTTCACCACTTGATTTTTGGGACATTTTCAGGAACACATCCAAAATCGGATTTAGATGTCCTATCGAAAATTGTCCCTCTTCCCTAATTTGAAAATATCTGGTTCTATAAATTGTTCTCTGTAGAAAAGCCTAAAGATTAATTATCGCTTTTTAATGCATAATTTTAATATTTTGCAGGTTTGTCATGTTGAAAATCTTGGAAACTTCATTCTTTGACATTTGTCTGCAAGTGACTGGATGCTGACCCTGTAAGTATAAAACTATTTAATTCTGTGTTAATCACTGATTCTACATGATGTCATTACAGGAAGTCCTTGGAGATATTTTCCTATCCAGCCAAAGGTTAAGGACTTTGTTTATGTCAACGAACATATTCATCTTTTTTTAAGAACACTTGTATTACCATTGTAAAATCATACAAATATGCTTTTGTGCCTGCCCATAACACACTACCTTCCAAATTGTGCATGCTAGCTTTTAAATAGCAACTTTCTAAAATCACTGTTTACATGTTTAGGCTGTTTATACATGTAAACACTTGGGGTAGATATTCAGCCAGGTGACATTGAGCATGTTTTCAGTTGCTGGTGTTGCCCTCGGATACAGGCCACTGGCATTGAATACTTGGGTGTATGTGGCCAGCTATCCCTTTATGCTGTCAAGTGCGATATTCAGCGCTTAACTTCCTATGCGACACTGCTTAAAGATAGAACTGACTTTTATGCGGTTCGATATGGCCACTTAACTTAGGGACCCTTTTACAAAGACGTGGTAGGCTCTAAGCACACACCGCCTGCGCCAAAACGCAGGGCCGCCGAGAGACTGGGCCAGGCCCCGGGACAAGCCCCCCCCCCCACCCGAGGTCACCGGGCCCTCTCTCCACCCCCGGGCCCTCTGCACTGACCTTAAGCGCCTCACCTTCGAAAGCGCAGCAAGCAGCGGCAGACCACTCCTTCTTTCTGTGTCCCGCCCTCGCGAAAGTTACGTCAGGCGAGGGTGGGACACGGAAGGAAGGAGTGGTCTGCCGCTGCTTGCTATGCTTTTGAAGGTGAGGCGCTTAAATTCAATGCCAGGGAGCGACGGAGGGTGGGCGGGTCGGACTGCGGCGGCAGTGCCGGCCCCCCCCCCCCCCCCCCCCCGGAGCCCCGGGCCCGGGGAATTTTGTACCCCTTGTCCCCCCCTCTCGGCGGCCCTGCCAAAAAGAGACTAGCCCAAGGCCACTGCACTCCCTGGTGGTAATTTCGGATTTGGCACACACCCAAACTGCCAGGACAAATTTTGGGCCCCATTTATCAAGCTGCGGCAAAAGGACGCTGGCGTCGGCACGTGTTTTACACATTCGCCGAGGCCTCCTTTTTACCACAGCTGGTAAAAGGAAAGTCTCGCCTTCCTGCAGGAAATGGCCACGCGGCAAGCAAAGCACTTGCCGTGTGGCCGTTTCGGAGGGAGCCCTTACCGCCAGCCGTTGAGGTGGCGGTAAGGGCTCCCATATTAACCCAGCGGTAACAGGGCAGCGCACAGCACTGCCTGATTACTGCCGGGTACACTTCGGCACAACAAAAATAAATACATTTTTGTAGCGTCAGAAATTACGGCGCTAGGGGTGGGAAATTCCGCCGGGCTGCTGCGGTACTTCCTGTATAGTGAGCAGTAAGCCCAGGTTGGGCTTCCCGCTGCTTAGTAAAAGGAGCTCTTTATTTCCTACTGTGCATGGCATTTCTGGCATTAATCAGCAGTTGGCACGTGCCAGCCGGTACTGCGCATATGTAGCGCATGAGCCCTTACCACTAGATCAATAAGGTGGCGTTAAGGTCTTGGGCCATAAATAGGCACATACTGGTTTCAATTTTACTGCAGGCCCTTTTCCCAGCCCATTGAAAAAAAAACCCATTTTCCCCAGACGCAGTAAAAACTGGCCCGGCACACGCCAAATACACACGCCCACACTACTGCAGTCCACTTTTTGCCACAGCTTAGTAAAAGGACCCTTTAGGCAGTTGAGCTGACTCACCTTTGGACTGCACACAACACGGCTTTCATTTTAGCAGTCTGTGATGATATCTAGCGGCAGTAACTAGATAGCCCCCCGGACAAGCATTTTAACCGGCCAGGAGCCATTTCTGGCTGGTTAAATCGCTTTTGACCCCCCCTTTTTTTTTTACATGTGTAAAATGACCTCCCAAGGAGACCACTTTCAAATTGTCCACACTGAAACAATTTGTAGATCATTTTTACCAGCGGTCTCTGCACCAGATTTCGAAGAGAGAACATGCGCCGACTTTAGCATCGTGCTTTCCGAGGGTATAAGCTACCTTTGGATCTATGCGGCGGTTTTTCTGTGCAAGATGAGGTGTGCAGATTTGAAAATACCACAGACTTAAACGTGCCCACAGGAATGTTAAAATTAGGGGCGGACATTTAGTGCACTATTAATGTGAGAAATTTTTTAAAACGCTGCAATTAAAATGTTTAATCGCGGTCTGCCTTTTTAACTCCTGTCTGTTCCCCGACATTGCTTTCTCTTCCCCTGCCTATCGTATTTCACCTTGGCATAACATAGTAGAGGGAAGGCATTGGTGTCTGTTGCAAGTAACATGTGGGAATCACTGCGGAGACCCTATGAAGAGTCAGATAAAATGTTAAAATAAATGCAGGAGGGGGGTGGGATGCTGGACTTGTGTACTAAGAGGGACAGCAGCAGGAGAGGAGAGAAATGGGTGTCCGTGTCTCAGGGGTAACAGGTTTAATAGTAGAAGGGGAAATACTTGGGTGTATTTACAGGGGAAGGATGCTGCAGGAGAGGAGAAAAATAGGTACCTGCATGGAGGGGAGGGGAGGGGGAACAACGTGCTGTGGGAAGGAAGTGTGTGTGTGCAACTTTTCGTTATATTCAGCAGGTTTAAAAAATTTCCATGCAGTGGGAATGTACTAATACCAACTAAGCCTAGAGGTGTGATTAATCGTGCGATTAAACTTTTAGTACCACGATTAATTTTGATTTCGATTCTTCATCGTTGCCCACCTCCTAGTTAAAATATAGCTAAAGGCCACAATGTTAGCCACACTGAGGGAGGATGGTTTTCAAACAGACAATTTATGCAGGTTTTAGGGCCTAGCCATCCCATCCGCCTCCAAATTCCATCTAGGCACTGCACCATCAGAAAGGAACTTGTGAAATGCTAGCCCTCATTTTACTGAAGAGAGAAAAATGTTTCACATTTGACAGCCTCTTTACAACAGCATTTCAGTTAGGGAACTATGTGATGTAGATGTGAAGCGTCTGTTCACGCTTTTCAAAAATACTAGGACTAGGGGGCATGCGATGAAGCTACAATGTAGTAAATTTAAAACAAAGCGGAGAAAATTTTCTTCACTCAACGTGTAATTAAACTCTGGAATTCGTTGCCAGAGAATGTGGTAAATGCGGTTAGCTTAGCGGAGTTTTAAAAAAGTTTGGATGGCTTCCTAAAGAAAAAGTCCATAGACCGTTATTAAATGGACTTGGGGAAAATCCGCTATTTCTGGGATAAGCAGTATAAAATGTTTTGTACATTTTTGGGATCTTACTGGGTATTTGTGACCTGGATTGGCCACTGTTGGAAACAGGATGCTGGGCTCGATGGACCTTTGGTCTTTCCCAGTATGGCAATACTTATGTACTTATATAGAAGTATTGCTGTACACAAATCTGTGTAATGTTTCTCTTCTTTGTAAACCTTGATCTGGTTTTGTATGTTTCCCTTTGTCCTAAAGAAAAGCTTAGATAAAATATTACATTTCCATGTAGTGCTGTAGCTTCATCTCATCCAGGGCCAGGACCAAAAGTGGAAAACACTGGTAAATCCAGTTCTGTTGATCTATTTAGTTTCTCTTACAAGACATTTCAAGGACAGGAATGGAGAGTATTGTTGTAGAAATTCAAGCTTCTAATCAATTTTATGTACTATGTATTTTATATCTTTTTTTTTTTTTTTTTTTTAATTGGTTCAGAAGTAATATAGAGGGGCATAATCGAACGAAAACGTCTATCTCCATGGGCGTTTATCTCCGAGAACGGGTCCGTGAAGGGGCGGACCGAACCGTATTTTCGAAAAAAATAGACGTCCATGTTTTATTCAACAGTTTGTGAGCTGGGCGTTTTTGCTTTTCAACGATAATGGAAAATGCAAGCGCCCGGCTCAAAAACGAATAAATCCAAGGCATTTGTTCGTGGGAGGGGCCAGGATTCGTAGTGCACTGGTCCCCCTCACATGCCAGGACACCAACCGGGCACCCTAGGGGGCACTTTTACAAAAACAAAAAAAAAAGATAAAAGAGCACCCAGGTGCATAGCACCCTTCCCTTGTGTGTTGAGCCCCCCCAAATCCCCCTCAAAACCCACTGCCCACAAGTCTACACCATTACTATAGCCCTAAGGGGTGAAGGGGGGAACCTACATGTGGGTACAGTGGGTTTGGGGGGGTTGGACGACTAAGCATTAAGCAGCACAATTGGATGGGCCTGGGTCCACCTGCCTGAAGTCCACTGCACCCCCTAACAACTGCTCCAGGGACCTGCATACTGCTGCCAGGGAGGTGGGTATGACATTTGAGAGTGAAAATAAACAGTTGTGAAACGGCATATTTTGTGGTGGGAGGGGGTTTGTGACCACTGGGGGAGTCAGGGGAGGTCATCCCCGATTCCCTCCAGTGGTTATCTGGTCATTTAGGGCACTTTTTGGGGCCTTATTTGTGGAAAAACAGGGTCCAGGAAAAGTGCCCTAAATTCTCGCTAAAAACGCATATTTTTTTTCCATTATCGGCGAAAGGCGCCCATCTCTGATCGGCCGATAACCACGCCCCAGTTCCGCCTTCGACACGCCCCCGTCAACTTTGTACGCTTCCGCGATGGAGTGCAGTTGAAAACGTCCAAGTTCGGCTTTCGATTATACCGCGTTATTCGTTTTTGGGAGATAAACGCCTATCTCCCGATTTAGGTCGCAATATAGGCGTTTTTGGCTTTCGATTATAAGCTGGATAGTGTTCTATTGTCGAGTGACATAATCAATTAGCTAAAGTGGTTTTGCTAGACCACAGCTCTATGAAAAGAGAATCTGATATGGATGTTTTTTGGGTGTTTTTTTTTTCTTTTACTTGTGCTGCTCTAATGGGCTTTAAATGTTTTAAGATGCATTACTGAACAGATTTGCATCTTTATCATTACTGTTCATTTTCATGATTAGAGAAAAACTTGAATTATAGACAAGGATATTGTATTCGCCGAATTAAAATGATTTGGCTTTTCCAACTAATCTTTGAGGTTGGAATGCACTGAGAATACATTGTTATAGCATCTACAGAAGCTGTAAGTTTATCCACATCATTACTTTAATTCTATTCTCCTTGTGTGGCCCCATTACCTTTTGTTCAATACACACATATTTAGCTGAAAATATTTCTTCATTGCACCTTTGAAGGGTGCAGTGTGATGGTTTACGTAAATTATAGACGAGCAAGCAACAGCTGCGATCTAAGGAAGGACAAACACAGCAAGAGTTTAGCCAAATGTCAACTTTAATGGCCAAGTTTCGGGAAAAACCTTCGTCAGAGGTCACATTGGTTTCCACGATACATTCACAGATTCAAAGCATGTACTGCAATACCTATATTTAAAAGAAAAGTGAGGTCCAATGTCAAAAGAATGCAGCCAACAGAAAAAACTCTGGTCTTTTAAACACAAGTATCACAGTACATGCTTTGAATCTGTGAATGTACATATGTGACCCCTGAAATTTGGCGAGGTTGGGTCCTGTTTCCATTAAAGTTGATATTTGGATTATCTCTTGCTGTTTGGTTGTCTGTTCTACTTCTGCATTAGACTGTCTCCTGTTCTATTTCTCTTATGTAAATTATAACCATTGTGTAATTCAAAGTAGAATCTGAATAAAATTTGTCTCAAGAGATTTTCTGCGAAGCACATGGGATCATTTTAATGAAAATATTTTCTGCATGAATTACATAAAGTGAGGGTGGTATTTTTCTGGCCGCAACATTTACCCCCCCGGATTCTATAAGTGGGCACTTGGTTCCTTATTGTACATGGTTTACTCCTATCTATGACTGGGACAGGAGGATAAAATGAGAAAACCTTTATTACAGACTCGACACAGATCCGTGTTTCGGCCACAGGCCTGCCTAAGGAGTCTCTGAGAGATGTAGTCGAAAGGAATGCTTCTGAGAGAGTTGCATACCTTCAGGTCTTTTTAAAGACCACCCAATCTCAAAGTTACGTAATTCAGCTCTATCACTGGAGCTAGGACTGGAAAGCGCGATTTTATTTTTTCAACTAGGCGTGCTACCCCTGGAGCAAGAAAAGATTTTAAAATGAAAGGGGATCAAGGTGGACATGGAAAATGGCTGTACTCTTCAATATCATTATGCATCAGCAAGGGACGAGTGTGGTGGTCTTCCTCTGGCTCCCAACATATTGTATAAATAATGGTGAGAGGAAGAACCACTAAAAATAGAGGAACCACAACTGTAGCAAAGCGAACCCAAGAGTAGAGTGAAAGGGTAGTACTTCCAAAAACACAAGAAAGACAATGGTTCTTGTGATTGATATTTATTGAAAACTAGTAAAAAAGCCCCGTGGCTGATGCAAATGAAACGGGGGCTAGCAAGGTTTTCTTCTGTGTGCATGTGGGAGTGTGTGTGTCCCTGCCCTCTCTCCCTTCCCCTGTGCTGTCTGTCCTCTCTGCTCTCTGTCCCCTCCACCCTCGGAGTCGAGTCCTTCAGTGTTAAGTTTCCTGCTGTGCTGTGTTTGTGTTACAGAGATAGTGAGGGCTTCTGCCCTCTCTCCCCTTCCCCCTCTGAGTCCTTCACTGTTACAGAGAGAGCGATTTGATTTCGTGCTTTGCTATGTTTTCCTTCACTGTTTGTGTTACAGAGAGAGCGAGGGCGGGGCAGACACTCATGGGGAAACCGGATATCTCTCCCCCTTCACACTTCCGGCTGGAGGCTTCATTTAGAACGTTGGTGGTGCCTTTTATATATAGAGATATACCATCTTGGTATGTTCTCAAAAAAATATATAATTCACAAGAACCATCTCGTCTCCCTTGTTTTTTTGGAAGTGCCACCCCTCCACCCTACTCATCAGTTCACTTTGAAGAAATAATGGACCATGGAATAGAAAGAGGACAGAATTATGGGAGGAAGGGGAATCAGTGGAATCACTCCTAGAGGGATATATGGGTCTTTTTTTATTTTCTTGTCTCTATCGCTTTTTTGCTCAGTTTTTTGGGGGGGAGGGGGTTCATTTCACTTTTTGTGACTTTTCTCCATTTTGCTGTTAGTGTCCGTGGTATTTTACAATAGCACACACTAAAAGTATGAAATGTGAACCATTGGAAACCACAAAACAACCCCCCCTCGATTTACCACTTCCCTTGTCTTATAGGATCTTATATCTTCGCAAGCCCATTCCTCTTCCACGCACCCTGCGAATGGCTTGAATTAACATAGGGGCCCTTTTACAAAGCAGCTGTAGAGCTAATGGCGCTTTTGTCATGTACCGAGCCGGTGGTAGTGTCGCCCCTACCGCACGCCAATTCCAGCATGCCGGAAAATATTTTTAAATTTTCCACCCGGGGCTTACCCAGCGGTAATCTGGCAGTGCCATGTGCTGCCAGGTTAGTACAGAAGCCCCTACTGCCACCTAAATAGGAGGTGATGATAAAGGCTCCCCCAGGAAATGGCCTGGTGGCAAATATATACTTACCACACAGCCATTTCCTTTTTAAACCCCGCTGCAGTAAAAGAAGCCTCGGCATGCGGCAAATCCACACACCGCATGGCCCCTTTTACTGCAGCATAGTAAAAATGGCTCCGTAGTGTGTGTGTGTGTTGGGGGGGGGGGGGGGGTCAGATAATGCAACTTGAATGGACCTAGTAGTATTGGTGTGAGGACTTACTATAAATATGATTTAATTTAATGTCCCAACCATCCACAATTCTATATACTTCACAGTTCAAACACACATAGAGGCATATTTTCAAAGCACTTAGCCTTCCAAAGTTCCATAGAAACCTATGGAACTTTGGAAGGCTAAGTGCTTTGAAAATATGCCTGATATTCATCATATCTTCAATAGTGCATAGTATATACTTTTTTTTTTTTTAAAGAAACGGGGATCTTCAGAATATTCAGCAGCAGTTCCCATTTGGGCACAGCGTCCCATTTTTTGCATTTGCAAGAGCAGACTATGAGTTGCGAACCTCTACCCTGATGAAGAACTACGAAACCTGGCCATGTCGGCAGAGGTTTGACCCGTTTGTAAAATTGCTGCCAAAGTTAAGTATTTTACTATTTGTATTTTTCAAAGCTAAAAGTTCAATGCTTTTTGGAATATGAGTGCTGAAGATTATATATATATATAAGTTTGAAAAATCGGGTTGATCAATGAAGATGTATACAGCGCCATTAAATTAAATCATATTTAGGGTCAGATAATGAGCATGGATATGCTAATTAGCTAGTGTATTGACATTACCACCACAGCACCTCTGTGGTACCTGGTCAAATAGCCCCGACAAAAAAGCTCCAAACGAAAAAAGCTCCCGACATAATAGCCCCTGACATAACAGCCACTGTCAAAATGTCCAGCAGCCCACAATATAGCCCTTGACAAATTAGCCCCCTGACAAAAGGACCCGATGAGGCTGCCTAGAATATAGCACTGCATTTTTTTTCTAGGGGGCTATTTTGTCTAGGGTTATTTTGTGGGAGGGGCCATTTTGTCAAGGGCTAATTTGTTACCAGGCTCTTTTATCAGGGCTTTTTTGTCAGGGCTGTTATGTCGGGGTGCCTACATGGGGAAGCCCTGAGCTCCTCCTAAATAGATAAGTGTGATTTTTTTTTTTTTTAATGGCCATGCATTAATGCTAAATTAGCACGTGGCCAAAAAAAAGATACAATTTAAGAAAGGCGAATTTATGGCTGTGCTAGAAATGGGCTTATGCAGGGTCTTTCCCATGCACTAAGGACACGCTAAGCCTATTTCTTAGCAGAGCTTGGTAAAAGGGCCCCTTAGATTGTAAGGTTTTGTTTTTTTTTTTCTGGGGACAGGGAAAATAGTTACTCGAATGTAACTCACCTTGAGCTACTACAGAAGGATAGGTTGTTTCTAAGGAAAGCACATACCCTAATGACTTGTGAAGAATTGTTAAACCAGTACATGCACAATTGTATTTAAATTTAGCTCCATATAGATAATTGCACTTAGATTTTTGTCATTCAGATGTGGCGTGGGAGTTAAGTAGTGAGAGCTGGGATAATGCCAAGCCTAGATTTACAGAAGGAATCCTTTAGCATCTAGGTAATGTGGTCCAGACCGGATAAATCTTAGCTATGCACTAGTTTGAGTACCCTCAAAATTTAGTAAACTACTTGTGTCCAGGGAAGGGTAATTTGTTATTGAATTCAGCACCCCCCCCCCCCAATCATTTAGAATAACTGTTTCCTATTCATGGTATTATATGGAGTGCAGCCTAAAACCTTGACGGTCGGTCAGGCCACCAGAGTTTGCAACACTGAGACTCGGGGACTATCAAGACAGGAGTAGCACCAATGATTTCATCCAGAGTTCTAGCTGTTGAGCTTTGCGGTCTATACAAGGTAGTGCAGAATAATGGTAATTTGATTAATTGACTTTTCATGCGTGCACAACGGAAGCCATCAGCTGCAAAATCACAAATATTACAGCTGCACTGTCGGATTCTGTTCTCATTGTGTTTGGTCTTAGAAAACCTTGAGAAACAGAATGAAGCTGATGTGACTTATGGCACAGGAACGGTTTTCCCCCTGCTGGGTGGGGAGCACGCTGCTGAAATAACTTAAATGGAAACACGCTACCTAATAAAATGCCTTTGTTTTGACAGAAAGGTAGCGTTCATTTAATTTGAAATGACAGAAATGTATTTTATGCCAACCTCACTTGCTTGTAGTTATGGATGGGACTCATTCTTACTTGGCAGTGCAATCGCTTCCTCGGCTGCAGTAGAGGCCCCACACCTCTTTCTTCAGCTGTTTTATCTCAAGTTTATAGGAACCGGCACACATTGTATTTCAGTCCTTGGGCTTTGTTCCTGCCTGATTAATAACATGACTAACAGAGAATGTTCACACTAAGTTTTTCAACTTGTAACCACTCAAAAGATTGTATTCCCTTTCCCGTGGGAGAAGGATGCTGTCAATTAACCAGCAGAGTTGGGCGAAGATGCTGTTTTTCTCTTGGTAATACAAAATTAATGGGCTAAAACTGATACAGTACAAACTAGGATTTATTTATTTATTTGTTGCATTTGTATCCCACATTTTCCCACCTCTTTGCAGGCTCAACGTGGCTTACAATATACATCATGGATAGTGGAAATATGTTAGAAAATAGACAATTAGTGTTACAGAAGGATCTTGGGTAACATGATAATGATAGAACATGATAGTAGTATCATGAGTGGCCAAGCTGGAAAGACAATTATCCTGATTTAGGGAAAAATCAAAGCCTGCACCACTTTGCATAACTGCTTCTGATTTCCCCCTCCCTTCAGGTTGGAAAGTATCTGGTGAGAGAATTACTATCAGTGATACCCTTACTTCCCTGGACTCGCATATGTACCTGCTAGCCCAACCAGACAACACATGGCACTGTGGCTAACATGTCCAGATAATCCGCAACAAGTGGAGAACTCGCCCCACGAGAGAATACAGGTATAGAAGAAAGTGGGATGTTTGACCACGGAAAACCAAAGACTGGAGAGATTTGATCCTTAAAAACAGTTGTTTATTGATGAAAAAAGACTCAACACAAACGCTGTGTTTCGGCCGTCAGGCCTGCATCAGGAGTCTACAAAGCACACATATAAATTAATAAAAGACGATGACTGTACAAATATAAAATCAAGATTGCAGATAAAATAGTAAACATAAATATTTAAAAAATATATTTAAAAAATATTTTCTGTATATAGACCAAGCAATAATAATAATAGTGCAAACTAAGGACTAATCAAAAGTAAAGGTAGACTCCTGATGCAGGCCTAACGGCCGAAATACAGCGTTTGTGTTGTCTTTTTTTCATCAATAAGCAACTGTTTTTAAGAATCACTCTCGCCAGTCTTTGGTTTTCCGTGGTCAAACATCCCACTTTCTTCTATAACTGTGGCTAACATGGAAGAATGTTTTTTTTTCCCAGCATTTTGTTCTAATGCATCTTGCCATAGCTCCAACTCCATAGACAGTCTAGTATCCATTCAGCCCATAGGTAGGGATTGGTTACATTATATTCTGGAAGCTAAAAGGACGTTTCATGTGGGGCTGGCTCGGAGGCAGCGTTGTGCACATCATGCAAAAGTCCTGCGTTTAATTCCTGGACCAAACTTCTTCCAGTGTCCTTTAGGAGTGTGCTTCAAAGGTGTTCACAAGCCTCTGGGAGTGTCCCAGACATTGTACAACAGTGACATCAAGTGGCCAAATGTATGCGTCGTATTAACTGCCTTCTAGAGGGAGCTACAGACTGCTGCCCTTGGCTAAGAACTTTCCTTGCAATGGCTGAATCAAGTGAATTGAGAAGTTGTACTAATATCATCCAGGTAGTGGCAAATGAGGGCTTATGCCACAGCCCAGCAGAGGCTAGTTCTGCCTGAGCTAGAAGCCCAAAAAAGGAAACCATCAGGCAAAAATAAGAGAATTCCATGTACCTGACTCATGGAAACATGCTTTAATATTAACAAGCAGTTTCATTTCAAAATAAAACAAAGATGATATTTGAAAGATTTTAGCAACTGAGCACCACCCTGAATCTGGTTGTATTGGAAAAGCAGGAAAGTAATGTAGCCAGATTACTAGCATTGTAGTTTCAGATGAAAGATATGAACCTTGAAAGGCCAATGCAAAAAAAATAGCAAAGCCTAGGGATATTGGTGGTCCACCACACTTCCAGCCATACTTAGACCATTGTCGTAACAGAATTATATCATGGCTGAGCTATCATTAAAAACAATATTTACATGTGTTAGAAACAGAAATGTTCCCCTTTGATTTCAGCTGAGATTCTTCTACCTCCTGTTTTAAGAGTTAAATTTTGTTCAGTGTTGTGTTTGTATATTGCTAATTTTAAACAATATTGTATTCGTGTTTACATACTCCACTGTGCTCTGGAGAAATATAGGGCTGACTATTTATTTATTCATGACATTTATACCCCATATTAGCCCCAAATAGACTCAAGTTCAATGTGGCTTACAAGCAATAAAGTGAATAAAACATAACAATTTACAGAATATAACACAAATTACAATAACGTCAAGAAGCAAATGAATACATGTGCAGTAAGTAACCAGGGATTTAGACTATCTCAAGGACAAACAAATAAATAATTAAGGGGTAGATAGGTGAGAGCATAATTAGGCAGGACTAGATGGGAAATGAGATTTAAAGAAAAGGGTGTGGGTAAAATGCAGATAAGAGTTCTTTGTATTCAGAAAGGCCAGACTGGAGAAATGTGTTTTTAGAAGACTTCTAAAAGTTAGGTAATCATCTGTAAAGTCATGGGCGTAGACTGGGGGGGGGCGAGGGGGGGCAATGCCCCCCCAAACGCAGGGCCGGCAACAGGCAGCTCTCCCTTCACCCCACCCTCTCCCCGTTCCTTCTCCTCCCCCCCTGGCCCCCCCGTGAGCCGGCTCTCCTCCCTCCCTCCGTATCCGTCCCTCACCGACCTGATCTTCGAATCCTTTGCCTGCCCGCTAGGCGCTAGCGCTCTCTCCCCTGCTGGTTCGCGCTTTAAAAATGGCCACCGAGACTTTCAGAGGCGGCCTCGCGAGAAGTCTCGGCGGCCATTTTGAAGCGTGAACCGGCAGTGGAGAGTCAGCGCGCTAGCGGGCCGGGCAGGTGAAAAATTCGAAGATCGTTGGTGAGGGACGGATCCGGAGGGAGGGAGGAGAAGTGGCTCGCTGGGGGGGGGGGGAGAAGGAACGGGGAGAGGGCGGAATGAAGGGAGGGGAGAGGAGGGTCACTGCTGGACTGGGTGGATGGAGGGCAGGGGAAAGGAGGGCCACTGGGCATGGGGGCAGGGGAGAGGAGGGTCACTGCTGGACTGAGTGGATGGAGGGCAGGGGAAAGGAGGGCCACTGGGTATGGGGGCAGGGGAGAGGAGGGTCACTGCTGGACTGAGTGGATGGAGGGCAGGGGAAAAGAGGGCCACTGGGTATGGGGGCAGGGGAGAGGAGGGTCACTGCTGGACTGGGTGGATGGAGGGCAGGGGAAAGGAGGGCCACTGGGCATGGGGGCAGGGGAGAGGAGGGTCACTGCTGGACTGAGTGGATGGAGGGCAGGGGAAAGGAGGGCCACTGGGTATGGGGGCAGGGGAGAGGAGGGTCACTGCTGGACTGAGTGGATGGAGGGCAGGGGAGAGAAAAGAAATGCTGGACATGGATGGAGGGGAGGAAAGAGTGAGGAAGGAGATGAGATGAGGGAAAAGGAAGAGAGGAGAAAAACTGTACATGGATGAAGAAAATAGGCAGAAGCTGAGGACCAGAAATGAAGAAGAAAGGAAGAAAGAAATAAATGGAAAGGAAGCCCTGGAAACGGAGTTAAGAGGACAGATAGCAGCAGAATCAGATACTGCACCAGCATGATCAGAAAAACAGTCACCAGACAACAAAGGTAGAAAAAAATCATTTTATTTCATTATAGTGTTTGCAATATGTTCACTTTGAGAATCAGGTGCTCAACATTAAAAGTTTATATTTACTTATTTATACCCCCCCCCCCCCCAGGCTCTCTCCCCGGCTATAGCCAGCTCTGCAATTTGGGGGGGGGCGCAGAGGGGGACTGGGGGGAGAGCCTGTTGTTAAACATTTGCCAGCACACCACTGCCTGTCGCCAAACCCGCTGCCTCTCTGATTCAGTGGCTATCCATTGGCAAACGAACACTGGTTATTCCCAAAAAAGCCAGCTCTTGCTCCCTTCCTTCCTCCATATTAGCATAATTTGCATATACATATATGCAAATGAATATGCTAATATGCCCCGCCCCTTCCTTTGCCCCCCCAAATGAAACAGTCAAACTACGCCTATGTGTAAAGTTGATTGATTTAGGAAGAGAATTCCATTCTTAAAATTAAATTTTATCTGGAAAATGTGAATCATTTATCTTACTAACACACAGGACTATTCACTAAACTTTGTTGATGCAAGTATAGGCCTTGGCACTCATTACTTAAGAATATAAGAATAGCTATACTGGGTCAGAATGGTCCATCTAGTCCAGTATCCTGCTTCAAACAGTGGCCAATCTAGGTCACAAGTACCTGGCACTACTGTTAAAAGCATTAATATGGTTTAATGAAGACTGATGTTCATTAACCTGGATTTCTGTGATAATTTATCAATGAGTTCATTAATATTAAAACTTAGTTCAGCAGTACTGGCTCTAGGGGTTGTGACATCTCGAGCCAACTGTTCCTTCCTTCTTCCCTTAGAATTGGCTGACTCTACCTTTCACAGCAGTGAGAGCATGTCACTTTGCCCTCACGGCTATGCTCTCCTCTCTGCTAGGCCACTGGCACTGCCACGGGTTTAAATTTGAGAAGTACCTGCTCTCATGTTTAAACTTGTAGCAGTTCTGGTGGTACTGCAGCGAAGAGAGCACAGCGGCTGATCTCGCCGCTGTGAAGGCTGAGACAACGAGACAAACTTGTGATGGTCTTGAGCTTTGACGCCCTGAGCCAGTGGCTCACCTCGCTCAAACTTGAGCCATCCCTTCTGCTAGCAGCATACTTACCCCATGCTATGCATGGTAAAATGACCGCTAATCCCAAATCTGGCCGTCACACCCCTGCCCCCCCCCCCCCCCCCGTAAGTCCTGCTATAAATTTCCAAACCCTTCCCGTCTATCAAAATAGCACCATTCACCTTCTTACTACAAGAAGCCACTGGGCCCAGTTGGTCCTGCTCCACCAGTGCCATAATTCAATCTGTTGGCAGCTGACACAATGCTCCTTTAACTTTCCGTACCCCTCCATGCAGAATTATATCACCATTAATGTGCAAGGCAGAACTTGAAACTAGCTGCTCTTTTTCCATTTGCAGCCTAGTTTAGTGGAGAACATGTATACCTGTGACTAGGAGGACTATGTAGACACTTGTCACCACTGTACTACAGGCACTGTACCCCTCAGTGTGATTAACACTCATTAAGGCTCTTTTCTGCACCATTATTATTGGAGTGGAGGAGTAGCCTAGTGGTTAGTGCAGTGGACTTTGATCCTGGGGAACTGAGTTTGATTCAAACTGCAGCACCTCGTGACTCTGGGCAAGTCACTTAACCCTCCATTGCCCTTGGTACAAAATAAGTACCTGAATATATGTAAACTGCTTTGAATGTAGTTGCAAAAACCTCAGAAAGGTGGTATATCAATTCCCATTTCCCTTTCCCCCTTTCCCTTATGACATCACAATATCAGAAGTGAGCCAATTATCGGGCAATCAAGCCATTATGACATCACTGATGAGGTTGGCTCTTATTGGTGGAATGAGTGGATGAGTAGCCTAGTGGTTAGTGCAGTGTACCTTGATCCTGGGGAACTGAGTTCAATTCCCACTGCAGCTCCTTGTGACTCTGGGCAAGTCACTTAACCCTCCATTGCCCCTGGAACAAAATAAGTACCTGAATATATGTAAACTGCTTTGAATGTAGTTGCAAAAACCACAGAAAGGTGGTATATGAAGTCCCAATTCCCTTTCCCTATTTGAGATTCTACATGGAATGTTGCTACTATTGGAGATTCTGTTGCTACTATTTGAGGTTCTACATGGAATGTTGCTATTCCCTTGCAGATCAGCAACACGGCACGCATGTTGTACGTGCAGGACATCAGACTCACTGAAACAGAACGAAGCCTTGATTTGCAATAAAGATGATTTAAACATAAAACCAATACAAAAATAATCCAAAAGCAATGCTGACACTAGATGCTTTGAGATTATTTAGATCACAGATCGCCAACTGCAGAACAATCTGCAAGGCTTCGTTCTGTTTCTGTGAGTCTGACATACCTGCACGTACAACGTGCAGGACTTCAGAAACAGAACAAAGCCTTCCGCAGGAAGCAAGAGGACCTCGGCTGGCGGGGGTTGGGGTTCCCCGCCAGCAAAGGTAGTCCACGGCAACAGCAGGGGAGGGTTGGCAGCGGGAGGGGAGTCGAGAGGGTTGGCGGCAGGGGGCCAAATCTACGGGGGCCCAGGCCCCTGTGGCCCCACGTAGCTATGCCCCTGCTATAAAGCACAACTAAATATGCCTAAATTTATGTGGTTTATAGAATATGCTGCACACCCATCCGCTCGACTAAATTTAATCGTGGGCAGTTATGTTAAGTAAAATTTGGTGTAAATGCAAATACCTAAATTAGGCGCGAGCCAGGTGTATTCTATAATACTGTGCATAGATTTTAGAAATGTCTATGACCTGCCCATTTCACACCGTGGCTTAGATTTTAAGCGCATCACTTTACGGAATAAGCTTACAGTTGTGCGCGTAAATTCTAATGCCAATTAGTGTAAATAATTGCTTGTTAAGTGGCAATTAACTTAAGTTGCAAGCGGATGTCCAGAATATGACCAGAGTTGCACGCATGCAACTTATATCACGCTAAATAGAATCCGGGGGATGCTGCATGCTGCCTGGTTAGAAGCTTTCCCTCTGATCTGTCCCGCCCATGCAAAAACAGGAAATGATGTCAGAGGAGGCAGGATGGGCCAGAAAAGAAGTTTTGCAGTAGGTCATAGGCAGTATATATGTAACACTACCACTCCCAGGACCAGCAAACCACCACCTTATAGCAGACCAATGGGATTATTGAGAAGGGGGAAGGGGAGAAGTGTGAGTTGCAGACTCACAAGAAGAACTGGAGGGGTCACTGATGGATGCTATGAGTGAGGCAGTGAGCTCCAGAAGCCATGGGAAGTTTGTGTTGCTGCTCATAGGGAGAGGTGCTGGACAATGAGAGGGAGGAAGGAGAGAGAGAGAGAGACATAATGAACCCCAAGAAAGAAAGAATAGATCTGGGGGAAGAGGAGAGGAAGATTGAGAAACGGAGAGATGTTAGATCTGGGGGTGGGAAGGAAAGGGAGATGGAGTTTGATATACTGCCTTTCTGTAGTTATAATCAAAGCGGTTAACCTATTATTACAGGTAGTTATTTTGTACCTGGGGCAGTGGAGGTTTTAAGCAGGTCATTTACTAAAGCTTAGCTCAAGTTATGTGTAGCTGGGCCCTGCTGCAGATAACTTGAGCTAAGCTTTAGTAAAAGACTAACTTGCCCAAAGGAGCTGTGATGGAAAATAAATAAATTGGATATCTTTAATTGTGTAATTAATTGCAATTAAAAATTTTAATCGACATCAGCCCTAATAAATATAGATACATACACTGTATAATATATAGATAGATACACACACAAACTATAGAGGGGGGGGGGGGAGAGAGAGCAAGTTTAGTGTGAATTTTAACGCTATTATCCTGTTAAAATTATAATATGTTAATAACTTTAGCGCATTAATCGCATTCTGCTTCCCTCTCCCCTGGTGTCCCTCTCAGCTTGCCTGTACAGACAGCATACTATGCACATGCTGCTTCTCCCTAGCGTCCTTGCTCCTCTGATGAAACTTCATGTTTCCCGTGGGCAGGAATCGGGATGCTAGAGAGGGAGGTCTCCAGCAAGAAGCAGCGCGTGCTTAGAATTGTCCTCTGTACAGGCAATTTCAAAGGGTCGCGAGGGGAATAGGGAGGGAGAATAAGATGCTGGTGAATGCAGGGGCGGCAGAAGGAAAAACACTATCAGAGCACATGGGATGAAGGGGTAGGAGAGAAAGGTGCTGGAGCCCAGAGGCATAGCAAAGAGAAAAATAATCAGTTGGAGGTTAGGGTAAGAGACCCAGAGGGTCGCCAGGGGGGATAGGGAGGGAGAATGAGGTGCTGGTGAATGCAGGGGCGGCAGAAGGAAAAACGCTGTCAGAGCACTTGGGATGAAGGGGTAGGAGAGAAAGGTGCTGGAGCCCAGAGGCATAGCAAAGAGAAAAATAATCAGTTGGAGGTTAGGGTAAGAGACCCAGAGGGTCGCCAGGGGGGATAGGGAGGGAGAATGAGGTGCTGGTGAATGCAGGGGCGGCAGAAGGAAAAACGCTGTCAGAGCACTTGGGACGAAGGGGTAGGAGAGAGAGATGCTGGAGCCCAGGGGCGTGGCAGAGAAAAAAATAATCAGTTGGGGGTTGGGGTAAGAGACCCAGAGCAAAGCATCCTGTCTCAAGTGGGGTTTATATGTGAGATGATGCCCATGGAGGGGAGAGGGATGGGAAAAGAGAAGGGATGATGTGGTGCCCATGCAGAGAAGGGGGAGGGAAACAGGAGGTGATGGAAACTAGATACATTTGAGAAGTAGGAATTAAAATGGAAGAAAGTTGAATGTGAAAGACGGATATAGGGCAGGAAGTGAAGAGGAAGTAAAAAAAGAAATAGCGAAAATAAAGGAGACCCTGGAATCAGAGTTCAGAGCACAGAACTGTGCTGTGAGCAGAGGGAAGCAGAACCAGAGACAGGGAAAGAGATGACTAGAAAGATAAAACCACCAGCCAACAAAAGTAAGATAAATGATATTATTTGTATTTTAGTAATAGAGATGTCAGTTTTTACATCTGATATATCTATATATTGCATTGTATAGGAGGCAATGTGAGGGGGGGCACTTTATGTGATTAATCATGTGACTAAAAATCAATGTACAGCGCTACGTTATAGTCATTGTTTAAACTTGAGATCATTTCATTTCCGACAGAAATAACAGTTCGTAACAAATAAATTAAAATAATAAGGTGATGCCTTTTTATTAGATTACGTTAATAACCTTTCTTGACTTGCTTTCAAGAGCTGACATTCCGTTCCCTCAGGTCAGAGAGTTCTTGAAAGATGCATGTGAACCGTGTAAAGACATGTTGTATGCTGATGAAGTTGGAGCGCATGTATTGCTGCAAGGGGTGGGAAGGGGAAGCTGACCTTGCTTAAGGAAAGGGAAATGTAGAGGTCATACAGAGAGATATTTTGAAGAAGTACTTGAAATACATGGTCAGGAGGTGATGAAAGAGGTGGTGTGAAGGATTGTTCACTAGGGACCAGTTAACTGTGTGCACCTGGCTATGCAATGGGATTAACAGATGCTTAGAGGGCTTTATGGTGATAGATTCATGTCACCCACTGTTGCCTCCAGTTCTGTCCCTCGCAGAAGAATCCCAATGGATTAGTAACTTCTATTTTGGGGGTTTTTTAATAACCTTTTTATGTCTTAAAGTAACCTTGCTATTGATGAAACAAGAGACATAAAATAATTAATTTTGAGGTTATTATGCTAGAATCTACTATAATAAAACGCAGCCTCAACGTTCTGAGGACACTGACGTCACTGAAGTCACTCACACACCGGTTCGTGGTTTCATGGTGGTGAAGCCACAACATCTTCATGCCCCGCCCTCGCGTCACACGTGATGACGTCGAGGGCGGAACACGAAAACAAATTAATGCACGGGGAGCAGTAGGGAAACACGAGGAGCATGTTTCCCTACTCCTCCCCTTCCAACAAATCCCAGCCGCCGCCGACGTGCACATGAACCCGGCCCCTTTCACCACATAGCCCTGCCCCTTACAACTTACTGCCCCGCCCACGGTAGCACACGCTTAACCTCACCAACCTCCCTCCCTCCCCTGTTACCTCCCCTCCCCTTACGCATGTCTCCCTGGTGGTCTAGAGGTACCTGTTCCGTGGGCCCAAAAAAGAAAGAGCCCCCTCTTTCCTCCCGTAACGGTGGCTTCCTTGCTGCATCGTGTGGGAGTCCGGCTCTCGGCGTTTGAAGATGGCCGCCGAGAGTTCAAGCTGCCTTGCGAGACTTCAACTCTCGGCGGCCATTTTGAAATGCCGAGAGCCGGACTCCCACACGATGCAGCAAAGAAGTCACCGCTACGGGAGGAAAGAGGGGGGGCTCTTTCTTTCCTGGGCCCACGGAACAGGTACTGTAAGGGGAGGGGAAGGGAGTCCCGTGCCCGCTAGCGCCCGTTTCATCGGCGCCAGAAACGGGCCATTTTTAGTGTAATATAAAGAAAGGCAGATGTACGTAATGTCTAGTATTTCCGCTTGTGTGTCTTGTATTATGAAGAAAGCAAAAAAACCCTATCAACATTTTTTTTTTTTTCAAATATTAGTGAAGTGTTGCAGACTATTTCATATGTTTCTTAGTGATAAATTAGGTCTGACCTAATGGCATCCAGGATTCTAGTAGGAAATGTCAGTCCTAGTTTATCAAAAGTAATCTGTTTTCAAGCGTGCTAGGTTTTGAAGAAAGCAGCTTGTTTGGGTTATGTAAGGAGGTGGGTGGAGTCCATCTGGGGAAATATCCCTGTTGGCCATGAGTGAAAGTTCATTGTGCAGACAGGATTGGAGCACATTCTGAATGGACTAAAGATCAGAATGCAGAAGAACGGTTGGAGAGCATAAGAAGAGCCATACTGGGTCAGACCATTGGTCCATCTAGCTCAGTATCCTGCTTCCAACAGTGGCCAATCCAGATCACAAGTGTCTGGCTGATTCCTAATTAGTAACAATATTCTGTGCTACCAATCCCGGAGCAAGCAGTGGCTTCCCCCATGTCCATCTCAATAAGACTATGAACATTTCCCCCAAGAACTTGTCCAAACCTTTATTTAAACCCAGAGTACGCTATAAGCATCCCACATCAAAGGTATCGGGTTTTTTTTTTTGTGATATTGTACACCAGTCATTGCCCACTTCAGCAAATTTAGGGATGGCCCTTCTCTCCCAATATATATACCAGAAATCCAATCCCTGGACAGTTTTTAATTTAACGGACCATCAGAGGTATTATATGGGAAAATTACAAAAAATTATATGGGACCGATGACTATTTCAGGTGTGCTACCTACTTTCATAACAGGGGCTTGCCCCTCAGTGGAAGAATACCTCTGATGGTCTGTTAAATTAAAAACTGTGAGTGATCAAATTGAGCAAAGTTGTGCAGTGTAGTATTTTATTTATTTATTTATTGCATTTGTACCCCACATTTTCCCACCTATTTACAGGCTCAATGTGGCTTACATAGTACCGTAAAAGGCGTTTGCCCAGTCGATGGATAACAAATCCAAAGCTGTACAGTGATCGTATGAGGTATAAGTGGAGGGTCGGAATGGATGAAGATTGCGTGTTGTAGGATGCACCTAACATATTTGACCCTTGAAATGGATCTTTTATTTATATATTTATTAAACACCCCAACCTCCTTAGACCAACAAAAAAATTTTCAGGGAGGCGTAATTTAGCTTTGATATTGTTTACAGTTGTCATTGTATGGTTATAAATAAAATTAGACTGTCTTTTAAATATATATTTTTAAAATTCTCTACAGACAATGCATCCCTTATTGCCCGCACACTTTGCTCCCACCGCCTCATCCTTGAGACACCATTGGCTTGAAAAATTGGATGTTAAGAATGCTAACCCCAGAAGGTGGAAGGCATATCTGCAGACTTGGCTGTTGATATGGGAAGAATGCCTTACTCATAAGTTGGTTCAATAGTGCTACCACAGGAAAAGGGGGGGGGGGAAGTAATGTTGAAGAGAGGGAGAGTTCTATGTTGGTCTGGCCATGGAGAAGAAACAACCCATAGCTGGACATCCAAAGGTTAATTAAGGAAATGGGGGAGGGGGATTATTACGAAAAGAACCACATCCCTTTCTTTGTTTATGATTGAACACTGTTGGATTCCAAGTTGCATAGTTGTTTTGTAAAATGTTGGTGTCGATAAAAACGATATAGTTCAACTAGAAAAGGTTTAGAGAAGAGAGACTAAAAAGATTAGGGCTTTTCAGCTTGGGGAAGAGATGATTGATTCATCATTGATCTGAAATTCTAATCTGTTGGTCACAATTAGCCAGCATGCCAGTCTTAGAAAGTCAGAAAAGTTTCTGGTGGTTCCTTGCTGTGCTTCCTGCTGTTTCGGCGACTGTAATTAATGTCAAATGGTGATGATGTCCATGAACTTGAAAGTGTGTTGTTTATCTACGAGAGACCTTGAGCGTGTGATCTGCCAACACAGTCCTGGTGGTATCCATTACCTGTTTGTAGTGCGCGAGTATCACCAGGGAACGCAAATTAGAGCCATTAGAATCAGCTGGAGAGAGAGAGAGAAAGTGATACATTATTAATTGGCATGGTCATTAAAGAGGCTACAAAGAACCTCAAAAAGATACAATGTCAATATTCAGACAGCAGAAGCAACGGGCAGAATACGTGCGAAGACCTAGAAGCTCATTCAGAGCCTGAGGTCATTAAGCCCTGGGCAATTATACAGAGTTTTATGACTCTGTGGGTGTAGTTAAACTCATCCTGACATTGTAACAATATGTTCAAGTGGAATTTTATGATATTTCCTGCAGCAATAATTTTCAGATGACTGCCCGAAGACCAAAATAGCTTAATATATTACTTACCAAAGGGCTCTCAGAGCTTTGTCCTAAGTAAATGTGAAAGTGGTTCTTTTGCCAAGTAAATATTAAAAGAACTTGTTAATCTGAGCCCAGAGAAAGAAGGAAGACATCCCGCCGTACTGAAGGATGAACATTTAATTAAAAAGTTACTCTATATGAGAGAAGTCATGCTGGGAATTGTGTCAGTGTGAAAAATAGAAGGCTCCAATGTTATGCAAGCCACATAATCAATTAATGAGTCACGAACCAGCTTCCTGCTGAAGTATAAATGCATTACCTGTTTCTTCCTATTGTTTGGCTTACCTCTATTTTATCTAGGCGAGTAGTCGTTAAGGTGCATTAAAACCCTAATGCACATTGTTTGCCCCTTGCTGCATTTTAAAGGGCATTAATGTGCATGAAATTACCATAACTCCCGTTAATCTCAGGTAGCACAGGTTACACAGTAATGAGATGCAAAGCATGCAAATGCATGCGGAACATCTCATTGCTATGTAAATACACTGTGTCGGATGAAAAAAAGTGAACCCCTAAATATTTTACAATAACTACTTTAAACCTGCATCGAATTCGTTAAAACTTTACATGCACAAAGTGGTATCCATTTCAAACAATATTGTTTGGTTTTGTAGAAGTCCACCTTAACGTTACTGAGACGTCAAATTTTAAATAACACTACCCAAAAGTTTAAGAGTTTCTAACAGTTAATGTCAGCCTGAACAGTCTGAATGTTTAAACCTGATCTTTTAGCGCCATATCCTTTTTCAACTCTGAGTATTTTAATTAAAACTCGATCTTCTTTTGACAACGTTTTGTTTATCAACATGCAATGACAACATGGATGATGTCGGTGAGTAAAAGTAATTGTGGTCCTGATGCTCAGAACCCTAGTGCTGTTCTGAATAGTGCCATAAAAATACCACCGGAACAGCGCAGAAGAACAATGCCCTTAATGCTCAACGCTAATGAGATGCAAATGTAGGCGCACTCATAGCGTTGAGCATTAGAGAGTTCGGCGGGAGAGTTGTGCTTGGTGCATGCGCTGAAGAGTTCCTCAGTAAGCTTGGCTTCTGTGCGCATGCACCTGTTAAAACCCAAATGTGAAGTACACGTTGGAGTCTGTTTTCTGTGGCGTGGAGGAGTAGCTTAGTGGTTCGTGCAGTGGACTTTGAGCCTGGGGAACTGAGTTTGATTCCCACTGCAGCTCCTTGTGACTCTGGGCAAGTCACTTAACCCTCCATTGCCCCTGGTACAAAATAAGTACCTGAATATATTTAAACCGCTTTGAATGTAGTTGCAAAAACCTCAGAAAGGCGGTATATCAAGTCCATTTCCCTTTCCCTATTTGAGATTCTACATGGAATGTTGCTAATATTTGAGATTCTGTTGCTACTATTTGAGATTCTACATGGAATGTTAATGTTGCCATTCCACTAGCAACATTCCATGTAGAAGCCTGCCCTTGCAGATCAGCAACGCGGCCGCGCAGGCTTCTGTTTCTGTGAGTCTGACGTCCTGCACGTACGTACGTGCAGGACGTCAGGCTCACAGAAACAGAAGCCTGCGTAGCCGTATTGTTTATCTGCAAGGGCAGGCTTCTACATGGAATGTTGCTAGTGGAGGAGTAGCCTAGTGGTTAGTGCAGCGGACTCTGATTCTGAGGAACTGGGTTCAATTCCCACTGCCGCTCCTTGTGACTCTGGGCAAGTCACTTAACCCTCCATTGCCCCTGGTACAAAATAAGTACCTGAATATATTTAAACCGCTTTGAATGTAGTTGCAAAAACCTCAGAAAGGTGGTATATCAAGTCCATTTCCCTTTCCCTATTTGAGATTCTACATGGAATGTTGCTAATATTTGAGATTCTGTTGCTACTATTTGAGATTCTACATGGAATGTTAATGTTGCCATTCCACTAGCAACATTCCATGTAGAAGCCTGCCCTTGCAGATCAGCAACGCGGCCGCGCAGGCTTCTGTTTCTGTGAGTCTGACGTCCTGCACGTACGTACGTGCAGGACGTCAGGCTCACAGAAACAGAAGCCTGCGTAGCCGTATTGTTTATCTGCAAGGGCAGGCTTCTACATGGAATGTTGCTAGTGGAGGAGTAGCCTAGTGGTTAGTGAAGCGGACTCTGATTCTGAGGAACTGGGTTCAATTCCCACTGCCGCTCCTTGTGACTCTGGGCAAGTCACTTAACCCTCCGTTGCCCCTGGTACAAAATAAGTATCTGAATATACGTAAACCACTTTGAATGTAGTTGCAAAAAGCTCAGAAAGGTGGTATATCAAGTCCCATTTCCCTTTCCCTGTTTGAGATTCTACATGGAATGTTGCTACTATTTGAGATTCTACATGGAATGTTGCTAGTGGAGGAGTAGCCTAGTGGTTAGTGCAGCGGACTCTGATTCTGGGGAACTGGGTTCAATTACCACTGCCGTTCCTTGTGACTCTGGGCAAGTCACTTAACCATCCGTTGCCCCTGGTACAAAATAAGTACTTGAATATATGTAAACCGCTTTGAATGTAGTTGCAAAAACCACAGAAACGCGGTATATCAAGTCCCCTTCCCCTTCCCCCCCCCCTTAAATTTGCAGATACTGGCAACCTATTCTACATAGCAGTAAATACAAATGAGGCCTCCTTATTGGCCCAGCTGTTGAAATTCACTTACCTTCCCCCATTTAAACGCATGCTGTAAGCCCCACAGCACTACTTTGTAGTCATGGCAGTGTGCTTAATACATAATAATGTATTTCATTCTTCAGTGTGCTGGAAGAAGTTCCCTGGAGCCCCTTTTGAAATCATTCCATAAATGTCTCGGTAAGTGAGTTAGAGCTGACTAGGGCCATTTGATAAGAAATTGATATTAGTAGGAATGAGTTGATAAGAAATAGGCAGGCATTACATATTTTATAATTATTTTATATGTCGTTTATTGATTACATATCATTATAGCTGACCGTTTAAATGGAGAATTAAATGTGACTTAGAAGGGGATTCATGCTGCCCAAGTGATATAGAAAATCACTTCTGTGTGATTGGTGTCAAAAGGCATTTTTCATTATGCTCTACTTTCTACTATTTCATCTAATAATAGTCCTCGTAATTTCTATCTTGTTATCAACATAATGGAAAAATCTCCATTGGAACAATTTTCAAACTGTTCTCACAGGGGCAAAGGCCATGCACGCTTGGGTTTCGCACCAGTAATGGAATTCAAAGAGACATGCCACAAAAGCAGGGGATCTCCTATAAAGCAAGAGGAAGTGGTTATGATCACCTGGGATGTCTCCATCACGACTGATAAAAAGCTGGATGCCAGAAAAATGGATACAGTGGTAAGAGAAAAACACGAGAATGGCATTGATATAAAGGCGTCGGCCCCAATGATTACTCTGTGAATTGTGTGGAGAGAAGGAAGATCCCCCCGCCCCCAAGTGCCATGAAATGCAATCCAAGACCAAGAAAATAAGTACATAAGTCATGCCACACTGGGAAAAGACCAAGGGTCCATCGAGCCCAGCATCCTGGCCACGACAGTGGCCAATCTAGGCCAAGGGCACCTGGCGAGCTTCCCAAACGTACAAACATTCTATACACGTTATTCCTGGAATTGGTAGAAGGATACAGAAAACATTTCCCATTGTTTTGGGTGCCACAGGCATGATTAGAAAGAACTTACAAGCGCACCTGGATAACTTACCTATACACGTTACATCGTATGAACTTCAGAAAGAAACTCTCTTTGGCACAATGTAAGTACTATGGTGAGCATTGGCATTAAATTTGAGAGAGGTCGTACTCTACATATCCTGGCTTTATTCCTGTCCTGGTATTCACAAACTAATCCACTTGGAGAAGTTACCCCCAAATGAATGGAATCAAAACGTTCTCTAGAGCACTTCCACTCAAAACCAAACATAAACTACTTTCACACTTCAAAAAAACATAGGGGGTGTGGGTAACCAGCATGGAACACCGTCATATGGGGCAGTCTAGTTGGGCCATGTTGGTCTTTATTAGAGACTAGTAAAAAGCCCCGTTTCTGATGCAAATGAAACGGGGGCTAGCAAGGTTTTCTTCTGTGTGCATGTGGGAGTGTGTGTGTCCCTGCCCTCTGCCCTCTCTCCCTTCCCCTGTGCTGTCTGTCCCCTCCCCCCTCCGAGTCCAGTCCTTCAGTGTTAAGTTTCCTGCTGTGCTGTGTTTGTGTTACAGAGAGAGTGAGGGCGTCTCTCTCCCCTCCCCCCTCTGAGTCCTTCACTGTTACAGAGAGAGGGATTTCGTGCTGTGCTGTTTTCCTTCACTCATGGGGAAACCGGATATCTCTGGCGCTTCTCACTTCCAGCTGGAGGCTTCATTAGAACGTTGGTGGTGCCTTTTATATATAGAGATGTGCATTTGTTAGAAATGACATGGGTAACGTCAACCATTATGCATTAACAAATACATTATCATAATCTTATGTCCCACAACTATAATTTTGACAACACTTTTGTACAAATGCAGACTCTGCTTATAGCTACTGTAATGCTTCCCTCCCCCCCTCTCCCTTTCATTTGCATTTTACACTTCTGGTTGTTTCATGACTGCTAAATCTTAAATGTTGGCATTGATCTTAAAAACCTTAAATAGCAACTGCATCCACTTTCTAGTTACCCAAATCACTTTTAGCTTCATATCACTGTATGATGGCAGTTGCAAACCAAAGTTTTCTTAAGGCAAACTGAAATATTTCTATAGGACAAAGCTATTTGTGCACCAAAACTAGAGAAATCTATGATTGAACAAATCGGGACATGTTGGCTGTAACTCAGACTGTCAATTCATCTCAGGTGGCTTTAGTGCACTCTTACATGGGTCATTCCTGCACTCTAAGGCCATTTTTACTGCTGCCAGAAAATGGTCAATTTTCCATTCTCCCAATTAATGGCCATGTGCTAATGTTACCATTGGCACATGACTATTAACAAAAGTTAGCGTGTGAGCCCATACCACTACCGATTTTTGTAGGCGATGAGGGCTCATGCACTAATCATGCACTATCATGCACCCCTCAAACATGCCCCCTCCAAAAATAATTCAGAAATATTTTTTAATACGTGGTTTGCAAGAGCATGTTGGGATTGTATGTTAGGACTCCTCAGCCTGTCCCCTGGCCCTAGTGCTTACTGCAACTTAGTAGACTCCATGGGTATTAGCTGGCCCCCAGGACTTCACTTGTCCACCATCACATCTTGTGAGCAAGCTAGTAACACTGCACCTTCACTATAAGCAGCTCTGTTTGCAAAGTATTTTAGTATTTTGTTTGGTTAATTCTCGTGTTTTATATTGTGTGTGAATTTGTACTTCACCTAGGATGATGGACAGAGCATCGTATAAATGTTATAAATAATTCACACGATTGCAGTCGGGTAGACCAGGAATAAACTGATGCGATCGTCTTTGTCTAGACAGAGGAATCGTAACCTGTGCCAAATTTATTACTGTAATTGGGGGGGGGGGGGGGGGGGGGTTTCTCTGTTTTTGGTTCTTGAGCGTGACAAAAATGTTGCTTTTCTTTAAGTTACAGAAAATGAAGTTGCTTATCAAAATGCTCTCAGCATGCCTCTCCTAAATTGGTGAAATAAGGTTTGCAAACGAAGTCTTTCTGTGGGAAAGGAAATCCATTGTCTGATAGAAAGTAATTGTTCAGACACAAATTCTAATTTCCTTAAGCTTCCTGGCAAGACTACCCTTCATTTTGTCTTGTTCAAGCCTGAATTTGGAAATGTGAATATTCTCATCAGCCAGAGAGCCCTTCCAGCTAGACAGATTTATCTTACATTTCGTCTCATGGGATATGGTCTTTAACTTCCACTTTATTATAATGGATTGCTTCTTTAACTTGTACGGAAATGTCACTTCATCATAATCTGAGATTTTAGTTTGTTGATATTTTCAAAAGGTCTGAGGCTCCCTCTGCTTAAAATGTCACTTTAGATTTTGCACTTGCATGCCTCCTTGCTCAGATATTATCATGCCCAACCCCACCGCTGCAGTGGTTAGTGTATCTGGGGTTTAAAAAAAAATTGAACATGTTCCTGGAGGAAAAGCCCATAATCTGCTATTGAGATAGACATGGGGAAAGCCACTGCTTGTCCCTAGGATTAGTAGCATGAATCTTGCTACTATCTGGGATTCTGTCAGATACTTATGACTTGGATTGACCACTGCTGGAAGCACAATGCTGGGCTAGATGAACCATGACTCAGTATGGCTATTCTTATGGTCTTATAACGATTAAGCAAGATGAATAACCATGAAAAGGAAGATACATAGTAACATAGTAACATAGTAGATGACGGCAGAAAAAGACCTGCACGGTCCATCTAGTCTGCCCACGATAAACTCATTTGTGTATACCTTACCTTGATTTGTACCTGTCTTTTTCAGGGCACAGACCGTATAAGTCTGTCCAGCAGTATTTCCCGCCTCCCATCACCGGCTCCGGCACAGACCCCGTATAAGTCTGCCCTCCCCCATCCTAGCCTCTCAACCACCAACCCCTCTTCCCCCCCGCCACCCAATTTCAGCTAAGCTTCTGTGGATCCATTCCTTCTGCACAGGATTCCTTTATGCCTGTCCCACGCATGTTTGAATTCCGTTACCGTTTTCATCTCCACCACCTCCCGCGGGAGGGCATTCCAAGCGTTCACCACCCTCTCTGTGAAGAAATACTTCCTGACATCTTTCCTGAGTCTGCCCCCCTTCAATCTCATTTCATGTCCTCTCGTTCTACCGCCTTCCCATCTCCAGAAAAGATGATGTAAGTATTTGCATCACCCTAAACTCAGAGGTTTCTTGCTGAGTTCTAGAAATAAGTTCATTAATCTTCCCTGGACTGAACGCGACACTTACAGGCTGCTTCAAGTTTTGAAAGATTAGATTATCGGTACTACTCTATATATGGGTTGACATCAGCGTGTTGCAAATTACATGGGCTCTCTCTATTATAGGATCTGGTTTAAACTGGTCCTTATTTATAAAGTGTTGACTGGTTTAGCCCCATGGCATATCGCAGGTTGTGGAAATTTTAACATCTGACTTGGGCTTTAAGATTAGAGGGAACATGACAACTTTCAATACCATCTTTAGCAAAAGTGCACTACGATGATACTAAGAAGGCATTGTCTTTCACAGGCCCTTTACTGTGGAATAACTTACCAGAAAGTTTATATCTAGTTACCGAATTTTCCAGATTAGGATCTTGATATACTACTTAGGAGCAGACTCATCATAGCATATAATAAATTAGGTAGAATTGTGTTCAGTTTTTGAGGTCATATCTTTCTAAAGATGTAAAAAGACTGGAAGTAGTGCAAAGAAAAGCTACAAAACCGGTATGGGATTTGTGTTGCAAACCGTACGAGGAGAGACTTGCCAGCCTGAACATATATACCTTGGAGGAAAGGAGAAACGGGGTGACATGTTACAGACTTTCAAGTATTTGAAAGGTATTAATCCACAAACAAACCTTTTCCGGAGACGGGAAGGCAGTAGAACTAGAGGGCATGAATTGAGGTTGAAGGGGGGCAGACTCAAGAGTAATATTGAAGTATTTTTTCACGGAGAGGGTGATGGATACGTGGAATGCCCTGCCACGGGAGGTAATGGAGTCTGACAATTAGTGTGTCAAGAAAAAACTACTGGGTATAAAAAGGGGGTCTTTAAAAAGACCGTGCATGTGTATAAAGAGGCACAATATGGCACGGTAGTGTCAGAAGAAGGCAAAAATACCAATGTACGTGGTAACTGCATTTAAAGCAGTAACTCTCTGTAATTATAGTGCAACTCGATTCCAGTTAATTTTTCTTTAAGAGTTAGGAAAGTGAAAACGACGTACGACCACCTAAACTTCCGGAAAACACTAAAAACCAACCTGTTTAAAAAGGCATATCCTACCGATCCAACTTAAATGCCTAATCTCTGCAACACAACCAAACTAAAGCATGTAATGGACATAACACAACTCTTCCGTTCTCCGATTCCCTAATTTATTTATTTTATTTATTTGTTGCATTTGTATCCCACATTTTCCCACCTATTTGCAGGCTCAATGTGGCTTACATAGTACCGTGATGGCGATCGCCAATTCCGGTATGAGAAATACAGAGTGGTATTGCGTTAGAGTTCATGAGTGACAGAGTAAATTAGGTAGTCAAGGAGAAGAGTTGAGTTTTGTCCAGTTCTAGTATAGGTTTCGTTGTGTTGCATGTTTCTGGTGTTTAAGTTGGATCGTTATGGTATGCCTTTTTGAACAAGTTGGTCTTTAATGATTTCCGGAAGTTTGTTAGGTCATGCATTGTTTTCATGACGCTTGGTAGTGCATTCCAGATTTGCGTGCTTATGTAGGAGAAACTGGATGCGTAGGTTGATTTATATTTCAGTCTTTTGCAGCATGGGTAGTGAAGATTTAGGTATGTGCGTGTTGTTCTTTTTGTGTTTCTGGTTGGTAAGTCTATGAGGCCTGCCACAGTGGCGTTCCGTGGTTGCCTGACACCCAGGGTGGATCGCCACTGCGCACCGCCCCCCAGGGTGCAGGGCAACACGGCGCGCACCCCCCCCCCCCCCCCGCCTTTCCAAGTTCCGGTGCCGCCTCCTCCCGACGCAGTCCCCACCTGCCAACCAGATTCCAGCTCCGTCCACCCCAGCGTGGCGCCTCGCATCTGCAGCGCTGCTGTAAAAAGAAGAAAATCGCCTCCTCGTCGGCCCTTCCCTCACTGTGTCCCACCCTCGAGGAAATAGGAAGTTATGTCAGAGGGCGGGACACAGTGAGGAAAGGGCCGACGAGGAGGCGATTTTCTTCTTTTTACAGCAGCGCTGCAGATGTGAGGCGCCATGCTGGGGTGGACGGAGCTGGAATCTGGTTGGCAGGTAGGGACTGCGTCGGGGGGGAGGCAGTTCCATGCCAAGGGGAGGGGTGTGTGGATGGACGGAGCGGAGCACCCCCCCACCCGTTGACACCCGGGGCAGATTGCCACCCCCCGCCCCACCCCGCCCTTGCTACACCACTGGTCTGCCATGTACTTGATCTTACCACAACATCACCCTGTATTTGTTCACACCGGAGCCTGCAAAGGCCTCTCCGGTTCTATGTAAGCCACACTGAGCCTACAACTAGGTGGGAAAATGTGGGATATAAATGTAACAAATAAAAATAAACATTATCTAGACTTCAGCAGTGTTTCTATAGAATTTTAGAACTGTATAGTTTTGTTTCAGCACTCAGCAATGATTGAATTATGCAACAGGAGGAATGTACTGGCATGCAATATTCAAACAAGTCACGCTCATAGTGTGCAAAAAAATGTACTAAATCTGCTACTATGAACCAGATCTGGTAAATACTCAGAGTATTATATAGTATTGTGTCCCCCTAGAGGAACAATTGAGTTGAAAATAAATGTATTCTCCATTACAGCGTGACCAGAAAATTTAATTTTAAAAAAATCACTTAGCTGTGGATAATGGGTGTACGTGGGAAAAGAAGGTTTGGAGTTTCAGAAATTGCTTGTGTAATTAACTATCAAAGGAAAAGGGTTTTTTCTTTTTATATCTAAACGACGAGAGAGAATATATGGCTATATAAAAGGAGGGATGGGTTTTACTACTGAACAACAGACTCAATTGTGAAATTGATGAGAATTAATAATGTGACTCGCCAAGCTTGGAGACGGTAGATCCCGAGGCATTACTGTTTCAATTCCAGCATTGGTACAGCCCCAAATTTTAAATTATAAAGGTTGCCAGGGGTATAGGATGTCAGGAAATCAATACAGTGATGTTGACAAAGCCCCTAATACTTCAACAGAAGATATTTGCAAACTCCGATATTTATCTGTTAGGATTTATTTACCACCATTATGAAGGAATTCACTCAAGACGGTGTACAGCAAGAATAAGTCAGACATAAGCAATAGACAATTACAGCACTAAAAATATTCACACAACAATATGGCAGTATGGCATAGTATTCTACATTACAATGTCAAGGTTAGGGCTCTTCAGCTTGGAGAAGAGGCGGCTGAGGGGTGATATGATAGAAGTCTACAAGACAATGAGCGGAGTAGAGCGGACAGATGTGAAGCATTTGTTTACACTTTCAAACAACAATAGAACCAGGGGACACAAGATGAAGCTAGAATATGGTAGATTTAAAAGAAATAGGAGAAAGGTTTTCTTTACTCAGTGTGTAGTTGGACTCTGGAACTCCTTGCCGGAGAATGTAGTGACAGCAGCTGGCCTTACGCAGTTTAAGGGGGGTTTGGACAGATTCCTGAGGGAAAAGTCCATTGAACATTATTAAAAAACTAGTAAAAAAGGCCCGTTTCTGAGACCAATGAAACGGGCGCTGGCATGGTTTTCATTGGTAGTGTGTATGTTTGAGAGAGAGTGTGTGTGTGAGAGTGACTGTGTGAGAGAGACTGAGTGAATGTGCGAGTGTGTGTGACATAGAGTGAGGCTGTCTGTGTGAGAGTGTGTGTGTGAGAAAGAATGTGAGTGTGCGTTTGATATATATAGACTTTGTGAGTGAGTGATTGAGGGAAAGAGTGTGTGTGTGTTTCTGTGTATGTGTGAGTGTTTTAAGCAGGTGGTGCATTCCCCTCCCCCTACCATGCCCCTCTTCTTCCCCCTCCTCTCACCGCCCCAGTCACCCTCCAAGTTCCAGGCCACCCTCCCCCCCTTAGAGTGAGTGTGTGTGTGTATATGTGTGAGTGTTTTAAGCATTCCCCTTCCCCTTCTGTGCTTCTCTTCCTCCCCCTCTGCTCACCGTCAACTTTCCAGTGTGCCCCCCCCTCTTCACCCCCTGCCCCCCTCTTCACCCCAAGCCCTCCTCCCTCCCTGTTCTTTGCTCCCAGGCAGTGAATGCAGCATTCAGGCATTGATTGTGTGCTCTGCTGCTGCTCCTCTCTCCTCTTTCTGTCCCCATAGGAGCGCAGGTACCAGGAAGTTGTTTTGAACTTGCTGTTCCTGCGCTCCAGGGCCAGTGAGAGGAGAGATGAGTGGCTGCAGAGCAGACAGCCAATGGCTGAAGGCTGCCTGCGTTTTGTTTTTTTTGTTTCTTTTTAAGATAAGCGGCGATCCTTGAGGGAGGAGGGGGGATTTGGGAAGCGGCGACCTCAGGGGGTGGGGTTGAGAGGGGAAGCGGCGAACTCGGGGGGGGGTGGGGTGGAGTTTGAAAGAGGCGACCCTGGGGGGGTGCATAGCATAGGGGAAGCAGCAACCTCGCTCGCGGGCGGATGGAGAGTGGAAGTGTCGAACTGGGGGGGGGTGGAGAGGGGAAGCGGCGACCTCGTGGGCGAGTGGAGAGGGCGGGGAAGCTGCGTACTTGGGGGGGGTGGAGAGAGGAAGTGACGAACCTCATGGGGAGTGGAAACAGAGCTGGGCTTCCTTGATTCGTCGAGTTTGTTTGCTCCGCCCTCAACGTCATCACGGTGTGACGCGAGGGCGGGGCAGACACTGCAGGCCAAACCGGAGGTGCCTTTTATATATATAGATCATTTTTTTTGGAAGGGGGGGGGGTTGCCAGGTTCTTGAAGCCTGGATTGGAGACAGGATGCTGGGCTTGATGAACCCTTGGTTTTTTCCCAGTATGGTGGTGCTTAATGTCAACACAAGAAACCTTTTAATAGACAACATAGGGTGTCGGCAAAGATGGAACCTATAGATAAGAGAGAGTAATGGGAATAAGAAAATAAGGGGTCCTTTTACTAAGCCACAGTAAAAAAGTGGCCTGCGGTAGTGAGGGTGCATGTTTTCGGCATGCGCTGGGCCATTTTTTACCACAGCTGGGGAAAAGGGGCTTTTTTAATGGGCCAGAAAATGGCGTGCTGTGCTGAAATTTAGAACTAGCACGTACCTATTTATGGCCTGAGCCCTTACTTCCACTCATTGACTTAGCGGTAAGGGCTCACATGCTACCCGTGTGGCAACCATGCAGTGCGCACCAACTGCTGATTACTGCTGGGAATGCCCCCCCCCCCCCCCCAACCGCAATAGAAATTAGAAAATTATTTTCTACCACGGGCTTCGGCACTCGGCAAACTCAGAATTACCACTGGGCACACATAAGTACATAAGTCTTGCCATACTGGGAAAGACCAAAGGTCCATCAAGCCCAGCATCCTGTTTCCAACAGTGGCCAATCCAGGTCACATGTACCTGGCAGAAACCTAAATAGTAACAACATTCTATGTAGATTCTACATTGTAGAACCCCCAAAGAGTAGCAAGATTCTAGAATTCTAAAGAATAACAAGATTCCATGCATAATTTCAAAGTGTAGCAACATTCCATTTAGAACCCCAAAGAGTATCAAGATTCCATTCAGAATCCCAAGTACATAAGTGTTGCCATACTGGGACAGACCAAAGTTCCATCAAGCCCAGCATCCTGTTTCCAACAGTGGCCAATCCAGGTCACAATATACTTGGCAAGATCCCAAAAAAAGTACAAAACATTTTATACTGCTTATTCCAGTGGTAGTGCAAATTTGGCGCATCCTACCTGCATGTTGGGCCTCCTCCCTTTAGTAAAAGGGCCCCTAGGGGGTCCTAGTTTAAAGAAAGTTGCATATGAGGTCAAAAGGTGCTTGAACATTATCTTAGCTAGGGTAGGAGTGGATAAACATGCCCTGCTACGGTATGTGCAGTATATTACCTACAATTCTCATGAGGTGAGCAGAATCAACAGCTCTGTGTAAACTAGGGGCTTAAATGCAATTGTAAATATGAAATATTAGGTTCCGTCACTAGAGATCTGCTCATAACGATAGAGGATAAGTAGAAATCAGCCTGATTGCTTACTGCAGGGAGTTCGTGCACACAACTGCAGTTGCTCGGAGCAGGTATCACTTTGTGTGAGAGTAGTTTTGTACTACAGGGGGTTATTCTAGGAGCCTAATTTACAAAGGCACATGCATACCTATACAAAGGCACATGCGTGCATAAAATAGATGCTTTTTTCCAATTTTTTTTATTGCTACCTTATAATTAAATTACCTCTTGTGGACTAGATTCTATATATCACGCCTAAAAAATTTGGCACCAAAATAAAATTCACTTAAGCATATTCTAAAAAAAAAGTACGCCTTACTTTAGTCATAGTCTATAGAATGAGCCTAAATTTCTGTGCGGTTTATAGAATACACTGAGCCAATGATGCTAAGTAAAACCTGGCATAAATCCTGACACCTAAATTAGGC